>NW_026611679.1:0-374502 GCF_023638135.1 Falco biarmicus | reverse complement strand
TTTCTGGCTGAGATGGGGAAAACGCTGAATTTTGGAGTCGGCTGGTGACAAAATGTTCCAAACACACCCCATGCACAACTCCACCGGGGAAGGTGACAGACAGGAGTTCTCTTGGTAGTTTTTACACTACCTTGGTAGGCATCTGAAAGACACCACAAAAGTTGTTCTACCTGCTTTCTGGGCTGAGATGGGGAATCGCTGAATTTTGGACTCGGCCGGTGACAAAATGTTCCAAACACACCCCATGCACAACTCCACCACGGAAGGTGCCAGACAGGAGTTCTCTTGGTAGTTTTTACACTACCTTGGTAGGCAGCTGAAAGGCACCACAAAAGTTGTTCTACCTGCTTTCTGGGCTGAGATGGGAACCGCTGAATTTTGGAGTCGGCTGGTGACAAAATGTTCCAAACACACCCATGCACAACTCCACCGGGGAAGGTGCCAGACAGGAGTTCTCGTGGTAGTTTTCACACTACCTTGGTAGGCAGCTGAAAGGCACCACAAAAGTTGTTCTTCCTGCTTTCTGGGCTGAGATGGGGAACAGATGAATTTTGGACTCGGCCGGTGACAAAATGTTCCAAACACACCCCATGCAAAACTCCACTGGGGAAGGTGCCAGACAGGAGTTCTCCTGGTAGTTTTTACACTACCTTGGTAGGCATCTGAAAGACATCACAAAAGTTGTTCTACCTGCTTTCTGGGGCTGAGATGGGGAAACGCTGAATTTTGGAGTCGGCTGGTGACAAAATGTTCCAAAGACACCCCATGCACAACTCCACCGGGGAAGGTGCCAGACAGGAGTTCTCGTGGTAGTTTTTACACTACCTTGGTAGGCATTTGAAAGGCACCACAAAAGTTGTTCTTCCTGCTTTCTGGGCTGAGATGGGGAACCGCTGAATTTTGGACTCGGCTGGTGACAAAATGTTCCAAACACACCCCATGCACAACTCCGCCGGGGAAGGTGCCAGACAGGAGTTCTCTTGGTAGTTTTTACACTACCTTGGTAGGCAGCTGAAAGGCACCACAAAACTTGTTCTACCTGCTTTCTGGGCTGAGATGGGGAACCGCTGAATTTTGGAGTCGGCCGGTGACAAAATGTTCCAAACACACCGCATGCACAACTCCACCACGGAAGGTGCCAGACAGGAGTTCTCTTGGTAGTTTTTACACTACCTTGGTAGGCAGCTGAAAGGCACCAGAAAAGTTGTTCTACCTGCTTTCTGGGCTGAGATGGGGAAACGCTGAATTTTGGACTCGGCCGGTGACAAAATGTTCCAAACACACCCCATGCACAACTCCACCGGGGAAGGTGCCAGACAGGAGTTCTCCTGGTAGTTTTCACACTACCTTGGTAGGCAGCTGAAAGGCACCACAAAAGTTGTTCTTCCTGCTTTCTGGGCTGAGATGGGGAACCGCTGAATTTTGGACTCGGCCGGTGACAAAATGTTCCAAACACACCCCATGCACAACTCCACCGGGGAAGGTGCCAGACAGTAGTTCTCTTGGTAGTTTTTACACTACCTTGGTAGGCATCTGAAAGACACCACGAAAGTTGTTCTACCTGCTTTCTGGGCTGAGATGGGGAATCGCTGAATTTTGGACTCGGCCGGTGACAAAATGTTCCAAAGACACCCCATGCACAACTCCACCGGGGAAGGTGACAGACAGGAGTTCTCTTGGTAGTTTTTACACTACCTTGGTAGGCAGCTGAAAGGCACCACAAAAGTTGTTCTACCTGCTTTCTGGGCTGAGATGGGGAACCGCTGAATTTTGGACTCGGCTGGTGACAAAATGTTCCAAACACACCCCATGCACAACTCCACCGGGGAAGGTGCCAGACAGGAGTTCTCCTGGTAGTTTTTACACTACCTTGGTAGGCATTTGAAAGGCACCACAAAAGTTGTTCTTCCTGCTTTCTGGGCTGAGATGGGGAACCGCTGAATTTTGGAGTCGGCCGTTGACAAAATGTTCCAAACACACCCCATGCACAACTCCACCGGGGAAGGTGCCAGACAGGAGTTCTCTTGGTAGTTTTTACACTACCTTGGTAGGCAGCTGAAAGGCACCACAAAAGTTGTTCTACCTGCTTTCTGGGCTGAGATGGGGAACCGCTGAATTTTGGACTCGGCTGGTGACAAAATGTTCCAAACACACCCCATGCACAACTCCACCACGGAAGGTGCCAGACAGGAGTTCTCCTGGTAGTTTTTACACTACCTTGGTAGGCATCTGAAAGACACCACAAAAGTTGTTCTACCTGCTTTCTGGGCTGAGATGGGGAATCGCTGAATTTTGGACTCGGCCGGTGACAAAATGTTCCAAACACACCCCATGCACAACTCCACCGGGGAAGGTGCCAGACAGGAGTTCTCCTGGTAGTTTTTACACTACCTTGGTAGGCATCTGAAAGACATCACAAAAGTTGTTCTACCTGCTTTCTGGGCTGAGATGGGGAAACGCTGAATTTTGGACTCGGCTGGTGACAAAATGTTCCAAACACACCCCATGCACAACTCCACCGGGGAAGGTGCCAGACAGGAGTTCTCCTGGTAGTTTTTACACTACCTTGGTAGGCAGCTGAAAGGCACCACAAAAGTTGTTCTTCCTGCTTTCTGGGCTGAGATGGGGAACCGCTGAATTTTGGAATCGGCCGGTGACAAAATGTTCCAAACACACCCCATGCACAACTCCACCGGGGAAGGTGCCAGACAGGAGTTCTCTTGGTAGTTTTTACACTACCTTGGTAGGCATCTGAAAGGCACCACAAAAGTTGTTCTACCTGCTTTGTGGGCAGAGATGGGGAATCGCTGAATTTTGGACTCGGCCGGTGACAAAATGTTCCAAACACACCCCATGCAAAACTCCACCGGGGAAGGTGCCAGACAGGAGTTCTCGTGGTAGTTTTTACACTACCTTGGTAGGCATTTGAAAGGCACCACAAAAGTTGTTCTTCCTGCTTTCTGGGCTGAGATGGGGAACCGCTGAATTTTGGACTCGGCCGGTGACAAAATGTTCCAAACACACCCCATGCAAAACTCCACCGGGGAAGGTGCCAGACAGGAGTTCTCCTGGTAGTTTTTACATTGCTCCGGTAGGCATCTGAAAGACACCACAAAACTTGTTCTACCTGCTTTCTGGGCTGAGATGGGGAAACGCTGAATTTTGGAGTCGGCTGGTGACAAAATGTTCCAAACACACCCCATGCACAACTCCACCGGGGAAGGTGCCAGACAGGAGTTCTCGTGGTAGTTTTTACACTACCTTGGTAGGCATTTGAAAGGCACCACAAAAGTTGTTCTTCCTGCTTTCTGGGCTGAGATGGGGAACCGCTGAATTTTGGACTCGGCCGGTGAAAAAATGTTCCAAACACACCCCATGCAAAACTCCACCGGGGAAGGTGCCAGACAGGAGTTCTCCTGGTAGTTTTTACACTACCTTGGTAGGCATTTGAAAGGCACCACAAAAGTTGTTCTTCCTGCTTTCTGGGCTGAGATGGGGAACCGCTGAATTTTGGAGTCGGCCGGTGACAAAATGTTCCAAACACACCCCATGCACAACTCCACCGGGGAAGGTGCCATACAGGAGTTCTCTTGGTAGTTTTTACACTACCTTGGTAGGCAGCTGAAAGGCACCAGAAAAGTTGTTCTACCTGCTTTCTGGGCTGAGATGGGGAAACGCTGAATTTTGGACTCGGCCGGTGACAAAATGTTCCAAACACACCCCATGCACAACTCCACCGGGGAAGGTGCCAGACAGGAGTTCTCCTGGTAGTTTTTACACTACCTTGGTAGGCAGCTGAAAGGCACCACAAAAGTTGTTCTTCCTGCTTTCTGGGCTGAGATGGGGAACAGATGAATTTTGGACTCGGCCGGTGACAAAATGTTCCAAACACACCCCATGCAAAACTCCACTGGGGAAGGTGCCAGACAGGAGTTCTCCTGGTAGTTTTTACACTACCTTGGTAGGCATCTGAAAGACACCACAAAAGTTGTTCTACCTGCTTTCTGGGCTGAGATGGGGAAACGCTGAATTTTGGAGTCGGCTGGTGACAAAATGTTCCAAACACACCCCATGCACAACTCCACCGGGGAAGGTGCCAGACAGGAGTTCTCTTGGTAGTTTTTACACTACCTTGGTAGGCATCTGAAAGACACCACAAAAGTTGTTCTACCTGCTTTCTGGGCTGAGATGGGGAATCGCTGAATTTTGGACTCGGCCGGTGACAAAATGTTCCAAACACACCCCATGCACAACTCCACCACGGAAGGTGCCAGACAGGAGTTCTCTTGGTAGTTTTTACACTACCTTGGTAGGCAGCTGAAAGGCACCACAAAAGTTGTTCTACCTGCTTTCTGGGCTGAGATGGGGAACCGCTGAATTTTGGACTCGGCTGGTGACAAAATGTTCCAAACACACCCCATGCACAACTCCACCGGGGAAGGTGCCAGACAGGAGTTCTCTTGGTAGTTTTTACACTACCTTGGTAGGCATCTGAAAGACACCACAAAAGTTGTTCTACCTGCTTTCTGGGCTGAGATGGGGAATCGCTGAATTTTGGACTCGGCCGGTGACAAAATGTTCCAAACACACCCCATGCACAACTCCACCGGGGAAGGTGCCAGACAGGAGTTCTCCTGGTAGTTTTTACACTACCTTGGTAGGCAGCTGAAAGGCACCACAAAAGTTGTTCTTCCTGCTTTCTGGGCTGAGATGGGGAACCGCTGAATTTTGGTCTCGGCCGGTGACAAAATGTTCCAAACACACCCCATGCAAAACTCCACCGGGGAAGGTGCCAGACAGGAGTTCTCCTGGTAGTTTTTACACTACCTTGGTAGGCAGCTGAAAGGCACCACAAAAGTTGTTCTTCCTGCTTTCTGGGCTGAGATGGGGAACCGCTGAATTTTGGAGTCGGCCGGTGACAAAATGTTCCAAACACACCGCATGCACAACTCCACCACGGAAGGTGCCAGACAGGAGTTCTCTTGGTAGTTTTTACACTACCTTGGTAGGCAGCTGAAAGGCACCACAAAAGTTGTTCTACCTGCTTTCTGGGCTGAGATGGGGAAACGCTGAATTTTGGACTCGGCCGGTGACAAAATGTTCCAAACACACCCCATGCACAACTCCACCGGGGAAGGTGCCAGACAGGAGTTCTCCTGGTAGTTTTTACACTACCTTGGTAGGCATCTGAAAGACACCACAAAAGTTGTTCTACCTGCTTTCTGGGCTGAGATGGGGAATCGCTGAATTTTGGAGTCGGCCGGTGACAAAATGTTCCAAACACACCCCATGCACAACTCCACCGGGGAAGGTGCCAGACAGGAGTTCTCCTGGTAGTTTTTACACTACCTTGGTAGGCAGCTGAAAGGCACCACAAAAGTTGTTCTACCTGCTTTGTGGGCTGAGATGGGGAATCGCTGAATTTTGGACTCGGCCGGTGACAAAATGTTCCAAACACACCCCATGCAAAACTCCACTGGGGAAGGTGCCAGACAGGAGTTCTCCTGGTAGTTTTTACATTGCTCCGGTAGGCATCTGAAAGACACCACAAAAGTTGTTCTACCTGCTTTTTGGGCTGAGATGGGGAATCGCTGAATTTTGGAGTCGGCCGGTGACAAAATGTTCCAAACACACCCCATGCACAACTCCACCGGGGAAGGTGCCAGACAGTAGTTCTCTTGGTAGTTTTTACACTACCTTGGTAGGCATCTGAAAGACACCACGAAAGTTGTTCTACCTGCTTTCTGGGCTGAGATGGGGAATCGCTGAATTTTGGACTCGGCCGGTGACAAAATGTTCCAAACACACCCCATGCACAACTCCACCGGGGAAGGTGACAGACAGGAGTTCTCTTGGTAGTTTTTACACTACCTTGGTAGGCAGCTGAAAGGCACCAGAAAAGTTGTTCTACCTGCTTTCTGGGCTGAGATGGGGAAACGCTGAATTTTGGACTCGGCTGGTGACAAAATGTTCCAAACACACCCCATGCACAACTCCACCGGGGAAGGTGCCAGACAGGAGTTCTCCTGGTAGTTTTTACACTACCTTGGTAGGCATCTGAAAGACACCACAAAAGTTGTTCTACCTGCTTTCTGGGCTGAGATGGGGAATCGCTGAATTTTGGACTCGGCCGGTGACAAAATGTTCCAAACACACCCCATGCACAACTCCAACGGGGAAGGTGCCAGACAGGAGTTCTCCTGGTAGTTTTTACACTACCTTGGTAGGCATCTGAAAGACATCACAAAAGTTGTTCTACCTGCTTTCTGGGCTGAGATGGGGAAACGCTGAATTTTGGAGTCGGCTGGTGACAAAATGTTCCAAACACACCCCATGCACAACTCCACCGGGGAAGGTGCCAGACAGGAGTTCTCCTGGTAGTTTTTACACTACCTTGGTAGGCAGCTGAAAGGCACCACAAAAGTTGTTCTTCCTGCTTTCTGGGCTGAGATGGGGAATCGCTGAATTTTGGAGTCGGCCGGTGACAAAATGTTCCAAACACACCCCATGCACAACTCCACCGGGGAAGGTGCCAGACAGGAGTTCTCTTGGTAGTTTTTACACTACCTTGGTAGGCAGCTGAAAGACACCACAAAAGTTGTTCTACCTGCTTTGTGGGCTGAGATGGGGAATCGCTGAATTTTGGACTCGGCCGGTGACAAAATGTTCCAAACACACCCCATGCACAACTCCACCGGGGAAGGTGCCAGACAGGAGTTCTCCTGGTAGTTTTTACACTACCTTGGTAGGCATCTGAAAGACACCACAAAAGTTGTTCTACCTGCTTTCTGGGCTGAGATGGGGAATCGCTGAATTTTGGAGTCGGCCGGTGACAAAATGTTCCAAACACACCCCATGCACAACTCCACCGGGGAAGGTGCCAGACAGGAGTTCTCCTGGTAGTTTTTACACTACCTTGGTAGGCAGCTGAAAGGCACCACAAAAGTTGTTCTTCCTGCTTTCTGGGCTGAGATGGGGAACCGCTGAATTTTGGAGTCGGCCGGTGACAAAATGTTCCAAACACACCCCATGCACAACTCCACCACGGAAGGTGCCAGACAGGAGTTCTCCTGGTAGTTTTTACACTACCTTGGTAGGCATCTGAAAGGCACCACAAAAGTTGTTCTTCCTGCTTTCTGGGCTGAGATGGGGAACCGCTGAATTTTGGAGTCGGCCGGTGACAAAATGTTCCAAACACACCCCATGCACAACTCCACCGGGGAAGGTGCCATACAGGAGTTCTCTTGGTAGTTTTTACACTACCTTGGTAGGCAGCTGAAAGGCACCAGAAAAGTTGTTCTACCTGCTTTCTGGGCTGAGATGGGGAAACGCTGAATTTTGGACTCGGCCGGTGACAAAATGTTCCAAACACACCCCATGCACAACTCCACCGGGGAAGGTGCCAGACAGGAGTTCTCCTGGTAGTTTTTACACTACCTTGGTAGGCAGCTGAAAGGCACCACAAAAGTTGTTCTTCCTGCTTTCTGGGCTGAGATGGGGAACAGATGAATTTTGGACTCGGCCGGTGACAAAATGTTCCAAACACACCCCATGCAAAACTCCACTGGGGAAGGTGCCAGACAGGAGTTCTCCTGGTAGTTTTTACACTACCTTGGTAGGCATCTGAAAGACACCACAAAAGTTGTTCTACCTGCTTTCTGGGCTGAGATGGGGAAACGCTGAATTTTGGAGTCGGCTGGTGACAAAATGTTCCAAACACACCCCATGCACAACTCCACCGGGGAAGGTGCCAGACAGGAGTTCTCTTGGTAGTTTTTACACTACCTTGGTAGGCATCTGAAAGACACCACAAAAGTTGTTCTACCTGCTTTCTGGGCTGAGATGGGGAAACGCTGAATTTTGGAGTCGGCTGGTGACAAAATGTTCCAAACACACCCCATGCACAACTCCACCGGGGAAGGTGCCAGACAGGAGTTCTCTTGGTAGTTTTTACACTACCTTGGTAGGCATCTGAAAGACACCACAAAAGTTGTTCTACCTGCTTTCTGGGCTGAGATGGGGAATCGCTGAATTTTGGACTCGGCCGGTGACAAAATGTTCCAAACACACCCCATGCACAACTCCACCACGGAAGGTGCCAGACAGGAGTTCTCTTGGTAGTTTTTACACTACCTTGGTAGGCAGCTGAAAGGCACCACAAAAGTTGTTCTACCTGCTTTCTGGGCTGAGATGGGGAACCGCTGAATTTTGGACTCGGCTGGTGACAAAATGTTCCAAACACACCCCATGCACAACTCCACCGGGGAAGGTGCCAGACAGGAGTTCTCTTGGTAGTTTTTACACTACCTTGGTAGGCATCTGAAAGACACCACAAAAGTTGTTCTACCTGCTTTCTGGGCTGAGATGGGGAATCGCTGAATTTTGGACTCGGCCGGTGACAAAATGTTCCAAACACACCCCATGCACAACTCCACCGGGGAAGGTGCCAGACAGGAGTTCTCCTGGTAGTTTTTACACTACCTTGGTAGGCAGCTGAAAGGCACCACAAAAGTTGTTCTTCCTGCTTTCTGGGCTGAGATGGGGAACCGCTGAATTTTGGACTCGGCCGGTGACAAAATGTTCCAAACACACCCCATGCAAAACTCCACCGGGGAAGGTGCCAGACAGGAGTTCTCCTGGTAGTTTTTACACTACCTTGGTAGGCAGCTGAAAGGCACCACAAAAGTTGTTCTTCCTGCTTTCTGGGCTGAGATGGGGAACCGCTGAATTTTGGAGTCGGCCGGTGACAAAATGTTCCAAACACACCGCATGCACAACTCCACCACGGAAGGTGCCAGACAGGAGTTCTCTTGGTAGTTTTTACACTACCTTGGTAGGCAGCTGAAAGGCACCACAAAAGTTGTTCTACCTGCTTTCTGGGCTGAGATGGGGAAACGCTGAATTTTGGACTCGGCCGGTGACAAAATGTTCCAAACACACCCCATGCACAACTCCACCGGGGAAGGTGCCAGACAGGAGTTCTCCTGGTAGTTTTTACACTACCTTGGTAGGCATCTGAAAGACACCACAAAAGTTGTTCTACCTGCTTTCTGGGCTGAGATGGGGAATCGCTGAATTTTGGAGTCGGCCGGTGACAAAATGTTCCAAACACACCCCATGCACAACTCCACCGGGGAAGGTGCCAGACAGGAGTTCTCCTGGTAGTTTTTACACTACCTTGGTAGGCAGCTGAAAGGCACCACAAAAGTTGTTCTACCTGCTTTGTGGGCTGAGATGGGGAATCGCTGAATTTTGGACTCGGCCGGTGACAAAATGTTCCAAACACACCCCATGCAAAACTCCACTGGGGAAGGTGCCAGACAGGAGTTCTCCTGGTAGTTTTTACATTGCTCCGGTAGGCATCTGAAAGACACCACAAAAGTTGTTCTACCTGCTTTCTGGGCTGAGATGGGGAATCGCTGAATTTTGGACTCGGCCGGTGACAAAATGTTCCAAACACACCCCATGCACAACTCCACCGGGGAAGGTGCCAGACAGTAGTTCTCTTGGTAGTTTTTACACTACCTTGGTAGGCATCTGAAAGACACCACGAAAGTTGTTCTACCTGCTTTCTGGGCTGAGATGGGGAATCGCTGAATTTTGGACTCGGCCGGTGACAAAATGTTCCAAACACACCCCATGCACAACTCCACCGGGGAAGGTGACAGACAGGAGTTCTCTTGGTAGTTTTTACACTACCTTGGTAGGCAGCTGAAAGGCACCAGAAAAGTTGTTCTACCTGCTTTCTGGGCTGAGATGGGGAAACGCTGAATTTTGGACTCGGCTGGTGACAAAATGTTCCAAACACACCCCATGCACAACTCCACCGGGGAAGGTGCCAGACAGGAGTTCTCCTGGTAGTTTTTACACTACCTTGGTAGGCATCTGAAAGACACCACAAAAGTTGTTCTACCTGCTTTCTGGGCTGAGATGGGGAATCGCTGAATTTTGGACTCGGCCGGTGACAAAATGTTCCAAACACACCCCATGCACAACTCCACCGGGGAAGGTGCCAGACAGGAGTTCTCCTGGTAGTTTTTACACTACCTTGGTAGGCATCTGAAAGACATCACAAAAGTTGTTCTACCTGCTTTCTGGGCTGAGATGGGGAAACGCTGAATTTTGGAGTCGGCTGGTGACAAAATGTTCCAAACACACCCCATGCACAACTCCACCGGGGAAGGTGCCAGACAGGAGTTCTCCTGGTAGTTTTTACACTACCTTGGTAGGCAGCTGAAAGGCACCACAAAAGTTGTTCTTCCTGCTTTCTGGGCTGAGATGGGGAATCGCTGAATTTTGGAGTCGGCCGGTGACAAAATGTTCCAAACACACCCCATGCACAACTCCACCGGGGAAGGTGCCAGACAGGAGTTCTCTTGGTAGTTTTTACACTACCTTGGTAGGCAGCTGAAAGACACCACAAAAGTTGTTCTACCTGCTTTGTGGGCTGAGATGGGGAATCGCTGAATTTTGGACTCGGCCGGTGACAAAATGTTCCAAACACACCCCATGCACAACTCCACCGGGGAAGGTGCCAGACAGGAGTTCTCCTGGTAGTTTTTACACTACCTTGGTAGGCATCTGAAAGACACCACAAAAGTTGTTCTACCTGCTTTCTGGGCTGAGATGGGGAATCGCTGAATTTTGGAGTCGGCCGGTGACAAAATGTTCCAAACACACCCCATGCACAACTCCACCGGGGAAGGTGCCAGACAGGAGTTCTCCTGGTAGTTTTTACACTACCTTGGTAGGCAGCTGAAAGGCACCACAAAAGTTGTTCTTCCTGCTTTCTGGGCTGAGATGGGGAACCGCTGAATTTTGGAGTCGGCCGGTGACAAAATGTTCCAAACACACCCCATGCACAACTCCACCACGGAAGGTGCCAGACAGGAGTTCTCCTGGTAGTTTTTACACTACCTTGGTAGGCATCTGAAAGACACCACAAAAGTTGTTCTACCTGCTTTCTGGGCTGAGATGGGGAATCGCTGAATTTTGGACTCGGCCGGTGACAAAATGTTCCAAACACACCCCATGCACAACTCCACCGGGGAAGGTGCCAGACAGGAGTTCTCCTGGTAGTTTTTACACTACCTTGGTAGGCATCTGAAAGACATCACAAAAGTTGTTCTACCTGCTTTCTGGGCTGAGATGGGGAAACGCTGAATTTTGGAGTCGGCTGGTGACAAAATGTTCCAAACACACCCCATGCACAACTCCACCGGGGAAGGTGCCAGACAGGAGTTCTCCTGGTAGTTTTTACACTACCTTGGTAGGCAGCTGAAAGGCACCACAAAAGTTGTTCTTCCTGCTTTCTGGGCTGAGATGGGGAATCGCTGAATTTTGGAGTCGGCCGTTGACAAAATGTTCCAAACACACCCCATGCACAACTCCACCGGGGAAGGTGCCAGACAGGAGTTCTCGTGGTAGTTTTTACACTACCTTGGTAGGCATTTGAAAGGCACCACAAAAGTTGTTCTTCCTGCTTTCTGGGCTGAGATGGGGAAACGCTGAATTTTGGACTCGGCCGGTGACAAAATGTTCCAAACACACCCCATGCACAACTCCACCGGGGAAGGTGCCAGACAGGAGTTCTCCTGGTAGTTTTTACACTACCTTGGTAGGCATTTGAAAGGCACCACAAAAGTTGTTCTTCCTGCTTTCTGGGCTGAGATGGGGAATCGCTGAATTTTGGAGTCGGCCGGTGACAAAATGTTCCAAACACACCCCATGCACAACTCCACCGGGGAAGGTGCCAGACAGGAGTTCTCCTGGTAGTTTTTACATTGCTCCGGTAGGCATCTGAAAGACACCACAAAAGTTGTTCTACCTGCTTTCTGGGCTGAGATGGGGAATCGCTGAATTTTGGAGTCGGCCGGTGACAAAATGTTCCAAAGACACCCCATGCACAACTCCACCGGGGAAGGTGCCAGACAGGAGTTCTCGTGGTAGTTTTTACACTACCTTGGTAGGCATCTGAAAGGCACCACAAAAGTTGTTCTTCCTGCTTTCTGGGCTGAGATGGGGAACCGCTGAATTTTGGACTCGGCTGGTGACAAAATGTTCCAAACACACCCCATGCACAACTCCACCGGGGAAGGTGCCAGACAGGAGTTCTCTTGGTAGTTTTTACACTACCTTGGTAGGCAGCTGAAAGGCACCACAAAACTTGTTCTACCTGCTTTCTGGGCTGAGATGGGGAATCGCTGAATTTTGGAGTCGGCTGGTGACAAAATGTTCCAAACACACCCCATGCACAACTCCACCGGGGAAGGTGCCAGACAGGAGTTCTCGTGGTAGTTTTTACACTACCTTGGTAGGCATTTGAAAGGCACCACAAAAGTTGTTCTTCCTGCTTTCTGGGCTGAGATGGGGAACCGCTGAATTTTGGACTCGGCCGGTGACAAAATGTTCCAAACACACCCCATGCAAAACTCCACCGGGGAAGGTGCCAGACAGGAGTTCTCCTGGTAGTTTTTACATTGCTCCGGTAGGCATCTGAAAGACACCACAAAAGTTGTTCTACCTGCTTTCTGGGCTGAGATGGGGAATCGCTGAATTTTGGACAAGGCCGGTGACAAAATGTTCCAAACACACCCCATGCACAACTCCACCGGGGAAGGTGCCAGACAGGAGTTCTCTTGGTAGTTTTTACACTACCTTGGTAGGCAGCTGAAAGGCACCACAAAACTTGTTCTACCTGCTTTCTGGGCTGAGATGGGGAAACGCTGAATTTTGGACTCGGCTGGTGACAAAATGTTCCAAACACACCCCATGCACAACTCCACCGGGGAAGGTGCCAGACAGGAGTTCTCGTGGTAGTTTTTACACTACCTTGGTAGGCATTTGAAAGGCACCACAAAAGTTGTTCTTCCTGCTTTCTGGGCTGAGATGGGGAACCGCTGAATTTTGGACTCGGCCGGTGACAAAATGTTCCAAACACACCCCATGCAAAACTCCACCGGGGAAGGTGCCAGACAGGAGTTCTCCTGGTAGTTTTTACACTACCTTGGTAGGCATTTGAAAGGCACCACAAAAGTTGTTCTTCCTGCTTTCTGGGCTGAGATGGGGAACCGCTGAATTTTGGACTCGGCCGGTGACAAAATGTTCCAAACACACCCCATGCACAACTCCACCACGGAAGGTGCCAGACAGGAGTTCTCTTGGTAGTTTTTACACTACCTTGGTAGGCATCTGAAAGGCACCAGAAAAGTTGTTCTACCTGCTTTCTGGGCTGAGATGGGGAAACGCTGAATTTTGGACTCGGCCGGTGACAAAATGTTCCAAACACACCCCATGCACAACTCCACCGGGGAAGGTGCCAGACAGGAGTTCTCCTGGTAGTTTTTACACTACCTTGGTAGGCAGCTGAAAGGCACCACAAAAGTTGTTCTTCCTGCTTTCTGGGCTGAGATGGGGAACAGATGAATTTTGGACTCGGCCGGTGACAAAATGTTCCAAACACACCCCATGCAAAACTCCACTGGGGAAGGTGCCAGACAGGAGTTCTCCTGGTAGTTTTTACACTACCTTGGTAGGCATCTGAAAGACATCACAAAAGTTGTTCTACCTGCTTTCTGGGCTGAGATGGGGAAACGCTGAATTTTGGAGTCGGCTGGTGACAAAATGTTCCAAACACACCCCATGCACAACTCCACCGGGGAAGGTGCCAGACAGGAGTTCTCTTGGTAGTTTTTACACTACCTTGGTAGGCATCTGAAAGACACCACAAAAGTTGTTCTACCTGCTTTCTGGGCTGAGATGGGGAATCGCTGAATTTTGGACTCGGCCGGTGACAAAATGTTCCAAACACACCCCATGCACAACTCCACCACGGAAGGTGCCAGACAGGAGTTCTCTTGGTAGTTTTTACACTACCTTGGTAGGCAGCTGAAAGGCACCACAAAAGTTGTTCTACCTGCTTTCTGGGCTGAGATGGGGAACTGCTGAATTTTGGAGTCGGCTGGTGACAAAATGTTCCAAACACACCCCATGCACAACTCCACCGGGGAAGGTGCCAGACAGGAGTTCTCCTGGTAGTTTTTACACTACCTTGGTAGGCATCTGAAAGACACCACAAAAGTTGTTCTACCTGCTTTCTGGGCTGAGATGGGGAATCGCTGAATTTTGGACTCGGCTGGTGACAAAATGTTCCAAACACACCCCATGCACAACTCCACCGGGGAAGGTGCCAGACAGGAGTTCTCGTGGTAGTTTTTACACTACCTTGGTAGGCATTTGAAAGGCACCACAAAAGTTGTTCTTCCTGCTTTCTGGGCTGAGATGGGGAACCGCTGAATTTTGGAGTCGGCCGTTGACAAAATGTTCCAAACACACCCCATGCACAACTCCACCGGGGAAGGTGCCAGACAGGAGTTCTCCTGGTAGTTTTTACACTACCTTGGTAGGCATTTGAAAGGCACCACAAAAGTTGTTCTTCCTGCTTTCTGGGCTGAGATGGGGAACCGCTGAATTTTGGAGTCGGCCGGTGACAAAATGTTCCAAACACACCCCATGCACAACTCCACCACGGAAGGTGCCAGACAGGAGTTCTCTTGGTAGTTTTTACACTACCTTGGTAGGCAGCTGAAAGGCACCACAAAAGTTGTTCTACCTGCTTTCTGGGCTGAGATGGGGAAACGCTGAATTTTGGACTCGGCCGGTGACAAAATGTTCCAAACACACCCCATGCACAACTCCACCGGGGAAGGTGCCAGACAGGAGTTCTCCTGGTAGTTTTTACACTACCTTGGTAGGCATCTGAAAGACACCACAAAAGTTGTTCTACCTGCTTTCTGGGCTGAGATGGGGAAACGCTGAATTTTGGACTCGGCCGGTGACAAAATGTTCCAAACACACCCCATGCACAACTCCACCGGGGAAGGTGCCAGACAGGAGTTCTCCTGGTAGTTTTTACACTACCTTGGTAGGCAGCTGAAAGGCACCACAAAAGTTGTTCTACCTGCTTTGTGGGCTGAGATGGGGAATCGCTGAATTTTGGACTCGGCCGGTGACAAAATGTTCCAAACACACCCCATGCAAAACTCCACTGGGGAAGGTGCCAGACAGGAGTTCTCCTGGTAGTTTTTACATTGCTCCGGTAGGCATCTGAAAGACACCACAAAAGTTGTTCTACCTGCTTTTTGGGCTGAGATGGGGAATCGCTGAATTTTGGAGTCGGCCGGTGACAAAATGTTCCAAACACACCCCATGCACAACTCCACCGGGGAAGGTGCCAGACAGTAGTTCTCTTGGTAGTTTTTACACTACCTTGGTAGGCATCTGAAAGACACCACGAAAGTTGTTCTACCTGCTTTCTGGGCTGAGATGGGGAATCGCTGAATTTTGGACTCGGCCGGTGACAAAATGTTCCAAACACACCCCATGCACAACTCCACCGGGGAAGGTGACAGACAGGAGTTCTCTTGGTAGTTTTTACACTACCTTGGTAGGCAGCTGAAAGGCACCACAAAAGTTGTTCTACCTGCTTTCTGGGCTGAGATGGGGAACCGCTGAATTTTGGACTCGGCTGGTGACAAAATGTTCCAAACACACCCCATGCACAACTCCACCACGGAAGGTGCCAGACAGGAGTTCTCCTGGTAGTTTTTACACTACCTTGGTAGGCATTTGAAAGGCACCACAAAAGTTGTTCTTCCTGCTTTCTGGGCTGAGATGGGGAACCGCTGAATTTTGGAGTCGGCCGGTGACAAAATGTTCCAAACACACCCCATGCACAACTCCACCACGGAAGGTGCCAGACAGGAGTTCTCTTGGTAGTTTTTACACTACCTTGGTAGGCAGCTGAAAGGCACCACAAAAGTTGTTCTACCTGCTTTCTGGGCTGAGATGGGGAACCGCTGAATTTTGGACTCGGCTGGTGACAAAATGTTCCAAACACACCCCATGCACAACTCCACCGGGGAAGGTGCCAGACAGGAGTTCTCCTGGTAGTTTTTACACTACCTTGGTAGGCATCTGAAAGACACCACAAAAGTTGTTCTACCTGCTTTCTGGGCTGAGATGGGGAATCGCTGAATTTTGGACTCGGCCGGTGACAAAATGTTCCAAACACACCCCATGCACAACTCCACCGGGGAAGGTGCCAGACAGGAGTTCTCTTGGTAGTTTTTACACTACCTTGGTAGGCAGCTGAAAGACACCACAAAAGTTGTTCTACCTGCTTTGTGGGCTGAGATGGGGAATCGCTGAATTTTGGACTCGGCCGGTGACAAAATGTTCCAAACACACCCCATGCACAACTCCACCGGGGAAGGTGCCAGACAGGAGTTCTCCTGGTAGTTTTTACACTACCTTGGTAGGCATCTGAAAGACACCACAAAAGTTGTTCTACCTGCTTTCTGGGCTGAGATGGGGAATCGCTGAATTTTGGAGTCGGCCGGTGACAAAATGTTCCAAACACACCCCATGCACAACTCCACCGGGGAAGGTGCCAGACAGGAGTTCTCGTGGTAGTTTTTACACTACCTTGGTAGGCAGCTGAAAGACACCACAAAAGTTGTTCTTCCTGCTTTCTGGGCTGAGATGGGGAACCGCTGAATTTTGGAGTCGGCCGGTGACAAAATGTTCCAAACACACCCCATGCACAACTCCACCACGGAAGGTGCCAGACAGGAGTTCTCCTGGTAGTTTTTACACTACCTTGGTAGGCATCTGAAAGACACCACAAAAGTTGTTCTTCCTGCTTTCTGGGCTGAGATGGGGAATCGCTGAATTTTGGAGTCGGCTGGTGACAAAATGTTCCAAACACACCCCATGCACAACTCCACCGGGGAAGGTGCCAGACAGGAGTTCTCCTGGTAGTTTTTACACTACCTTGGTAGGCATCTGAAAGACATCACAAAAGTTGTTCTACCTGCTTTCTGGGCTGAGATGGGGAAACGCTGAATTTTGTCGTCGGCTGGTGACAAAATGTTCCAAACACACCCCATGCACAACTCCACCGGGGAAGGTGCCAGACAGGAGTTCTCGTGGTAGTTTTTACACTACCTTGGTAGGCATTTGAAAGGCACCACAAAAGTTGTTCTTCCTGCTTTCTGGGCTGAGATGGGGAACCGCTGAATTTTGGAGTCGGCCGGTGACAAAATGTTCCAAACACACCCCATGCACAACTCCACCGGGGAAGGTGCCAGACAGGAGTTCTCGTGGTAGTTTTTACACTACCTTGGTAGGCATTTGAAAGGCACCACAAAAGTTGTTCTTCCTGCTTTCTGGGCTGAGATGGGGAACCGCTGAATTTTGGACTCGGCCGGTGACAAAATGTTCCAAACACACCCCATGCAAAACTCCACCGGGGAAGGTGCCAGACAGGAGTTCTCCTGGTAGTTTTTACATTGCTCCGGTAGGCATTTGAAAGGCACCACAAAAGTTGTTCTTCCTGCTTTCTGGGCTGAGATGGGGAACCGCTGAATTTTGGACTCGGCCGGTGACAAAATGTTCCAAACACACCCCATGCAAAACTCCACCGGGGAAGGTGCCAGACAGGAGTTCTCCTGGTAGTTTTTACATTGCTCCGGTAGGCATCTGAAAGACACCACAAAAGTTGTTCTACCTGCTTTCTGGGCTGAGATGGGGAATCGCTGAATTTTGGAGTCGGCCGGTGACAAAATGTTCCAAACACACCCCATGCACAACTCCACCGGGGAAGGTGCCAGACAGGAGTTCTCCTGGTAGTTTTTACACTACCTTGGTAGGCATTTGAAAGGCACCACAAAAGTTGTTCTTCCTGCTTTCTGGGCTGAGATGGGGAACCGCTGAATTTTGGAGTCGGCCGGTGACAAAATGTTCCAAACACACCCCATGCACAACTCCACCACGGAAGGTGCCAGACAGGAGTTCTCTTGGTAGTTTTTACACTACCTTGGTAGGCAGCTGAAAGGCACCACAAAAGTTGTTCTACCTGCTTTCTGGGCTGAGATGGGGAAACGCTGAATTTTGGACTCGGCCGGTGACAAAATGTTCCAAACACACCCCATGCACAACTCCACCGGGGAAGGTGCCAGACAGGAGTTCTCCTGGTAGTTTTTACACTACCTTGGTAGGCATCTGAAAGACACCACAAAAGTTGTTCTACCTGCTTTCTGGGCTGAGATGGGGAAACGCTGAATTTTGGACTCGGCCGGTGACAAAATGTTCCAAACACACCCCATGCACAACTCCACCGGGGAAGGTGCCAGACAGGAGTTCTCCTGGTAGTTTTTACACTACCTTGGTAGGCAGCTGAAAGGCACCACAAAAGTTGTTCTACCTGCTTTGTGGGCTGAGATGGGGAATCGCTGAATTTTGGACTCGGCCGGTGACAAAATGTTCCAAACACACCCCATGCAAAACTCCACTGGGGAAGGTGCCAGACAGGAGTTCTCCTGGTAGTTTTTACATTGCTCCGGTAGGCATCTGAAAGACACCACAAAAGTTGTTCTACCTGCTTTTTGGGCTGAGATGGGGAATCGCTGAATTTTGGAGTCGGCCGGTGACAAAATGTTCCAAACACACCCCATGCACAACTCCACCGGGGAAGGTGCCAGACAGGAGTTCTCTTGGTAGTTTTTACACTACCTTGGTAGGCATCTGAAAGACACCACAAAAGTTGTTCTACCTGCTTTCTGGGCTGAGATGGGGAACCGCTGAATTTTGGAGTCGGCTGGTGACAAAATGTTCCAAACACACCCCATGCACAACTCCACCGGGGAAGATGCCAGACAGGAGTTCTCGTGGTAGTTTTTACACTACCTTGGTAGGCATTTGAAAGGCACCACAAAAGTTGTTCTTCCTGCTTTCTGGGCTGAGATGGGGAACCGCTGAATTTTGGAGTCGGCTGGTGACAAAATGTTCCAAACACACCCCATGCACAACTCCACCACGGAAGGTGCCAGACAGGAGTTCTCCTGGTAGTTTTTACACTACCTTGGTAGGCAGCTGAAAGGCACCACAAAAGTTGTTCTACCTGCTTTCTGGGCTGAGATGGGGAACCGCTGAATTTTGGACTCGGCTGGTGACAAAATGTTCCAAACACACCCCATGCACAACGCCACCGGGGAAGGTGCCAGACAGGAGTTCTCGTGGTAGTTTTTACACTACCTTGGTAGGCATTTGAAAGGCACCACAAAAGTTGTTCTTCCTGCTTTCTGGGCTGAGATGGGGAACCGCTGAATTTTGGAGTCGGCCGGTGACAAAATGTTCCAAACACACCCCATGCACAACTCCACCACGGAAGGTGCCAGACAGGAGTTCTCTTGGTAGTTTTTACACTACCTTGGTAGGCAGCTGAAAGGCACCACAAAAGTTGTTCTACCTGCTTTCTGGGCTGAGATGGGGAACCGCTGAATTTTGGACTCGGCCGGAGACAAAATGTTCCAAACACACCCCATGCACAACTCCACCACGGAAGGTGCCAGACAGGAGTTCTCCTGGTAGTTTTTACACTACCTTGGTAGGCATCTGAAAGACACCACAAAAGTTGTTCTACCTGCTTTCTGGGCTGAGATGGGGAATCGCTGAATTTTGGACTCGGCCGGTGACAAAATGTTCCAAACACACCCCATGCACAACTCCACCGGGGAAGGTGCCAGACAGGAGTTCTCCTGGTAGTTTTTACACTACCTTGGTAGGCAGCTGAAAGACATCACAAAAGTTGTTCTACCTGCTTTCTGGGCTGAGATGGGGAAACGCTGAATTTTGGAGTCGGCTGGTGACAAAATGTTCCAAACACACCCCATGCACAACTCCACCGGGGAAGGTGCCAGACAGGAGTTCTCTTGGTAGTTTTTACACTACCTTGGTAGGCATCTGAAAGACACCACAAAAGTTGTTCTACCTGCTTTCTGGGCTGAGATGGGGAATCGCTGAATTTTGGACTCGGCCGGTGACAAAATGTTCCAAACACACCCCATGCACAACTCCACCGGGGAAGGTGACAGACAGGAGTTCTCTTGGTAGTTTTTACACTACCTTGGTAGGCAGCTGAAAGGCACCACAAAAGTTGTTCTACCTGCTTTCTGGGCTGAGATGGGGAACCGCTGAATTTTGGACTCGGCTGGTGACAAAATGTTCCAAACACACCCCATGCACAACTCCACCACGGAAGGTGCCAGACAGGAGTTCTCCTGGTAGTTTTTACACTACCTTGGTAGGCATCTGAAAGACACCACAAAAGTTGTTCTACCTGCTTTGTGGGCTGAGATGGGGAATCGCTGAATTTTGGACTCGGCCGGTGACAAAATGTTCCAAACACACCCCATGCAAAACTCCACTGGGGAAGGTGCCAGACAGGAGTTCTCCTGGTAGTTTTTACATTGCTCCGGTAGGCATCTGAAAGACACCACAAAAGTTGTTCTACCTGCTTTTTGGGCTGAGATGGGGAATCGCTGAATTTTGGAGTCGGCCGGTGACAAAATGTTCCAAACACACCCCATGCACAACTCCACCGGGGAAGGTGCCAGACAGTAGTTCTCTTGGTAGTTTTTACACTACCTTGGTAGGCATCTGAAAGACACCACGAAAGTTGTTCTACCTGCTTTCTGGGCTGAGATGGGGAATCGCTGAATTTTGGACTCGGCCGGTGACAAAATGTTCCAAACACACCCCATGCACAACTCCACCGGGGAAGGTGACAGACAGGAGTTCTCTTGGTAGTTTTTACACTACCTTGGTAGGCAGCTGAAAGGCACCACAAAAGTTGTTCTACCTGCTTTCTGGGCTGAGATGGGGAACCGCTGAATTTTGGACTCGGCTGGTGACAAAATGTTCCAAACACACCCCATGCACAACTCCACCACGGAAGGTGCCAGACAGGAGTTCTCCTGGTAGTTTTTACACTACCTTGGTAGGCATTTGAAAGGCACCACAAAAGTTGTTCTTCCTGCTTTCTGGGCTGAGATGGGGAACCGCTGAATTTTGGAGTCGGCCGGTGACAAAATGTTCCAAACACACCCCATGCACAACTCCACCACGGAAGGTGCCAGACAGGAGTTCTCTTGGTAGTTTTTACACTACCTTGGTAGGCAGCTGAAAGGCACCACAAAAGTTGTTCTACCTGCTTTCTGGGCTGAGATGGGGAACCGCTGAATTTTGGACTCGGCTGGTGACAAAATGTTCCAAACACACCCCATGCACAACTCCACCGGGGAAGGTGCCAGACAGGAGTTCTCCTGGTAGTTTTTACACTACCTTGGTAGGCATCTGAAAGACACCACAAAAGTTGTTCTACCTGCTTTCTGGGCTGAGATGGGGAATCGCTGAATTTTGGACTCGGCCGGTGACAAAATGTTCCAAACACACCCCATGCACAACTCCACCGGGGAAGGTGCCAGACAGGAGTTCTCTTGGTAGTTTTTACACTACCTTGGTAGGCAGCTGAAAGACACCACAAAAGTTGTTCTACCTGCTTTGTGGGCTGAGATGGGGAATCGCTGAATTTTGGACTCGGCCGGTGACAAAATGTTCCAAACACACCCCATGCACAACTCCACCGGGGAAGGTGCCAGACAGGAGTTCTCCTGGTAGTTTTTACACTACCTTGGTAGGCATCTGAAAGACACCACAAAAGTTGTTCTACCTGCTTTCTGGGCTGAGATGGGGAATCGCTGAATTTTGGAGTCGGCCGGTGACAAAATGTTCCAAACACACCCCATGCACAACTCCACCGGGGAAGGTGCCAGACAGGAGTTCTCGTGGTAGTTTTTACACTACCTTGGTAGGCAGCTGAAAGACACCACAAAAGTTGTTCTTCCTGCTTTCTGGGCTGAGATGGGGAACCGCTGAATTTTGGAGTCGGCCGGTGACAAAATGTTCCAAACACACCCCATGCACAACTCCACCACGGAAGGTGCCAGACAGGAGTTCTCCTGGTAGTTTTTACACTACCTTGGTAGGCATCTGAAAGACACCACAAAAGTTGTTCTTCCTGCTTTCTGGGCTGAGATGGGGAATCGCTGAATTTTGGAGTCGGCTGGTGACAAAATGTTCCAAACACACCCCATGCACAACTCCACCGGGGAAGGTGCCAGACAGGAGTTCTCCTGGTAGTTTTTACACTACCTTGGTAGGCATCTGAAAGACATCACAAAAGTTGTTCTACCTGCTTTCTGGGCTGAGATGGGGAAACGCTGAATTTTGTCGTCGGCTGGTGACAAAATGTTCCAAACACACCCCATGCACAACTCCACCGGGGAAGGTGCCAGACAGGAGTTCTCGTGGTAGTTTTTACACTACCTTGGTAGGCATTTGAAAGGCACCACAAAAGTTGTTCTTCCTGCTTTCTGGGCTGAGATGGGGAACCGCTGAATTTTGGAGTCGGCCGGTGACAAAATGTTCCAAACACACCCCATGCACAACTCCACCGGGGAAGGTGCCAGACAGGAGTTCTCGTGGTAGTTTTTACACTACCTTGGTAGGCATTTGAAAGGCACCACAAAAGTTGTTCTTCCTGCTTTCTGGGCTGAGATGGGGAACCGCTGAATTTTGGACTCGGCCGGTGACAAAATGTTCCAAACACACCCCATGCAAAACTCCACCGGGGAAGGTGCCAGACAGGAGTTCTCCTGGTAGTTTTTACATTGCTCCGGTAGGCATTTGAAAGGCACCACAAAAGTTGTTCTTCCTGCTTTCTGGGCTGAGATGGGGAACCGCTGAATTTTGGACTCGGCCGGTGACAAAATGTTCCAAACACACCCCATGCAAAACTCCACCGGGGAAGGTGCCAGACAGGAGTTCTCCTGGTAGTTTTTACATTGCTCCGGTAGGCATCTGAAAGACACCACAAAAGTTGTTCTACCTGCTTTCTGGGCTGAGATGGGGAATCGCTGAATTTTGGAGTCGGCCGGTGACAAAATGTTCCAAACACACCCCATGCACAACTCCACCGGGGAAGGTGCCAGACAGGAGTTCTCCTGGTAGTTTTTACACTACCTTGGTAGGCATTTGAAAGGCACCACAAAAGTTGTTCTTCCTGCTTTCTGGGCTGAGATGGGGAACCGCTGAATTTTGGAGTCGGCCGGTGACAAAATGTTCCAAACACACCCCATGCACAACTCCACCACGGAAGGTGCCAGACAGGAGTTCTCTTGGTAGTTTTTACACTACCTTGGTAGGCAGCTGAAAGGCACCACAAAAGTTGTTCTACCTGCTTTCTGGGCTGAGATGGGGAAACGCTGAATTTTGGACTCGGCCGGTGACAAAATGTTCCAAACACACCCCATGCACAACTCCACCGGGGAAGGTGCCAGACAGGAGTTCTCCTGGTAGTTTTTACACTACCTTGGTAGGCATCTGAAAGACACCACAAAAGTTGTTCTACCTGCTTTCTGGGCTGAGATGGGGAAACGCTGAATTTTGGACTCGGCCGGTGACAAAATGTTCCAAACACACCCCATGCACAACTCCACCGGGGAAGGTGCCAGACAGGAGTTCTCCTGGTAGTTTTTACACTACCTTGGTAGGCAGCTGAAAGGCACCACAAAAGTTGTTCTACCTGCTTTGTGGGCTGAGATGGGGAATCGCTGAATTTTGGACTCGGCCGGTGACAAAATGTTCCAAACACACCCCATGCAAAACTCCACTGGGGAAGGTGCCAGACAGGAGTTCTCCTGGTAGTTTTTACATTGCTCCGGTAGGCATCTGAAAGACACCACAAAAGTTGTTCTACCTGCTTTTTGGGCTGAGATGGGGAATCGCTGAATTTTGGAGTCGGCCGGTGACAAAATGTTCCAAACACACCCCATGCACAACTCCACCGGGGAAGGTGCCAGACAGGAGTTCTCTTGGTAGTTTTTACACTACCTTGGTAGGCATCTGAAAGACACCACAAAAGTTGTTCTACCTGCTTTCTGGGCTGAGATGGGGAACCGCTGAATTTTGGAGTCGGCTGGTGACAAAATGTTCCAAACACACCCCATGCACAACTCCACCGGGGAAGATGCCAGACAGGAGTTCTCGTGGTAGTTTTTACACTACCTTGGTAGGCATTTGAAAGGCACCACAAAAGTTGTTCTTCCTGCTTTCTGGGCTGAGATGGGGAACCGCTGAATTTTGGAGTCGGCTGGTGACAAAATGTTCCAAACACACCCCATGCACAACTCCACCACGGAAGGTGCCAGACAGGAGTTCTCCTGGTAGTTTTTACACTACCTTGGTAGGCAGCTGAAAGGCACCACAAAAGTTGTTCTACCTGCTTTCTGGGCTGAGATGGGGAACCGCTGAATTTTGGACTCGGCTGGTGACAAAATGTTCCAAACACACCCCATGCACAACGCCACCGGGGAAGGTGCCAGACAGGAGTTCTCGTGGTAGTTTTTACACTACCTTGGTAGGCATTTGAAAGGCACCACAAAAGTTGTTCTTCCTGCTTTCTGGGCTGAGATGGGGAACCGCTGAATTTTGGAGTCGGCCGGTGACAAAATGTTCCAAACACACCCCATGCACAACTCCACCACGGAAGGTGCCAGACAGGAGTTCTCTTGGTAGTTTTTACACTACCTTGGTAGGCAGCTGAAAGGCACCACAAAAGTTGTTCTACCTGCTTTCTGGGCTGAGATGGGGAACCGCTGAATTTTGGACTCGGCCGGAGACAAAATGTTCCAAACACACCCCATGCACAACTCCACCACGGAAGGTGCCAGACAGGAGTTCTCCTGGTAGTTTTTACACTACCTTGGTAGGCATCTGAAAGACACCACAAAAGTTGTTCTACCTGCTTTCTGGGCTGAGATGGGGAATCGCTGAATTTTGGACTCGGCCGGTGACAAAATGTTCCAAACACACCCCATGCACAACTCCACCGGGGAAGGTGCCAGACAGGAGTTCTCCTGGTAGTTTTTACACTACCTTGGTAGGCAGCTGAAAGACATCACAAAAGTTGTTCTACCTGCTTTCTGGGCTGAGATGGGGAAACGCTGAATTTTGGAGTCGGCTGGTGACAAAATGTTCCAAACACACCCCATGCACAACTCCACCGGGGAAGGTGCCAGACAGGAGTTCTCTTGGTAGTTTTTACACTACCTTGGTAGGCATCTGAAAGACACCACAAAAGTTGTTCTACCTGCTTTCTGGGCTGAGATGGGGAATCGCTGAATTTTGGACTCGGCCGGTGACAAAATGTTCCAAACACACCCCATGCACAACTCCACCGGGGAAGGTGACAGACAGGAGTTCTCTTGGTAGTTTTTACACTACCTTGGTAGGCAGCTGAAAGGCACCACAAAAGTTGTTCTACCTGCTTTCTGGGCTGAGATGGGGAACCGCTGAATTTTGGACTCGGCTGGTGACAAAATGTTCCAAACACACCCCATGCACAACTCCACCACGGAAGGTGCCAGACAGGAGTTCTCCTGGTAGTTTTTACACTACCTTGGTAGGCATCTGAAAGACACCACAAAAGTTGTTCTACCTGCTTTCTGGGCTGAGATGGGGAATCGCTGAATTTTGGACTCGGCCGGTGACAAAATGTTCCAAACACACCCCATGCACAACTCCACCGGGGAAGGTGCCAGACAGGAGTTCTCCTGGTAGTTTTTACACTACCTTGGTAGGCATCTGAAAGACATCACAAAAGTTGTTCTACCTGCTTTCTGGGCTGAGATGGGGAAACGCTGAATTTTGGAGTCGGCTGGTGACAAAATGTTCCAAACACACCCCATGCACAACTCCACCACGGAAGGTGCCAGACAGGAGTTCTCCTGGTAGTTTTTACACTACCTTGGTAGGCAGCTGAAAGGCACCACAAAAGTTGTTCTTCCTGCTTTCTGGGCTGAGATGGGGAAACGCTGAATTTTGGAGTCGGCCGGTGACAAAATGTTCCAAACACACCCCATGCACAACTCCACCGGGGAAGGTGCCAGACAGGAGTTCTCTTGGTAGTTTTTACACTACCTTGGTAGGCAGCTGAAAGACACCACAAAAGTTGTTCTACCTGCTTTGTGGGCTGAGATGGGGAATCGCTGAATTTTGGACTCGGCCGGTGACAAAATGTTCCAAACACACCCCATGCACAACTCCACCGGGGAAGGTGCCAGACAGGAGTTCTCCTGGTAGTTTTTACACTACCTTGGTAAGCATCTGAAAGACACAAGAAAAGTTGTTCTACCTGCTTTCTGGGCTGAGATGGGGAATCGCTGAATTTTGGAGTCGGCCGGTGACAAAATGTTCCAAACACACCCCATGCACAACTCCACCGGGGAAGGTGCCAGACAGGAGTTCTCGTGGTAGTTTTTACACTACCTTGGTAGGCATTAGAAAGGCACCACAAAAGTTGTTCTTCCTGCTTTCTGGGCTGAGATGGGGAACCGCTGAATTTTGGACTCGGCCGGTGACAAAATGTTCCAAACACACCCCATGCACAACTCCACCGGGGAAGGTGCCAGACAGGAGTTCTCCTGGTAGTTTTTACACTACCTTGGTAGGCATTTGAAAGGCACCACAAAAGTTGTTCTTCCTGCTTTCTGGGCTGAGATGGGGAACCGCTGAATTTTGGAGTCGGCCGGTGACAAAATGTTCCAAACACACCCCATGCACAACTCCACCACGGAAGGTGCCAGACAGGAGTTCTCCTGGTAGTTTTTACACTACCTTGGTAGGCATCTGAAAGACACCACAAAAGTTGTTCTACCTGCTTTCTGGGCTGAGATGGGGAATCGCTGAATTTTGGACTCGGCCGGTGACAAAATGTTCCAAACACACCCCATGCACAACTCCACCGGGGAAGGTGCCAGACAGGAGTTCTCCTGGTAGTTTTTACACTACCTTGGTAGGCATCTGAAAGACATCACAAAAGTTGTTCTACCTGCTTTCTGGGCTGAGATGGGGAAACGCTGAATTTTGGAGTCGGCTGGTGACAAAATGTTCCAAACACACCCCATGCACAACTCCACCGGGGAAGGTGCCAGACAGGAGTTCTCCTGGTAGTTTTTACACTACCTTGGTAGGCAGCTGAAAGGCACCACAAAAGTTGTTCTTCCTGCTTTCTGGGCTGAGATGGGGAATCGCTGAATTTTGGAGTCGGCCGTTGACAAAATGTTCCAAACACACCCCATGCACAACTCCACCGGGGAAGGTGCCAGACAGGAGTTCTCTAGGTAGTTTTTACACTACCTTGGTAGGCATCTGAAAGACACCACAAAAGTTGTTCTACCTGCTTTGTGGGCTGAGATGGGGAATCGCTGAATTTTGGAGTCGGCCGGTGACAAAATGTTCCAAACACACCCCATGCACAACTCCACCGGGGAAGGTGCCAGACAGGAGTTCTCCTGGTAGTTTTTACACTACCTTGGTAGGCATCTGAAAGACACCACAAAAGTTGTTCTACCTGCTTTCTGGGCTGAGATGGGGAATCGCTGAATTTTGGAGTCGGCCGGTGACAAAATGTTCCAAAGACACCCCATGCACAACTCCACCGGGGAAGGTGCCAGACAGGAGTTCTCGTGGTAGTTTTTACACTACCTTGGTAGGCATTTGAAAGGCACCACAAAAGTTGTTCTTCCTGCTTTCTGGGCTGAGATGGGGAAACGCTGAATTTTGGACTCGGCCGGTGACAAAATGTTCCAAACACACCCCATGCACAACTCCACCGGGGAAGGTGCCAGACAGGAGTTCTCCTGGTAGTTTTTACACTACCTTGGTAGGCATTTGAAAGGCACCACAAAAGTTGTTCTTCCTGCTTTCTGGGCTGAGATGGGGAACCGCTGAATTTTGGAGTCGGCCGGTGACAAAATGTTCCAAACACACCCCATGCACAACTCCACCACGGAAGGTGCCAGACAGGAGTTCTCTTGGTAGTTTTTACACTACCTTGGTAGGCAGCTGAAAGGCACCACAAAAGTTGTTCTACCTGCTTTCTGGGCTGAGATGGGGAACCGCTGAATTTTGGACTCGGCTGGTGACAAAATGTTCCAAACACACCCCATGCACAACTCCACCGGGGAAGGTGCCAGACAGGAGTTCTCCTGGTAGTTTTTACACTACCTTGGTAGGCATCTGAAAGACACCACAAAAGTTGTTCTACCTGCTTTCTGGGCTGAGATGGGGAATCGCTGAATTTTGGACTCGGCCGGTGACAAAATGTTCCAAACACACCCCATGCACAACTCCACCGGGGAAGGTGCCAGACAGGAGTTCTCCTGGTAGTTTTTACACTACCTTGGTAGGCATCTGAAAGACATCACAAAAGTTGTTCTACCTGCTTTCTGGGCTGAGATGGGGAAACGCTGAATTTTGTCGTCGGCTGGTGACAAAATGTTCCAAACACACCCCATGCACAACTCCACCGGGGAAGGTGCCAGACAGGAGTTCTCCTGGTAGTTTTTACACTACCTTGGTAGGCAGCTGAAAGGCACCACAAAAGTTGTTCTTCCTGCTTTCTGGGCTGAGATGGGGAACCGCTGAATTTTGGAGTCGGCCGGTGACAAAATGTTCCAAACACACCCCATGCACAACTCCACCGGGGAAGGTGCCAGGCAGGAGTTCTCTTGGTAGTTTTTACACTACCTTGGTAGGCATCTGAAAGGCACCACAAAAGTTGTTCTACCTGCTTTGTGGGCAGAGATGGGGAATCGCTGAATTTTGGACTCGGCCGGTGACAAAATGTTCCAAACACACCCCATGCACAACTCCACCGGGGAAGGTGCCAGACAGGAGTTCTCTTGGTAGTTTTTACACTACCTTGGTAGGCATCTGAAAGGCACCACAAAACTTGTTCTACCTGCTTTCTGGGCTGAGATGGGGAAACGCTGAATTTTGGAGTCGGCTGGTGACAAAATGTTCCAAACACACCCCATGCACAACTCCACCGGGGAAGGTGCCAGACAGGAGTTCTCGTGGTAGTTTTTACACTACCTTGGTAGGCATTTGAAAGGCACCACAAAAGTTGTTCTTCCTGCTTTCTGGGCTGAGATGGGGAACCGCTGAATTTTGGACTCGGCCGGTGACAAAATGTTCCAAACACACCCCATGCAAAACTCCACCGGGGAAGGTGCCAGACAGGAGTTCTCCTGGTAGTTTTTACATTGCTCCGGTAGGCATCTGAAAGACACCACAAAAGTTGTTCTACCTGCTTTCTGGGCTGAGATGGGGAATCGCTGAATTTTGGAGTCGGCCGGTGACAAAATGTTCCAAACACACCCCATGCACAACTCCACCGGGGAAGGTGCCAGACAGGAGTTCTCTTGGTAGTTTTTACACTACCTTGGTAGGCAGCTGAAAGGCACCACAAAACTTGTTCTACCTGCTTTCTGGGCTGAGATGGGGAAACGCTGAATTTTGGAGTCGGCTGGTGACAAAATGTTCCAAACACACCCCATGCACAACTCCACCGGGGAAGGTGCCAGACAGGAGTTCTCGTGGTAGTTTTTACACTACCTTGGTAGGCATTTGAAAGGCACCACAAAAGTTGTTCTTCCTGCTTTCTGGGCTGAGATGGGGAACCGCTGAATTTTGGACTCGGCCGGTGACAAAATGTTCCAAACACACCCCATGCACAACTCCACCGGGGAAGGTGCCAGACAGGAGTTCTCCTGGTAGTTTTTACACTACCTTGGTAGGCATTTGAAAGGCACCACAAAAGTTGTTCTTCCTGCTTTCTGGGCTGAGATGGGGAATCGCTGAATTTTGGAGTCGGCCGGTGACAAAATGTTCCAAACACACCCCATGCACAACTCCACCGGGGAAGGTGCCAGACAGGAGTTCTCTTGGTAGTTTTTACACTACCTTGGTAGGCAGCTGAAAGGCACCAGAAAAGTTGTTCTACCTGCTTTCTGGGCTGAGATGGGGAAACGCTGAATTTTGGACTCGGCCGGTGACAAAATGTTCCAAACACACCCCATGCAAAACTCCACCGGGGAAGGTGCCAGACAGGAGTTCTCCTGGTAGTTTTTACACTACCTTGGTAGGCAGCTGAAAGGCACCACAAAAGTTGTTCTTCCTGCTTTCTGGGCTGAGATGGGGAACAGATGAATTTTGGACTCGGCCGGTGACAAAATGTTCCAAACACACCCCATGCAAAACTCCACTGGGGAAGGTGCCAGACAGGAGTTCTCCTGGTAGTTTTTACACTACCTTGGTAGGCATCTGAAAGACATCACAAAAGTTGTTCTACCTGCTTTCTGGGCTGAGATGGGGAAACGCTGAATTTTGGAGTCGGCTGGTGACAAAATGTTCCAAACACACCCCATGCACAACTCCACCGGGGAAGGTGCCAGACAGGAGTTCTCTTGGTAGTTTTTACACTACCTTGGTAGGCATCTGAAAGACACCACAAAAGTTGTTCTACCTGCTTTGTGGGCTGAGATGGGGAATCGCTGAATTTTGGAGTCGGCCGGTGACAAAATGTTCCAAACACACCCCATGCACAACTCCACCACGGAAGGTGCCAGACAGGAGTTCTCTTGGTAGTTTTTACACTACCTTGGTAGGCAGCTGAAAGGCACCACAAAAGTTGTTCTACCTGCTTTCTGGGCTGAGATGGGGAACCGCTGAATTTTGGAGTCGGCTGGTGACAAAATGTTCCAAACACACCCCATGCACAACTCCACCGGGGAAGGTGCCAGACAGGAGTTCTCTTGGTAGTTTTTACACTACCTTGGTAGGCATCTGAAAGACACCACAAAAGTTGTTCTACCTGCTTTCTGGGCTGAGATGGGGAAACGCTGAATTTTGGACTCGGCCGGTGACAAAATGTTCCAAACACACCCCATGCACAACTCCACCGGGGAAGGTGCCAGACAGGAGTTCTCGTGGTAGTTTTTACACTACCTTGGTAGGCATTTGAAAGGCACCACAAAAGTTGTTCTTCCTGCTTTCTGGGCTGAGATGGGGAACCGCTGAATTTTGGACTCGGCCGGTGACAAAATGTTCCAAACACACCCCATGCAAAACTCCACCGGGGAAGGTGCCAGACAGGAGTTCTCCTGGTAGTTTTTACACTACCTTGGTAGGCATTTGAAAGGCACCACAAAAGTTGTTCTTCCTGCTTTCTGGGCTGAGATGGGGAATCGCTGAATTTTGGACTCGGCCGGTGACAAAATGTTCCAAACACACCCCATGCACAACTCCACCACGGAAGGTGCCAGACAGGAGTTCTCTTGGTAGTTTTTACACTACCTTGGTAGGCAGCTGAAAGGCACCACAAAAGTTGTTCTTCCTGCTTTCTGGGCTGAGATGGGGAAACGCTGAATTTTGGAGTCGGCTGGTGACAAAATGTTCCAAACACACCCCATGCACAACTCCACCACGGAAGGTGCCAGACAGGAGTTCTCGTGGTAGTTTTTACACTACCTTGGTAGGCATTTGAAAGGCACCACAAAAGTTGTTCTACCTGCTTTCTGGGCTGAGATGGGGAACCGCTGAATTTTGGACTCGGCCGGTGACAAAATGTTCCAAACACACCCCATGCAAAACTCCACCGGGGAAGGTGCCAGACAGGAGTTCTCCTGGTAGTTTTTACATTGCTCCGGTAGGCATCTGAAAGACACCACAAAAGTTGTTCTACCTGCTTTCTGGGCTGAGATGGGGAATCGCTGAATTTTGGAGTCGGCCGGTGACAAAATGTTCCAAACACACCCCATGCACAACTCCACCGGGGAAGGTGCCAGACAGGAGTTCTCTTGGTAGTTTTTACACTACCTTGGTAGGCATTTGAAAGGCACCACAAAAGTTGTTCTTCCTGCTTTCTGGGCTGAGATGGGGAACCGCTGAATTTTGGACTCGGCCGGTGACAAAATGTTCCAAACACACCCCATGCACAACTCCACCGGGGAAGGTGCCAGACAGGAGTTCTCCTGGTAGTTTTTACACTACCTTGGTAGGCATTTGAAAGGCACCACAAAAGTTGTTCTTCCTGCTTTCTGGGCTGAGATGGGGAACCGCTGAATTTTGGAGTCGGCCGGTGACAAAATGTTCCAAACACACCCCATGCACAACTCCACCACGGAAGGTGCCAGACAGGAGTTCTCTTGGTAGTTTTTACACTACCTTGGTAGGCAGCTGAAAGGCACCAGAAAAGTTGTTCTACCTGCTTTCTGGGCTGAGATGGGGAAACGCTGAATTTTGGACTCGGCCGGTGACAAAATGTTCCAAACACACCCCATGCACAACTCCACCGGGGAAGGTGCCAGACAGGAGTTCTCCTGGTAGTTTTTACACTACCTTGGTAGGCAGCTGAAAGGCACCACAAAAGTTGTTCTTCCTGCTTTCTGGGCTGAGATGGGGAACAGATGAATTTTGGACTCGGCCGGTGACAAAATGTTCCAAACACACCCCATGCACAACTCCACCGGGGAAGGTGCCAGACAGGAGTTCTCTTGGTAGTTTTTACACTACCTTGGTAGGCAGCTGAAAGGCACCACAAAAGTTGTTCTACCTGCTTTCTGGGCTGAGATGGGGAACCGCTGAATTTTGGACTCGGCTGGTGACAAAATGTTCCAAACACACCCCATGCACAACTCCACCGGGGAAGGTGCCAGACAGGAGTTCTCGTGGTAGTTTTTACACTACCTTGGTAGGCATTTGAAAGGCACCACAAAAGTTGTTCTTCCTGCTTTCTGGGCTGAGATGGGGAACCGCTGAATTTTGGACTCGGCCGGTGACAAAATGTTCCAAACACACCCCATGCACAACTCCACCGGGGAAGGTGCCAGACAGGAGTTCTCCTGGTAGTTTTTACACTACCTTGGTAGGCATTTGAAAGGCACCACAAAAGTTGTTCTTCCTGCTTTCTGGGCTGAGATGGGGAACCGCTGAATTTTGGAGTCGGCCGGTGACAAAATGTTCCAAACACACCCCATGCACAACTCCACCACGGAAGGTGCCAGACAGGAGTTCTCTTGGTAGTTTTTACACTACCTTGGTAGGCAGCTGAAAGGCACCAGAAAAGTTGTTCTACCTGCTTTCTGGGCTGAGATGGGGAAACGCTGAATTTTGGACTCGGCCGGTGACAAAATGTTCCAAACACACCCCATGCACAACTCCACCGGGGAAGGTGCCAGACAGGAGTTCTCCTGGTAGTTTTTACACTACCTTGGTAGGCAGCTGAAAGGCACCACAAAAGTTGTTCTTCCTGCTTTCTGGGCTGAGATGGGGAACAGATGAATTTTGGACTCGGCCGGTGACAAAATGTTCCAAACACACCCCATGCAAAACTCCACTGGGGAAGGTGCCAGACAGGAGTTCTCCTGGTAGTTTTTACACTACCTTGGTAGGCATCTGAAAGACATCACAAAAGTTGTTCTACCTGCTTTCTGGGCTGAGATGGGGAAACGCTGAATTTTGGAGTCGGCTGGTGACAAAATGTTCCAAACACACCCCATGCACAACTCCACCGGGGAAGGTGCCAGACAGGAGTTCTCTTGGTAGTTTTTACACTACCTTGGTAGGCAGCTGAAAGACACCACAAAAGTTGTTCTACCTGCTTTCTGGGCTGAGATGGGGAATCGCTGAATTTTGGACTCGGCCGGTGACAAAATGTTCCAAACACACCCCATGCACAACTCCACCACGGAAGGTGCCAGACAGGAGTTCTCTTGGTAGTTTTTACACTACCTTGGTAGGCAGCTGAAAGGCACCACAAAAGTTGTTCTACCTGCTTTCTGGGCTGAGATGGGGAACAGCTGAATTTTGGACTCGGCCGGTGACAAAATGTTCCAAACACACCCCATGCACAACTCCACCGGGGAAGGTGCCAGACAGGAGTTCTCTTGGTAGTTTTTACACTACCTTGGTAGGCATCTGAAAGACACCACAAAAGTTGTTCTACCTGCTTTCTGGGCTGAGATGGGGAATCGCTGAATTTTGGACTCGGCCGGTGACAAAATGTTCCAAACACACCCCATGCACAACTCCACCGGGGAAGGTGCCAGACAGGAGTTCTCTTGGTAGTTTTTACACTACCTTGGTAGGCAGCTGAAAGACACCACAAAAGTTGTTCTACCTGCTTTCTGGGCTGAGATGGGGAATCGCTGAATTTTGGACTCGGCCGGTGACAAAATGTTCCAAACACACCCCATGCACAACTCCACCACGGAAGGTGCCAGACAGGAGTTCTCTTGGTAGTTTTTACACTACCTTGGTAGGCAGCTGAAAGGCACCACAAAAGTTGTTCTACCTGCTTTCTGGGCTGAGATGGGGAACCGCTGAATTTTGGACTCGGCCGGTGACAAAATGTTCCAAACACACCCCATGCACAACTCCACCGGGGAAGGTGCCAGACAGGAGTTCTCTTGGTAGTTTTTACACTACCTTGGTAGGCATCTGAAAGACACCACAAAAGTTGTTCTACCTGCTTTCTGGGCTGAGATGGGGAATCGCTGAATTTTGGACTCGGCCGGTGACAAAATGTTCCAAACACACCCCATGCACAACTCCACCGGGGAAGGTGCCAGACAGGAGTTCTCGTGGTAGTTTTTACACTACCTTGGTAGGCATTTGAAAGGCACCACAAAAGTTGTTCTTCCTGCTTTCTGGGCTGAGATGGGGAACCGCTGAATTTTGGACTCGGCCGGTGACAAAATGTTCCAAACACACCCCATGCAAAACTCCACCGGGGAAGGTGCCAGACAGGAGTTCTCCTGGTAGTTTTTACACTACCTTGGTAGGCATTTGAAAGGCACCACAAAAGTTGTTCTTCCTGCTTTCTGGGCTGAGATGGGGAACCGCTGAATTTTGGAGTCGGCCGGTGACAAAATGTTCCAAACACACCCCATGCACAACTCCACCACGGAAGGTGCCAGACAGGAGTTCTCTTGGTAGTTTTTACACTACCTTGGTAGGCAGCTGAAAGGCACCACAAAAGTTGTTCTACCTGCTTTCTGGGCTGAGATGGGGAAACGCTGAATTTTGGAGTCGGCTGGTGACAAAATGTTCCAAACACACCCCATGCACAACTCCACCACGGAAGGTGCCAGACAGGAGTTCTCTTGGTAGTTTTTACACTACCTTGGTAGGCATTTGAAAGGCACCACAAAAGTTGTTCTTCCTGCTTTCTGGGCTGAGATGGGGAACCGCTGAATTTTGGACTCGGCCGGTGACAAAATGTTCCAAACACACCCCATGCACAACTCCACCGGGGAAGGTGCCAGACAGGAGTTCTCCTGGTAGTTTTTACACTACCTTGGTAGGCATTTGAAAGGCACCACAAAAGTTGTTCTTCCTGCTTTCTGGGCTGAGATGGGGAACCGCTGAATTTTGGAGTCGGCCGGTGACAAAATGTTCCAAACACACCCCATGCACAACTCCACCACGGAAGGTGCCAGACAGGAGTTCTCTTGGTAGTTTTTACACTACCTTGGTAGGCAGCTGAAAGGCACCAGAAAAGTTGTTCTACCTGCTTTCTGGGCTGAGATGGGGAAACGCTGAATTTTGGACTCGGCCGGTGACAAAATGTTCCAAACACACCCCATGCACAACTCCACCGGGGAAGGTGCCAGACAGGAGTTCTCCTGGTAGTTTTTACACTACCTTGGTAGGCAGCTGAAAGGCACCACAAAAGTTGTTCTTCCTGCTTTCTGGGCTGAGATGGGGAACAGATGAATTTTGGACTCGGCCGGTGACAAAATGTTCCAAACACACCCCATGCAAAACTCCACTGGGGAAGGTGCCAGACAGGAGTTCTCCTGGTAGTTTTTACACTACCTTGGTAGGCATCTGAAAGACATCACAAAAGTTGTTCTACCTGCTTTCTGGGCTGAGATGGGGAAACGCTGAATTTTGGACTCGGCTGGTGACAAAATGTTCCAAACACACCCCATGCACAACTCCACCGGGGAAGGTGCCAGACAGGAGTTCTCCTGGTAGTTTTTACACTACCTTGGTAGGCATCTGAAAGACACCACAAAAGTTGTTCTACCTGCTTTCTGGGCTGAGATGGGGAATCGCTGAATTTTGGACTCGGCCGGTGACAAAATGTTCCAAACACACCCCATGCACAACTCCACCGGGGAAGGTGCCAGACAGGAGTTCTCTTGGTAGTTTTTACACTACCTTGGTAGGCAGCTGAAAGACACCACAAAAGTTGTTCTACCTGCTTTCTGGGCTGAGATGGGGAATCGCTGAATTTTGGACTCGGCCGGTGACAAAATGTTCCAAACACACCCCATGCACAACTCCACCGGGGAAGGTGCCAGACAGGAGTTCTCTTGGTAGTTTTTACACTACCTTGGTAGGCAGCTGAAAGGCACCACAAAAGTTGTTCTACCTGCTTTCTGGGCTGAGATGGGGAACCGCTGAATTTTGGACTCGGCTGGTGACAAAATGTTCCAAACACACCCCATGCACAACTCCACCGGGGAAGGTGACAGACAGGAGTTCTCTTGGTAGTTTTTACACTACCTTGGTAGGCATCTGAAAGACACCACAAAAGTTGTTCTACCTGCTTTCTGGGCTGAGATGGGGAATCGCTGAATTTTGGACTCGGCCGGTGACAAAATGTTCCAAACACACCCCATGCACAACTCCACCGGGGAAGGTGCCAGACAGGAGTTCTCCTGGTAGTTTTTACACTACCTTGGTAGGCAGCTGAAAGGCACCACAAAAGTTGTTCTTCCTGCTTTCTGGGCTGAGATGGGGAACCGCTGAATTTTGGACTCGGCCGGTGACAAAATGTTCCAAACACACCCCATGCAAAACTCCACCGGGGAAGGTGCCAGACAGGAGTTCTCCTGGTAGTTTTTACACTACCTTGGTAGGCATTTGAAAGGCACCACAAAAGTTGTTCTTCCTGCTTTCTGGGCTGAGATGGGGAACCGCTGAATTTTGGAGTCGGCCGGTGACAAAATGTTCCAAACACACCCCATGCACAACTCCACCGGGGAAGGTGCCAGACAGGAGTTCTCTTGGTAGTTTTTACACTACCTTGGTAGGCAGCTGAAAGGCACCACAAAAGTTGTTCTACCTGCTTTCTGGGCTGAGATGGGGAAACGCTGAATTTTGGAGTCGGCTGGTGACAAAATGTTCCAAACACACCCCATGCACAACTCCACCACGGAAGGTGCCAGACAGGAGTTCTCGTGGTAGTTTTTACACTACCTTGGTAGGCATTTGAAAGGCACCACAAAAGTTGTTCTTCCTGCTTTCTGGGCTGAGATGGGGAACCGCTGAATTTTGGAGTCGGCCGGTGACAAAATGTTCCAAACACACCCCATGCACAACTCCACCGGGGAAGGTGCCAGACAGGAGTTCTCCTGGTAGTTTTTACACTACCTTGGTAGGCAGCTGAAAGGCACCAGAAAAGTTGTTCTACCTGCTTTCTGGGCTGAGATGGGGAACCGCTGAATTTTGGAGTCGGCCGGTGACAAAATGTTCCAAACACACCCCATGCACAACTCCACCGGGGAAGGTGCCAGACAGGAGTTCTCCTGGTAGTTTTTACACTACCTTGGTAGGCAGCTGAAAGGCACCACAAAAGTTGTTCTTCCTGCTTTCTGGGCTGAGATGGGGAACAGATGAATTTTGGACTCGGCCGGTGACAAAATGTTCCAAACACACCCCATGCAAAACTCCACTGGGGAAGGTGCCAGACAGGAGTTCTCCTGGTAGTTTTTACACTACCTTGGTAGGCATCTGAAAGACATCACAAAAGTTGTTCTACCTGCTTTCTGGGCTGAGATGGGGAAACGCTGAATTTTGGAGTCGGCTGGTGACAAAATGTTCCAAACACACCCCATGCACAACTCCACCGGGGAAGGTGCCAGACAGGAGTTCTCTTGGTAGTTTTTACACTACCTTGGTAGGCAGCTGAAAGACACCACAAAAGTTGTTCTACCTGCTTTCTGGGCTGAGATGGGGAATCGCTGAATTTTGGACTCGGCCGGTGACAAAATGTTCCAAACACACCCCATGCACAACTCCACCACGGAAGGTGCCAGACAGGAGTTCTCTTGGTAGTTTTTACACTACCTTGGTAGGCAGCTGAAAGGCACCACAAAAGTTGTTCTACCTGCTTTCTGGGCTGAGATGGGGAACCGCTGAATTTTGGACTCGGCTGGTGACAAAATGTTCCAAACACACCCCATGCAAAACTCCACTGGGGAAGGTGCCAGACAGGAGTTCTCCTGGTAGTTTTTACACTACCTTGGTAGGCATCTGAAAGACATCACAAAAGTTGTTCTACCTGCTTTCTGGGCTGAGATGGGGAAACGCTGAATTTTGGAGTTGGCTGGTGACAAAATGTTCCAAACACACCCCATGCACAACTCCACCGGGGAAGGTGCCAGACAGGAGTTCTCTTGGTAGTTTTTACACTACCTTGGTAGGCAGCTGAAAGACACCACAAAAGTTGTTCTACCTGCTTTCTGGGCTGAGATGGGGAACCGCTGAATTTTGGACTCGGCTGGTGACAAAATGTTCCAAACACACCCCATGCAAAACTCCACTGGGGAAGGTGCCAGACAGGAGTTCTCCTGGTAGTTTTTACACTACCTTGGTAGGCATCTGAAAGACATCACAAAAGTTGTTCTACCTGCTTTCTGGGCTGAGATGGGGAAACGCTGAATTTTGGAGTCGGCTGGTGACAAAATGTTCCAAACACACCCCATGCACAACTCCACCGGGGAAGGTGCCAGACAGGAGTTCTCTTGGTAGTTTTTACACTACCTTGGTAGGCAGCTGAAAGACACCACAAAAGTTGTTCTACCTGCTTTCTGGGCTGAGATGGGGAATCGCTGAATTTTGGACTCGGCCGGTGACAAAATGTTCCAAACACACCCCATGCACAACTCCACCACGGAAGGTGCCAGACAGGAGTTCTCTTGGTAGTTTTTACACTACCTTGGTAGGCAGCTGAAAGGCACCACAAAAGTTGTTCTACCTGCTTTCTGGGCTGAGATGGGGAACCGCTGAATTTTGGACTCGGCTGGTGACAAAATGTTCCAAACACACCCCATGCACAACTCCACCGGGGAAGGTGCCAGACAGGAGTTCTCTTGGTAGTTTTTACACTACCTTGGTAGGCATCTGAAAGACACCACAAAAGTTGTTCTACCTGCTTTCTGGGCTGAGATGGGGAATCGCTGAATTTTGGACTCGGCCGGTGACAAAATGTTCCAAACACACCCCATGCACAACTCCACCGGGGAAGGTGCCAGACAGGAGTTCTCCTGGTAGTTTTTACACTACCTTGGTAGGCATTTGAAAGGCACCACAAAAGTTGTTCTTCCTGCTTTCTGGGCTGAGATGGGGAACCGCTGAATTTTGGACTCGGCCGGTGACAAAATGTTCCAAACACACCCCATGCAAAACTCCACCGGGGAAGGTGCCAGACAGGAGTTCTCCTGGTAGTTTTTACACTACCTTGGTAGGCATTTGAAAGGCACCACAAAAGTTGTTCTTCCTGCTTTCTGGGCTGAGATGGGGAACCGCTGAATTTTGGAGTCGGCCGGTGACAAAATGTTCCAAACACACCCCATGCACAACTCCACCGGGGAAGGTGCCAGAAAGGAGTTCTCTTGGTAGTTTTTACACTACCTTGGTAGGCAGCTGAAAGGCACCACAAAAGTTGTTCTTCCTGCTTTCTGGGCTGAGATGGGGAAACGCTGAATTTTGGACTCGGCCGGTGACAAAATGTTCCAAACACACCCCATGCACAACTCCACCGGGGAAGGTGCCAGACAGGAGTTCTCCTGGTAGTTTTTACACTACCTTGGTAGGCATCTGAAAGACACCACAAAAGTTGTTCTACCTGCTTTCTGGGCTGAGATGGGGAAACGCTGAATTTTGGAGTCGGCCGGTGACAAAATGTTCCAAACACACCCCATGCACAACTCCACCGGGGAAGGTGCCAGACAGGAGTTCTCCTGGTAGTTTTTACACTACCTTGGTAGGCAGCTGAAAGGCACCACAAAAGTTGTTCTACCCTCTTTGTGGGCTGAGATGGGGAATCGCTGAATTTTGGAGTCGGCCGGTGACAAAATGTTCCAAACACACCCCATGCAAAACTCCACTGGGGAAGGTGCCAGACAGGAGTTCTCCTGGTAGTTTTTACATTGCTCCGGTAGGCATCTGAAAGACACCACAAAAGTTGTTCTACCTGCTTTTTGGGCTGAGATGGGGAATCGCTGAATTTTGGAGTCGGCCGGTGACAAAATGTTCCAAACACACCCCATGCACAACTCCACCGGGGAAGGTGCCAGACAGGAGTTCTCTTGGTAGTTTTTACACTACCTTGGTAGGCATCTGAAAGACACCACAAAAGTTGTTCTTCCTGCTTTCTGGGCTGAGATGGGGAATCGCTGAATTTTGGAGTCGGCCGTTGACAAAATGTTCCAAACACACCCCATGCACAACTCCACCGGGGAAGGTGCCAGACAGGAGTTCTCTTGGTAGTTTTTACACTACCTTGGTAGGCATCTGAAAGACACCACAAAAGTTGTTCTACCTGCTTTGTGGGCTGAGATGGGGAAACGCTGAATTTTGGACTCGGCCGGTGACAAAATGTTCCAAACACACCCCATGCACAACTCCACCGGGGAAGGTGCCAGACAGGAGTTCTCCTGGTAGTTTTTACACTACCTTGGTAGGCATCTGAAAGACACCACAAAAGTTGTTCTACCTGCTTTCTGGGCTGAGATGGGGAACAGATGAATTTTGGACTCGGCCGGTGACAAAATGTTCCAAACACACCCCATGCACAACTCCACCGGGGAAGGTGCCAGGCAGGAGTTCTCCTGGTAGTTTTTACATTGCTCCGGTAGGCATCTGAAAGACACCACAAAAGTTGTTCTACCTGCTTTCTGGGCTGAGATGGGGAATCGCTGAATTTTGGACTCGGCTGGTGACAAAATGTTCCAAACACACCCCATGCACAACTCCACCGGGGAAGGTGCCAGAAAGGAGTTCTCTTGGTAGTTTTTACACTACCTTGGTAGGCAGCTGAAAGGCACCACAAAAGTTGTTCTACCTGCTTTCTGGGCTGAGATGGGGAAACGCTGAATTTTGGACTCGGCTGGTGACAAAATGTTCCAAACACACCCCACGCACAACTCCACCGGGGAAGGTGCCAGACAGGAGTTCTCCTGGTAGTTTTTACACTACCTTGGTAGGCATCTGAAAGACACGACAAAAGTTGTTCTACCTGCTTTCTGGGCTGAGATGGGGAACCGCTGAATTTTGGACTCGGCCGGTGACAAAATGTTCCAAACACACCCCATGCACAACTCCACCGGGGAAGGTGCCAGACAGGAGTTCTCCTGGTAGTTTTTACACTACCTTGGTAGGCAGCTGAAAGACACCACAAAAGTTGTTCTACCTGCTTTCTGGGCTGAGATGGGGAATCGCTGAATTTTGGAGTCGGCCGGTGACAAAATGTTCCAAACACACCCCATGCACAACTCCACCGGGGAAGGTGCCAGACAGGAGTTCTCCTGGTAGTTTTTACATTGCTCTGGTAGGCACCTCAAAGACACCACAAAACTCGTTCTACCTGCTTTCTGGGCTGAGATGGGTAACCGCTGAATTTTGGAGTCGGCTGGTGGCAAAATGTTCCAAACACACCCCCTGCACAACTCCACCGGGGAAGGTGCCAGACAGGAGTTCTCCTGGTAGTTTTTACATTGCTCCGGTAGGCATCTGAAAGACACCACAAAAGTTGTTCTACCTGCTTTGTGGGCTGAGATGGGGAACCGCTGAATTTTGGACAAGGCCGGTGACAAAATGTTCCAAACACACCCCATGCACAACTCCACCACGGAAGGTGCCAGACAGGAGTTCTCTTGGTAGTTTTTACACTACCTTGGTAGGCAGCTGAAAGGCACCACAAAAGTTGTTCTTCCTGCTTTCTGGGCTGAGATGGGGAACCGCTGAATTTTGGAGTCGGCCGGTGACAAAATGTTCCAAACACACCCCATGCACAACTCCACCGGGGAAGGTGCAAGACAGGAGTTCTCCTGGTAGTTTTTACACTACCTTGGTAGGCATTTGAAAGGCACCACAAAAGTTGTTCTACCTGCTTTCTGGGCTGAGATGGGGAACCGCTGAATTTTGGAGTCGGCCGGTGACAAAATTTTCCAAACACACCCCATGCACAACTCCACCGGGGAAGGTGCCAGACAGGAGTTCTCTTGGTAGTTTTTACATTGCTCCGGTAGGCATCTGAAAGATACCACAAAAGTTGTTCTACCTGCTTTCTGGGCTGAGATGGGGAACCGCTGAATTTTGGACTCGACCGGTGAAAAAATGTTCCAAAGACACCCCCTGCACAACTCCACCGGGGAAGGTGCCAGACAGGAGTTCTCTTGGTAGTTTTTACACTACCTTGGTAGGCATTTGAAAGGCACCACAAAAGTTGTTCTACCTGCTTTCTGGGCTGAGATGGGGAAACGCTGAATTTTGGACTCGGCCGGTGACAAAATGTTCCAAACACACCCCATGCACAACTCCACCGGGGAAGGTGCCAGACAGGAGTTCTCTTGGTAGTTTTTACACTACCTTGGTAGGCATCTGAAAGACACCACAAAAGTTGTTCTACCTGCTTTGTGGGCTGAGATGGGGAATCGCTGAATTTTGGACTCGGCCGGTGACAAAATGTTCCAAACACACCCCATGCACAACTCCACCGGGGAAGGTGCCAGACAGGAGTTCTCCTGGTAGTTTTTACACTACCTTGGTAGGCATCTGAAAGACACCACAAAAGTTGTTCTACCTGCTTTCTGGGCTGAGATGGGGAACAGATGAATTTTGGACTCGGCCTGTGACAAAATGTTCCAAACACACCCCATGCACAACTCCACCACGGAAGGTGCCAGACAGGAGTTCTCTTGGTAGTTTTTACACTACCTTGGTAGGCAGCTGAAAGGCACCACAAAAGTTGTTCTACCTGCTTTCTGGGCTGAGATGGGGAAACGCTGAATTTTGGACTCGGCCGGTGACAAAATGTTCCAAAGACACCCCATGCACAACTCCACCGGGGAAGGTGCCAGACAGGAGTTCTCTTGGTAGTTTTTACACTACCTTGGTAGGCATCTGAAAGACACCACAAAAGTTGTTCTTCCTGCTTTCTGGGCTGAGATGGGGAATCGCTGAATTTTGGAGTCGGCCGTTGACAAAATGTTCCAAACACACCCCATGCACAACTCCACCACGGAAGGTGCCAGACAGGAGTTCTCTTGGTAGTTTTTACACTACCTTGGTAGGCATCTGAAGGACACCACAAAAGTTGTTCTACCTGCTTTCTGGGCTGAGATGGGGAATCGCTGAATTTTGGAGTCGGCCGGTGACAAAATGTTCCAAACACACCCCATGCACAACTCCACCGGGGAAGGTGCCAGACAGGAGTTCTCTTGGTAGTTTTTACACTACCTTGGTAGGCAGCTGAAAGGCACCACAAAAGTTGTTCTTCCTGCTTTCTGGGCTGAGATGGGGAACCGCTGAATTTTGGACTCGGCTGGTGACAAAATGTTCCAAACACACCCCATGCACAACTCCACCGGGGAAGGTGCCAGACAGGAGTTCTCTTGGTAGATTTTACACTACCTTGGTAGGCATCTGAAAGGCACCACAAAAGTTGTTCTTCCTGCTTTCTGGGCTGAGATGAGGAACAGCTGAATTTTGGAGCGGCTGGTGACAAAATGTTCCAAACACACCCCATGCACAACTCCACCGGGGAAGGTGCCAGACAGGAGTTCTCCTGGTAGTTTTTACACTACCTTGGTAGGCAGCTGAAAGGCACCACAAAAGTTGTTCTACCTGCTTTCTGGGCTGAGATGGGGAATCGCTGAATTTTGGAGTCGGCCGGTGACAAAATGTTCCAAACACACCCCATGCACAACTCCACCGGGGAAGGTGCCAGACAGGAGTTCTCCTGGTAGTTTTTACATTGCTCTGGTAGGCACCTCAAAGACACCACAAAACTCGTTCTACCTGCTTTCTGGGCTGAGATGGGTAACCGCTGAATTTTGGAGTCGGCTGGTGGCAAAATGTTCCAAACACACCCCCTGCACAACTCCACCGGGGAAGGTGCCAGACAGGAGTTCTCCTGGTAGTTTTTACATTGCTCCGGTAGGCATCTGAAAGACACCACAAAAGTTGTTCTACCTGCTTTGTGGGCTGAGATGGGGAACCGCTGAATTTTGGAGTCGGCCGTTGACAAAATGTTCCAAACACACCCCATGCACAACTCCACCACGGAAGGTGCCAGACAGGAGTTCTCTTGGTAGTTTTTACACTACCTTGGTAGGCAGCTGAAAGGCACCACAAAAGTTGTTCTTCCTGCTTTCTGGGCTGAGATGGGGAACCGCTGAATTTTGGAGTCGGCCGGTGACAAAATGTTCCAAACACACCCCATGCACAACTCCACCGGGGAAGGTGCCAGACAGGAGTTCTCTTGGTAGTTTTTACACTACCTTGGTAGGCATCTGAAAGACACCACAAAAGTTGTTCTACCTGCTTTGTGGGCTGAGATGGGGAATCGCTGAATTTTGGAGTCGGCCGGTGACAAAATGTTCCAAACACACCCCATGCACAACTCCACCGGGGAAGGTGCAAGACAGGAGTTCTCCTGGTAGTTTTTACACTACCTTGGTAGGCATTTGAAAGGCACCACAAAAGTTGTTCTTCCTGCTTTCTGGGCTGAGATGGGGAACCGCTGAATTTTGGAGTCGGCCGGTGACAAAATGTTCCAAACACACCCCATGCACAACTCCACCGGGGAAGGTGCCAGAAAGGAGTTCTCTTGGTAGTTTTTACACTACCTTGGTAGGCATTTGAAAGGCACCACAAAAGTTGTTCTACCTGCTTTCTGGGCTGAGATGGGGAAACGCTGAATTTTGGACTCGGCCGGTGACAAAATGTTCCAAACACACCCCATGCACAACTCCACCGGGGAAGGTGCCAGGCAGGAGTTCTCCTGGTAGTTTTTACACTACCTTGGTAGGCATCTGAAAGACACCACAAAAGTTGTTCTACCTGCTTTCTGGGCTGAGATGGGGAACCGCTGAATTTTTGGACTCGGCTGGTGACAAAATGTTCCGAACACACCCCATGCACAACTCCACCGGGGAAGGTGCCAGACAGGAGTTCTCCTGGTAGTTTTTACATTGCTCCGGTAGGCATCTGAAAGACACCACAAAAGTTGTTCTACCTGCTTTCTGGGCTGAGATGGGGAACCGCTGAATTTTGGACTCGGCCGGTGACAAAATGTTCCAAACACACCCCATGCACAACTCCACCGGGGAAGGTGCCAGACAGGAGTTCTCCTGGTAGTTTTTACACTACCTTGGTAGGCATCTGAAAGACACCACAAAAGTTGTTCTACCTGCTTTCTGGGCTGAGATGGGGAACCGCTGAATTTTGGAGTCGGCTGGTGACAAAATGTTCCAAACACACCCCATGCACAACTCCACCGGGGAAGGTGCCAGACAGGAGTTCTCCTGGTAGTTTTTACACTACCTTGGTAGGCATCTGAAAGACACCACAAAAGTTGTTCTACCTGCTTTGTGGGCTGAGATGGGGAATCGCTGAATTTTGGACAAGGCCGGTGACAAAATGTTCCAAACACACCCCATGCACAACTCCACCGGGGAAGGTGACAGACAGGAGTTCTCTTGGTAGTTTTTACACTACCTTGGTAGGCAGCTGAAAGGCACCACAAAAGTTGTTCTACCTGCTTTCTGGGCTGAGATGGGGAACCGCTGAATTTTGGACTCGGCTGGTGACAAAATGTTCCAAACACACCCCATGCACAACTCCACCGGGGAAGGTGCCAGACAGGAGTTCTCTTGGTAGTTTTTACACTACCTTGGTACGCATCTGAAAGACACCACAAAAGTTGTTCTACCTGCTTTCTGGGCTGAGATGGGGAATCGCTGAATTTTGGACTCGGCCGGTGACAAAATGTTCCAAACACACCCCATGCACAACTCCACCACGGAAGGTGCCAGACAGGAGTTCTCCTGGTAGTTTTTACACTACCTTGGTAGGCATTTGAAAGGCACCACAAAAGTTGTTCTTCCTGCTTTCTGGGCTGAGATGGGGAACCGCTGAATTTTGGAGTCGGCCGGTGACAAAATGTTCCAAACACACCCCATGCACAACTCCACCGGGGAAGGTGGCAGACAGGAGTTCTCTTGGTAGTTTTTACGCTACCTTGGTAGGCAGCTGAAAGGCACCACAAAAGTTGTTCTACCTGCTTTCTGGGCTGAGATGGGGAACCGCTGAATTTTGGAGTCGGCCGTTGACAAAATGTTCCAAACACACCCCATGCACAACTCCACCGGGGAAGGTGCCAGACAGGAGTTCTCTTGGTAGTTTTTACACTACCTTGGTAGGCATCTGAAAGACACCACAAAAGTTGTTCTACCTGCTTTCTGGGCTGAGATGGGGAACCGCTGAATTTTGGAGTCGGCTGGTGGCAAAATGTTCCAAACACACCCCCTGCACAACTCCACCGGGGAAGGTGCCAGACAGGAGTTCTCCTGGTAGTTTTTACATTGCTCCGGTAGGCATCTGAAAGACACCACAAAAGTTGTTCTACCTGCTTTCTGGGCTGAGATGGGGAACCGCTGAATTTTGGAGTCGGCCGTTGACAAAATGTTCCAAACACACCCCCTGCACAACTCCACCGGGGAAGGTGCCAGACAGGAGTTCTCTTGGTAGTTTTTACACTACCTTGGTAGGCATCTGAAAGACACCACAAAAGTTGTTCTACCTGCTTTCTGGGCTGAGATGGGGAATCGCTGAATTTTGGACTCGGCCGGTGACAAAATGTTCCAAACACACCCCATGCACAACTCCACCGGGGAAGGTGCCAGACAGGAGTTCTCTTGGTAGTTTTTACACTACCTTGGTAGGCAGCTGAAAGGCACCACAAAAGTTGTTCTACCTGCTTTCTGGGCTGAGATGGGGAACCGCTGAATTTTGGACTCGGCTGGTGACAAAATGTTCCAAACACACCCCATGCACAACTCCACCGGGGAAGGTGCCAGACAGGAGTTCTCCTGGTAGTTTTTACACTACCTTGGTAGGCATCTGAAAGACATCACAAAAGTTGTTCTACCTGCTTTCTGGGCTGAGATGGGGAATCGCTGAATTTTGGACTCGGCCGGTGACAAAATGTTCCAAACACACCCCATGCACAACTCCACCGGGGAAGGTGCCAGACAGGAGTTCTCTTGGTAGTTTTTACACTACCTTGGTAGGCATCTGAAAGACACCACGAAAGTTGTTCTACCTGCTTTCTGGGCTGAGATGGGGAAACGCTGAATTTTGGAGTCGGCTGGTGACAAAATGTTCCAAACACACCCCATGCACAACTCCACCGGGGAAGGTGCCAGACAGGAGTTCTCGTGGTAGTTTTTACACTACCTTGGTAGGCATCTGAAAGACACCACAAAATTTGTTCTACCTGCTTTGTGGGCTGAGATGGGGAATCGCTGAATTTTGGACTCGGCCGGTGACAAAATGTTCCAAACACACCCCATGCAAAACTCCACCGGGGAAGGTGCCAGGCAGGAGTTCTCCTGGTAGTTTTTACATTGCTCCGGTAGGCATCTGAAAGACACCACAAAAGTTGTTCTACCTGCTTTCTGGGCTGAGATGGGGAATCGCTGAATTTTGGAGTCGGCTGGTGACAAAATGTTCCAAACACACCCCATGCACAACTCCACCGGGGAAGGTGCCAGAAAGGAGTTCTCTTGGTAGTTTTTACACTACCTTGGTAGGCAGCTGAAAGGCACCACAAAAGTTGTTCTACCTGCTTTCTGGGCTGAGATGGGGAAACGCTGAATTTTGGACTCGGCTGGTGACAAAATGTTCCAAACACACCCCATGCACAACTCCACCGGGGAAGGTGCCAGACAGGAGTTCTCCTGGTAGTTTTTACACTACCTTGGTAGGCATCTGAAAGACACGACAAAAGTTGTTCTACCTGCTTTCTGGGCTGAGATGGGGAACCGCTGAATTTTGGACTCGGCCGGTGACAAAATGTTCCAAACACACCCCATGCACAACTCCACCGGGGAAGGTGCCAGGCAGGAGTTCTCCTGGTAGTTTTTACATTGCTCCGGTAGGCATCTGAAAGACACCACAAAAGTTGTTCTACCTGCTTTCTGGGCTGAGATGGGGAACCGCTGAATTTTGGAGTCGGCCGGTGACAAAATGTTCCAAAGACACCCCATGCACAACTCCACCGGGGAAGGTGCCAGACAGGAGTTCTCTTAATAGTTTTTACACTACCTTGGTAGGCATTTGAAAGACACCACAAAAGTTGTTCTACCTGCTTTCTGGGCTGAGATGGGGAACCGCTGAATTTTGGAGTCGGCTTGTGACAAAATGTTCCAAACACACCCCATGCACAACTCCACCGAGGAAGGTGCCAGGCAGAAGTTCTCCTGGTAGTTTTTACATTGCTCTGGTAGGCATCTGAAAGACACCACAAAAGTTGTTCTACCTGCTTTCTGGGCTGAGATGGGGAACCGCTGAATTTTGGAGTCGGCCGGTGACAAAATTTTCCAAACACACCCCATGCACAACTCCACCGGGGAAGGTGCCAGACAGGAGTTCTCTTGGTAGTTTTTACATTGCTCCGGTAGGCATCTGAAAGATACCACAAAAGTTGTTCTACCTGCTTTCTGGGCTGAGATGGGGAACCGCTGAATTTTGGACTCGACCGGTGAAAAAATGTTCCAAAGACACCCCCTGCACAACTCCACCGGGGAAGGTGCCAGACAGGAGTTCTCTTAGTAGTTTTTACACTACCTTGGTAGGCAGCTGAAAGGCACCACAAAAGTTGTTCTACCTGCTTTCTGGGCTGAGATGGGGAACAGCTGAATTTTGGAGTCGGCTGGTGACAAAATGTTCCAAACACACCCCATGCACAACTCCACCGGGGAAGGTGCCAGGCAGGAGTTCTCCTGGTAGTTTTTACATTGCTCCGGTAGGCATCTGAAAGACACCACAAAAGTTGTTCTTCCTGCTTTCTGGGCTGAGATGGGGAACCGCTGAATTTTGGACTCGGCCGGTGACAAAATGTTCCAAACACACCCCATGCACAACTCCACCGGGGAAGGTGCCAGACAGGAGTTCTCCTGGTAGTTTTTACATTGCTCCGGTAGGCATCTGAAAGACACCACAAAAGTTGTTCTACCTGCTTTCTGGGCTGAGATGGGGAACCGCTGAATTTTGGACTCGGCCGGTGACAAAATGTTCCAAACACACCCCATGCACAACTCCACCGGGGAAGGTGCCAGACAGGAGTTCTCCTGGTAGTTTTTACACTACCTTGGTAGGCATCTGAAAGACACCACAAAAGTTGTTCTACCTGCTTTCTGGGCTGAGATGGGGAACCGCTGAATTTTGGAGTCGGCTGGTGACAAAATGTTCCAAACACACCCCATGCACAACTCCACCGGGGAAGGTGCCAGACAGGAGTTCTCCTGGTAGTTTTTACACTACCTTGGTAGGCATCTGAAAGACACCACAAAAGTTGTTCTACCTGCTTTGTGGGCTGAGATGGGGAATCGCTGAATTTTGGACAAGGCCGGTGACAAAATGTTCCAAACACACCCCATGCACAACTCCACCGGGGAAGGTGACAGACAGGAGTTCTCTTGGTAGTTTTTACACTACCTTGGTAGGCAGCTGAAAGGCACCACAAAAGTTGTTCTACCTGCTTTCTGGGCTGAGATGGGGAACCGCTGAATTTTGGACTCGGCTGGTGACAAAATGTTCCAAACACACCCCATGCACAACTCCACCGGGGAAGGTGCCAGACAGGAGTTCTCTTGGTAGTTTTTACACTACCTTGGTACGCATCTGAAAGACACCACAAAAGTTGTTCTACCTGCTTTCTGGGCTGAGATGGGGAATCGCTGAATTTTGGACTCGGCCGGTGACAAAATGTTCCAAACACACCCCATGCACAACTCCACCACGGAAGGTGCCAGACAGGAGTTCTCCTGGTAGTTTTTACACTACCTTGGTAGGCATTTGAAAGGCACCACAAAAGTTGTTCTTCCTGCTTTCTGGGCTGAGATGGGGAACCGCTGAATTTTGGAGTCGGCCGGTGACAAAATGTTCCAAACACACCCCATGCACAACTCCACCGGGGAAGGTGGCAGACAGGAGTTCTCTTGGTAGTTTTTACGCTACCTTGGTAGGCAGCTGAAAGGCACCACAAAAGTTGTTCTACCTGCTTTCTGGGCTGAGATGGGGAACCGCTGAATTTTGGAGTCGGCCGTTGACAAAATGTTCCAAACACACCCCATGCACAACTCCACCGGGGAAGGTGCCAGACAGGAGTTCTCTTGGTAGTTTTTACACTACCTTGGTAGGCATCTGAAAGACACCACAAAAGTTGTTCTACCTGCTTTCTGGGCTGAGATGGGGAACCGCTGAATTTTGGAGTCGGCTGGTGGCAAAATGTTCCAAACACACCCCCTGCACAACTCCACCGGGGAAGGTGCCAGACAGGAGTTCTCCTGGTAGTTTTTACATTGCTCCGGTAGGCATCTGAAAGACACCACAAAAGTTGTTCTACCTGCTTTCTGGGCTGAGATGGGGAACCGCTGAATTTTGGAGTCGGCCGTTGACAAAATGTTCCAAACACACCCCCTGCACAACTCCACCGGGGAAGGTGCCAGACAGGAGTTCTCTTGGTAGTTTTTACACTACCTTGGTAGGCATCTGAAAGACACCACAAAAGTTGTTCTACCTGCTTTCTGGGCTGAGATGGGGAATCGCTGAATTTTGGACTCGGCCGGTGACAAAATGTTCCAAACACACCCCATGCACAACTCCACCGGGGAAGGTGCCAGACAGGAGTTCTCTTGGTAGTTTTTACACTACCTTGGTAGGCAGCTGAAAGGCACCACAAAAGTTGTTCTACCTGCTTTCTGGGCTGAGATGGGGAACCGCTGAATTTTGGACTCGGCTGGTGACAAAATGTTCCAAACACACCCCATGCACAACTCCACCGGGGAAGGTGCCAGACAGGAGTTCTCCTGGTAGTTTTTACACTACCTTGGTAGGCATCTGAAAGACATCACAAAAGTTGTTCTACCTGCTTTCTGGGCTGAGATGGGGAATCGCTGAATTTTGGACTCGGCCGGTGACAAAATGTTCCAAACACACCCCATGCACAACTCCACCGGGGAAGGTGCCAGACAGGAGTTCTCTTGGTAGTTTTTACACTACCTTGGTAGGCATCTGAAAGACACCACGAAAGTTGTTCTACCTGCTTTCTGGGCTGAGATGGGGAAACGCTGAATTTTGGAGTCGGCTGGTGACAAAATGTTCCAAACACACCCCATGCACAACTCCACCGGGGAAGGTGCCAGACAGGAGTTCTCGTGGTAGTTTTTACACTACCTTGGTAGGCATCTGAAAGACACCACAAAATTTGTTCTACCTGCTTTGTGGGCTGAGATGGGGAATCGCTGAATTTTGGACTCGGCCGGTGACAAAATGTTCCAAACACACCCCATGCAAAACTCCACCGGGGAAGGTGCCAGGCAGGAGTTCTCCTGGTAGTTTTTACATTGCTCCGGTAGGCATCTGAAAGACACCACAAAAGTTGTTCTACCTGCTTTCTGGGCTGAGATGGGGAATCGCTGAATTTTGGAGTCGGCTGGTGACAAAATGTTCCAAACACACCCCATGCACAACTCCACCGGGGAAGGTGCCAGAAAGGAGTTCTCTTGGTAGTTTTTACACTACCTTGGTAGGCAGCTGAAAGGCACCACAAAAGTTGTTCTACCTGCTTTCTGGGCTGAGATGGGGAAACGCTGAATTTTGGACTCGGCTGGTGACAAAATGTTCCAAACACACCCCATGCACAACTCCACCGGGGAAGGTGCCAGACAGGAGTTCTCCTGGTAGTTTTTACACTACCTTGGTAGGCATCTGAAAGACACGACAAAAGTTGTTCTACCTGCTTTCTGGGCTGAGATGGGGAACCGCTGAATTTTGGACTCGGCCGGTGACAAAATGTTCCAAACACACCCCATGCACAACTCCACCGGGGAAGGTGCCAGGCAGGAGTTCTCCTGGTAGTTTTTACATTGCTCCGGTAGGCATCTGAAAGACACCACAAAAGTTGTTCTACCTGCTTTCTGGGCTGAGATGGGGAACCGCTGAATTTTGGAGTCGGCCGGTGACAAAATGTTCCAAAGACACCCCATGCACAACTCCACCGGGGAAGGTGCCAGACAGGAGTTCTCTTAATAGTTTTTACACTACCTTGGTAGGCATTTGAAAGACACCACAAAAGTTGTTCTACCTGCTTTCTGGGCTGAGATGGGGAACCGCTGAATTTTGGAGTCGGCTTGTGACAAAATGTTCCAAACACACCCCATGCACAACTCCACCGAGGAAGGTGCCAGGCAGAAGTTCTCCTGGTAGTTTTTACATTGCTCTGGTAGGCATCTGAAAGACACCACAAAAGTTGTTCTACCTGCTTTCTGGGCTGAGATGGGGAACCGCTGAATTTTGGAGTCGGCCGGTGACAAAATTTTCCAAACACACCCCATGCACAACTCCACCGGGGAAGGTGCCAGACAGGAGTTCTCTTGGTAGTTTTTACATTGCTCCGGTAGGCATCTGAAAGATACCACAAAAGTTGTTCTACCTGCTTTCTGGGCTGAGATGGGGAACCGCTGAATTTTGGACTCGACCGGTGAAAAAATGTTCCAAAGACACCCCCTGCACAACTCCACCGGGGAAGGTGCCAGACAGGAGTTCTCTTAGTAGTTTTTACACTACCTTGGTAGGCAGCTGAAAGGCACCACAAAAGTTGTTCTACCTGCTTTCTGGGCTGAGATGGGGAACAGCTGAATTTTGGAGTCGGCTGGTGACAAAATGTTCCAAACACACCCCATGCACAACTCCACCGGGGAAGGTGCCAGGCAGGAGTTCTCCTGGTAGTTTTTACATTGCTCCGGTAGGCATCTGAAAGACACCACAAAAGTTGTTCTTCCTGCTTTCTGGGCTGAGATGGGGAACCGCTGAATTTTGGACTCGGCCGGTGACAAAATGTTCCAAACACACCCCATGCACAACTCCACCGGGGAAGGTGCCAGACAGGAGTTCTCCTGGTAGTTTTTACATTGCTCCGGTAGGCATCTGAAAGACACCACAAAAGTTGTTCTACCTGCTTTCTGGGCTGAGATGGGGAACCGCTGAATTTTGGAGTCGGCCGGTGAAAAAATTTTCCAAACACAACCCATGCACAACTCCACTAGCGAAGGTGCCAGGGACGAGTTCTGTTGGTAGTTTTTACATTGCTCCTGTAGGCATCAAAAGGACACCACAAAAGTTGTTCTTCCTGCTTTCTGGGCTGAGATGGGGAACCGCTGAATTTTGGACTCGGCCGGTGACAAAATGTTCCAAAGACACCCCATGCACAACTCCACCGGGGAAGGTGCCAAGCAGGAGTTCTCTTGGTAGTTTTTACACTACCTTGGTAGGCATTTGAAAGGCACCACAAAAGTTGTTCTACCTGCTTTCTGGGCTGAGATGGGGAACCGCTGAATTTTGGACTCGGCTGGTGACAAAATGTTCCAAACACACCCCATGCACAACTCCACCGGGGAAGGTGCCAGACAGGAGTTCTCCTGGTAGTTTTTACATTGCTCCGGTAGGCATCTGAAAGACACCACAAAAGTTGTTCTACCTGCTTTCTGGGCTGAGATGGGGAACCGCTGAATTTTGGACTCGGCCGGTGACAAAATGTTCCAAACACACCCCATGCACAACTCCACTAGCGAAGGTGCCAGGGACGAGTTCTGTTGGTAGTTTTTACATTGCTCCTGTAGGCATCAAAAGGACACCACAAAAGTTGTTCTACCTGCTTTCTGGGCTGAGATGGGGAACCGCTGAATTTTGGACTCGGCTGGTGACAAAATGTTCCAAACACACCCCATGCACAACTCCACTAGCGAAGGTGCCAGGGACGAGTTCTGTTGGTAGTTTTTACATTGCTCCGGTAGGCAGCTGAAAGGCACCACAAAAGTTGTTCTACCTTCTTTCTGGGCTGAGATGGGGAACCGCTGAATTTTGGACTCGGCTGGTGACAAAATGTTCCAAAGACACCCCATGCACAACTCCACCGGGGAAGGTGCCAGACAGGAGTTCTCCTGGTAGTTTTTACATTGCTCCGGTAGGCAGCTGAAAGGCACCACAAAAGTTGTTCTACCTGCTTTCTGGGCTGAGATGGGGAACCGCTGAATTTTGGGCTCGGCCGGTGACAAAATGTTCCAAACACACCCCATGCACAACTCCACCGGGGAAGGTGCCAGGCAGGAGTTCTCCTGGTAGTTTTTACAGTGCTCCGGTACGCATCTGAAAGACACCACAAAAGTTGTTCTACCTGCTTTCTGGGCTGAGATGGGGAACCGCTGAATTTTGGACTCGGCCGGTGACAAAATGTTCCAAACACACCCCATGCACAACTCCACCGGGGAAGGTGCCAGACAGGAGTTCTCCTGGTAGTTTTTACATTGCTCCGGTAGGCATCTGAAAGACACCACAAAAGTTGTTCTACCTGCTTTCTGGGCTGAGATGGGGAATCGCTGAATTTTGGACTCGGCCGGTGACAAAATGTTCCAAACACACCCCATGCACAACTCCACTAGCGAAGGTGCCAGGGACGAGTTCTGTTGGTAGTTTTTACATTGCTCCTGTAGGCATCAAAAGGATACCACAAAAGTTGTTCTTCCTGCTTTCTGGGCTGAGATGGGGAACCGCTGAATTTTGGACTCGGCCGGTGACAAAATGTTCCAAAGACACCCCATGCACAACTCCACCGGGGAAGGTGCCAAGCAGGAGTTCTCTTGGTAGTTTTTACACTACCTTGGTAGGCATTTGAAAGGCACCACAAAAGTTGTTCTACCTGCTTTCTGGGCTGAGATGGGGAAACGCTGAATTTTGGACTCGGCTGGTGACAAAATGTTCCAAACACACCCCATGCACAACTCCACCGGGGAAGGTGCCAGACAGGAGTTCTCCTGGTAGTTTTTACACTACCTTGGTAGGCAGCTGAAAGGCACCACAAAAGTTGTTCTACCTGCTTTCTGGGCTGAGATGGGGAACCGCTGAATTTTGGACTCGGCCGGTGACAAAATGTTCCGAACACTCCCCATGCACAACTCCACCGGGGAAGGTGCCAGACAGGAGTTCTCCTGGTAGTTTTTACATTGCTCCGGTAGGCATCTGAAAGACACCACAAAAGTTGTTCTTCCTGCTTTCTGGGCTGAGACGGGGAACCGCTGAATTTTGGACTCGGCCGGTGACAAAATGTTCCAAACACACCCCATGCACAACTCCACCGGGGAAGGTGCCAGACAGGAGTTCTCCTGGTAGTTTTTACACTACCTTGGTAGGCATTTGAAAGGCACCACAAAAGTTGTTCTTCCTGCTTTCTGGGCTGAGATGGGGAACCGCTGAATTTTGGAGTCGGCCGGTGACAAAATGTTCCAAACACACCCCATGCACAACTCCACCGGGGAAGGTGGCAGACAGGAGTTCTCTTGGTAGTTTTTACGCTACCTTGGTAGGCAGCTGAAAGGCACCACAAAAGTTGTTCTACCTGCTTTCTGGGCTGAGATGGGGAACCGCTGAATTTTGGAGTCGGCCGTTGACAAAATGTTCCAAACACACCCCATGCACAACTCCACCGGGGAAGGTGCCAGACAGGAGTTCTCTTGGTAGTTTTTACACTACCTTGGTAGGCATCTGAAAGACACCACAAAAGTTGTTCTACCTGCTTTCTGGGCTGAGATGGGGAACCGCTGAATTTTGGAGTCGGCTGGTGGCAAAATGTTCCAAACACACCCCCTGCACAACTCCACCGGGGAAGGTGCCAGACAGGAGTTCTCCTGGTAGTTTTTACATTGCTCCGGTAGGCATCTGAAAGACACCACAAAAGTTGTTCTACCTGCTTTCTGGGCTGAGATGGGGAACCGCTGAATTTTGGAGTCGGCCGTTGACAAAATGTTCCAAACACACCCCCTGCACAACTCCACCGGGGAAGGTGCCAGACAGGAGTTCTCTTGGTAGTTTTTACACTACCTTGGTAGGCATCTGAAAGACACCACAAAAGTTGTTCTACCTGCTTTCTGGGCTGAGATGGGGAATCGCTGAATTTTGGAGTCGGCCGGTGACAAAATGTTCCAAACACACCCCATGCACAACTCCACCGGGGAAGGTGCCAGACAGGAGTTCTCCTGGTAGTTTTTACACTACCTTGGTAGGCATCTGAAAGACATCACAAAAGTTGTTCTACCTGCTTTCTGGGCTGAGATGGGGAATCGCTGAATTTTGGACTCGGCCGGTGACAAAATGTTCCAAACACACCCCATGCACAACTCCACCGGGGAAGGTGCCAGACAGGAGTTCTCTTGGTAGTTTTTACACTACCTTGGTAGGCATCTGAAAGACACCACGAAAGTTGTTCTACCTGCTTTCTGGGCTGAGATGGGGAAACGCTGAATTTTGGAGTCGGCTGGTGACAAAATGTTCCAAACACACCCCATGCACAACTCCACCGGGGAAGGTGCCAGACAGGAGTTCTCGTGGTAGTTTTTACACTACCTTGGTAGGCATCTGAAAGACACCACAAAATTTGTTCTACCTGCTTTGTGGGCTGAGATGGGGAAACGCTGAATTTTGGACTCGGCCGGTGACAAAATGTTCCAAACACACCCCATGCAAAACTCCACCGGGGAAGGTGCCAGGCAGGAGTTCTCCTGGTAGTTTTTACATTGCTCCGGTAGGCATCTGAAAGACACCACAAAAGTTGTTCTACCTGCTTTCTGGGCTGAGATGGGGAATCGCTGAATTTTGGAGTCGGCCGGTGACAAAATGTTCCAAACACACCCCATGCACAACTCCACCGGGGAAGGTGCCAGAAAGGAGTTCTCTTGGTAGTTTTTACACTACCTTGGTAGGCAGCTGAAAGGCACCACAAAAGTTGTTCTACCTGCTTTCTGGGCTGAGATGGGGAAACGCTGAATTTTGGACTCGGCTGGTGACAAAATGTTCCAAACACACCCCATGCACAACTCCACCGGGGAAGGTGCCAGACAGGAGTTCTCCTGGTAGTTTTTACACTACCTTGGTAGGCATCTGAAAGACACGACAAAAGTTGTTCTACCTGCTTTCTGGGCTGAGATGGGGAACCGCTGAATTTTGGAGTCGGCCGTTGACAAAATGTTCCAAACACACCCCATGCACAACTCCACCGGGGAAGGTGCCAGGCAGGAGTTCTCCTGGTAGTTTTTACATTGCTCCGGTAGGCATCTGAAAGACACCACAAAAGTTGTTCTACCTGCTTTCTGGGCTGAGATGGGGAACCGCTGAATTTTGGAGTCGGCCGGTGACAAAATGTTCCAAAGACACCCCATGCACAACTCCACCGGGGAAGGTGCCAGACAGGAGTTCTCTTAATAGTTTTTACACTACCTTGGTAGGCATTTGAAAGACACCACAAAAGTTGTTCTACCTGCTTTCTGGGCTGAGATGGGGAACCGCTGAATTTTGGAGTCGGCTTGTGACAAAATGTTCCAAACACACCCCATGCACAACTCCACCGAGGAAGGTGCCAGGCAGAAGTTCTCCTGGTAGTTTTTACATTGCTCTGGTAGGCATCTGAAAGACACCACAAAAGTTGTTCTACCTGCTTTCTGGGCTGAGATGGGGAACCGCTGAATTTTGGAGTCGGCCGGTGACAAAATTTTCCAAACACACCCCATGCACAACTCCACCGGGGAAGGTGCCAGACAGGAGTTCTCTTGGTAGTTTTTACATTGCTCCGGTAGGCATCTGAAAGATACCACAAAAGTTGTTCTACCTGCTTTCTGGGCTGAGATGGGGAACCGCTGAATTTTGGACTCGACCGGTGAAAAAATGTTCCAAAGACACCCCCTGCACAACTCCACCGGGGAAGGTGCCAGACAGGAGTTCTCTTAGTAGTTTTTACACTACCTTGGTAGGCAGCTGAAAGGCACCACAAAAGTTGTTCTACCTGCTTTCTGGGCTGAGATGGGGAACAGCTGAATTTTGGAGTCGGCTGGTGACAAAATGTTCCAAACACACCCCATGCACAACTCCACCGGGGAAGGTGCCAGACAGGAGTTCTCCTGGTAGTTTTTACATTGCTCCGGTAGGCATCTGAAAGACACCACAAAAGTTGTTCTTCCTGCTTTCTGGGCTGAGATGGGGAACCGCTGAATTTTGGACTCGGCCGGTGACAAAATGTTCCAAACACACCCCATGCACAACTCCACCGGGGAAGGTGCCAGACAGGAGTTCTCCTGGTAGTTTTTACATTGCTCCGGTAGGCATCTGAAAGACACCACAAAAGTTGTTCTACCTGCTTTCTGGGCTGAGATGGGGAACCGCTGAATTTTGGAGTCGGCCGGTGAAAAAATTTTCCAAACACAACCCATGCACAACTCCACTAGCGAAGGTGCCAGGGACGAGTTCTGTTGGTAGTTTTTACATTGCTCCTGTAGGCATCAAAAGGACACCACAAAAGTTGTTCTTCCTGCTTTCTGGGCTGAGATGGGGAACCGCTGAATTTTGGACTCGGCCGGTGACAAAATGTTCCAAAGACACCCCATGCACAACTCCACCGGGGAAGGTGCCAAGCAGGAGTTCTCTTGGTAGTTTTTACACTACCTTGGTAGGCATTTGAAAGGCACCACAAAAGTTGTTCTACCTGCTTTCTGGGCTGAGATGGGGAACCGCTGAATTTTGGACTCGGCTGGTGACAAAATGTTCCAAACACACCCCATGCACAACTCCACCGGGGAAGGTGCCAGACAGGAGTTCTCCTGGTAGTTTTTACATTGCTCCGGTAGGCATCTGAAAGACACCACAAAAGTTGTTCTACCTGCTTTCTGGGCTGAGATGGGGAACCGCTGAATTTTGGACTCGGCCGGTGACAAAATGTTCCAAACACACCCCATGCACAACTCCACTAGCGAAGGTGCCAGGGACGAGTTCTGTTGGTAGTTTTTACATTGCTCCTGTAGGCATCAAAAGGACACCACAAAAGTTGTTCTACCTGCTTTCTGGGCTGAGATGGGGAACCGCTGAATTTTGGACTCGGCTGGTGACAAAATGTTCCAAACACACCCCATGCACAACTCCACTAGCGAAGGTGCCAGGGACGAGTTCTGTTGGTAGTTTTTACATTGCTCCGGTAGGCATCTGAAAGACACCACAAAAGTTGTTCTACCTTCTTTCTGGGCTGAGATGGGGAACCGCTGAATTTTGGACTCGGCTGGTGACAAAATGTTCCAAAGACACCCCATGCACAACTCCACCGGGGAAGGTGCCAGACAGGAGTTCTCCTGGTAGTTTTTACATTGCTCCGGTAGGCAGCTGAAAGGCACCACAAAAGTTGTTCTACCTGCTTTCTGGGCTGAGATGGGGAACCGCTGAATTTTGGGCTCGGCCGGTGACAAAATGTTCCAAACACACCCCATGCACAACTCCACCGGGGAAGGTGCCAGGCAGGAGTTCTCCTGGTAGTTTTTACAGTGCTCCGGTACGCATCTGAAAGACACCACAAAAGTTGTTCTACCTGCTTTCTGGGCTGAGATGGGGAACCGCTGAATTTTGGACTCGGCCGGTGACAAAATGTTCCAAACACACCCCATGCACAACTCCACCGGGGAAGGTGCCAGACAGGAGTTCTCCTGGTAGTTTTTACATTGCTCCGGTAGGCATCTGAAAGACACCACAAAAGTTGTTCTACCTGCTTTCTGGGCTGAGATGGGGAATCGCTGAATTTTGGACTCGGCCGGTGACAAAATGTTCCAAACACACCCCATGCACAACTCCACTAGCGAAGGTGCCAGGGACGAGTTCTGTTGGTAGTTTTTACATTGCTCCTGTAGGCATCAAAAGGATACCACAAAAGTTGTTCTTCCTGCTTTCTGGGCTGAGATGGGGAACCGCTGAATTTTGGACTCGGCCGGTGACAAAATGTTCCAAAGACACCCCATGCACAACTCCACCGGGGAAGGTGCCAAGCAGGAGTTCTCTTGGTAGTTTTTACACTACCTTGGTAGGCATTTGAAAGGCACCACAAAAGTTGTTCTACCTGCTTTCTGGGCTGAGATGGGGAACCGCTGAATTTTGGACTCGGCTGGTGACAAAATGTTCCAAACACACCCCATGCACAACTCCACCGGGGAAGGTGCCAGACAGGAGTTCTCCTGGTAGTTTTTACACTACCTTGGTAGGCAGCTGAAAGGCACCACAAAAGTTGTTCTACCTGCTTTCTGGGCTGAGATGGGGAACCGCTGAATTTTGGAGTCGGCCGGTGACAAAATGTTCCGAACACTCCCCATGCACAACTCCACCGGGGAAGGTGCCAGACAGGAGTTCTCCTGGTAGTTTTTACATTGCTCCGGTAGGCATCTGAAAGACACCACAAAAGTTGTTCTTCCTGCTTTCTGGGCTGAGACGGGGAACCGCTGAATTTTGGAGTCGGCCGGTGACAAAATGTTCCAAACACACCCCATGCACAACTCCACTAGCGAAGGTGCCAGGGACGAGTTTTGTTGGTAGTTTTTACATTGCTCCTGTAGGCATCAAAAGGACACCACAAAAGTTGTTCTTCCTGCTTTCTGGGCTGAGATGGGGAATCGCTGAATTTTGGACTTGGCCGGTGACAAAATGTTCCAAAGACACCCCATGCACAACTCCACCGGGGAAGGTGCCAGGCAGGAGTTCTCTTGGAAGTTTTTACACTACCTTGGTAGGCATTTGAAAGGCACCACAAAAGTTGTTCTACCTGCTTTCTGGGCTGAGATGGGGAACCGCTGAATTTTGGACTCGGCTGGTGACAAAATGTTCCAAACACACCCCATGCACAACTCCACCGGGGAAGGTGCCAGACAGGAGTTCTCCTGGTAGTTTTTACACTACCTTGGTAGGCAGCTGAAAGGCACCACAAAAGTTGTTCTACCTGCTTTCTGGGCTGAGATGGGGAACCGCTGAATTTTGGACTCGGCTGGTGACATAATGTTCCAAACACACCCCATGCACAACTCCACCGGGGAAGGTGCCAGACAGGAGTTCTCCTGGTAGTTTTTACATTGCTCCGGTAGGCATCTGAAAGACACCACAAAAGTTGTTCTACCTGCTTTCTGGGCTGAGATGGGGAACCGCTGAATTTTGGAGTCGGCCGGTGACAAAATGTTCCAAACACACCCCATGCACAACTCCACCGGGGAAGGTGCCAGACAGGAGTTCTCCTGGTAGTTTTTACATTGCTCCGGTAGGCATCAAAAGGACACCACAAAATTTGTTCTTCCTGTTTTCTGGGCTGAGATGGGGAATCGCTGAATTTTGGACTCGGCCGGTGACAAAATGTTCCAAACACACCCCATGCACAACTCCACCGGGGAAGGTGCCAGACAGGAGTTCTCTTGGTAGTTTTTACACTACCTTGGTAGGCAGCTGAAAGGCACCACAAAAGTTGTTCTACCTGCTTTCTGGGCTGACATGGGGAACCGCTGAATTTTGGACTCGGCTGGTGACAAAATGTTCCAAACACACCCCATGCACAACTCCACCGGGGAAGGTGCCAGACAGGAGTTCTCCTGGTAGTTTTTACACTACCTTGGTAGGCATCTGAAAGACACCACAAAAGTTGTTCTACCTGCTTTCTGGGCTGAGATGGGGAATCGCTGAATTTTGGACTCGGCCGGTGACAAAATGTTCCAAACACACCCCATGCACAACTCCACCGGGGAAGGTGCCAGACAGGAGTTCTCTTGGTAGTTTTTACACTACCTTGGTAGGCATCTGAAAGACACCACAAAATTTGTTCTACCTGCTTTGTGGGCTGAGATGGGGAATCGCTGAATTTTGGACTCGGCCGGTGACAAAATGTTCCAAACACACCCCATGCAAAACTCCACCGGGGAAGGTGCCAGGCAGGAGTTCTCCTGGTAGTTTTTACATTGCTCCGGTAGGCATCTGAAAGACACCACAAAAGTTGTTCTACCTGCTTTCTGGGCTGAGATGGGGAATCGCTGAATTTTGGAGTCGGCCGGTGACAAAATGTTCCAAACACACCCCATGCACAACTCCACCGGGGAAGGTGCCAGGCAGGAGTTCTCCTGGTAGTTTTTTACATTGCTCCGGTAGGCATCTGAAAGACACCACAAAAGTTGTTCTACCTGCTTTCTGGGCTGAGATGGGGAACCGCTGAATTTTGGAGTCGGCCGGTGACAAAATGTTCCAAAGACACCCCATGCACAACTCCACCGGGGAAGGTGCCAGACAGGAGTTCTCCTGGTAGTTTTTACATTGCTCCGGTAGGCATCTGAAAGACACCACAAAAGTTGTTCTACCTGCTTTCTGGGCTGAGATGGGGAACCGCTGAATTTTGGAGTCGGCTTGTGACAAAATGTTCCAAACACACCCCATGCACAACTCCACCGAGGAAGGTGCCAGGCAGGAGTTCTCCTGGTAGTTTTTACATTGCTCTGGTAGGCATCTGAAAGACACCACAAAAGTTGTTCTACCTGCTTTCTGGGCTGAGATGGGGAACCGCTGAATTTTGGAGTCGGCCGGTGACAAAATTTTCCAAACACACCCCATGCACAACTCCACCGGGGAAGGTGCCAGACAGGAGTTCTCTTGGTAGTTTTTACATTGCTCCGGTAGGCATCTGAAAGATACCACAAAAGTTGTTCTACCTGCTTTCTGGGCTGAGATGGGGAACCGCTGAATTTTGGACTCGACCGGTGAAAAAATGTTCCAAAGACACCCCCTGCACAACTCCACCGGGGAAGGTGCCAGACAGGAGTTCTCTTAGTAGTTTTTACACTACCTTGGTAGGCAGCTGAAAGGCACCACAAAAGTTGTTCTTCCTGCTTTCTGGGCTGAGATGGGGAACCGCTGAATTTTGGACTCGGCCGGTGACAAAATGTTCCAAACACACCCCATGCACAACTCCACCGGGGAAGGTGCCAGACAGGAGTTCTCCTGGTAGTTTTTACATTGCTCCGGTAGGCATCTGAAAGACACCACAAAAGTTGTTCTACCTGCTTTCTGGGCTGAGATGGGGAACCGCTGAATTTTGGAGTCGGCCGGTGAAAAAATTTTCCAAACACAACCCATGCACAACTCCACTAGCGAAGGTGCCAGGGACGAGTTCTGTTGGTAGTTTTTACATTGCTCCGGTAGGCATCTGAAAGACACCACAAAAGTTGTTCTACCTTCTTTCTGGGCTGAGATGGGGAACCGCTGAATTTTGGACTCGGCTGGTGACAAAATGTTCCAAAGACACCCCATGCACAACTCCACCGGGGAAGGTGCCAGACAGGAGTTCTCCTGGTAGTTTTTACATTGCTCCGGTAGGCAGCTGAAAGGCACCACAAAAGTTGTTCTACCTGCTTTCTGGGCTGAGATGGGGAACCGCTGAATTTTGGGCTCGGCCGGTGACAAAATGTTCCAAACACACCCCATGCACAACTCCACCGGGGAAGGTGCCAGGCAGGAGTTCTCCTGGTAGTTTTTACAGTGCTCCGGTACGCATCTGAAAGACACCACAAAAGTTGTTCTACCTGCTTTCTGGGCTGAGATGGGGAACCGCTGAATTTTGGACTCGGCCGGTGACAAAATGTTCCAAACACACCCCATGCACAACTCCACCGGGGAAGGTGCCAGACAGGAGTTCTCCTGGTAGTTTTTACATTGCTCCGGTAGGCATCTGAAAGACACCACAAAAGTTGTTCTACCTGCTTTCTGGGCTGAGATGGGGAATCGCTGAATTTTGGACTCGGCCGGTGACAAAATGTTCCAAACACACCCCATGCACAACTCCACTAGCGAAGGTGCCAGGGACGAGTTCTGTTGGTAGTTTTTACATTGCTCCTGTAGGCATCAAAAGGATACCACAAAAGTTGTTCTTCCTGCTTTCTGGGCTGAGATGGGGAACCGCTGAATTTTGGACTCGGCTGGTGACAAAATGTTCCAAACACACCCCATGCACAACTCCACCGGGGAAGGTGCCAGACAGGAGTTCTCCTGGTAGTTTTTACATTGCTCCGGTAGGCAGCTGAAAGGCACCACAAAAGTTGTTCTACCTGCTTTCTGGGCTGAGATGGGGAACCGCTGAATTTTGGGCTCGGCCGGTGACAAAATGTTCCAAACACACCCCATGCACAACTCCACCGGGGAAGGTGCCAGGCAGGAGTTCTCCTGGTAGTTTTTACACTACCTTGGTAGGCATCTGAAAGACACCACAAAAGTTGTTCTACCTGCTTTCTGGGCTGAGATGGGGAACCGCTGAATTTTGGAGTCGGCCGGTGACAAAATGTTCCAAACACACCCCATGCACAACTCCACCGGGGAAGGTGCCAGGCAGGAGTTCTCCTGGTAGTTTTTACATTGCTCCGGTAGGCATCTGAAAGACACCACAAAAGTTGTTCTACCTGCTTTCTGGGCTGAGATGGGGAACCGCTGAATTTTGGAGTCGGCCGGTGACAAAATGTTCCAAAGACACCCCATGCACAACTCCACCGGGGAAGGTGCCAGACAGGAGTTCTCCTGGTAGTTTTTACATTGCTCCGGTAGGCATCTGAAAGACACCACAAAAGTTGTTCTACCTGCTTTCTGGGCTGAGATGGGGAACCGCTGAATTTTGGAGTCGGCTTGTGACAAAATGTTCCAAACACACCCCATGCACAACTCCACCGAGGAAGGTGCCAGGCAGGAGTTCTCCTGGTAGTTTTTACATTGCTCTGGTAGGCATCTGAAAGACACCACAAAAGTTGTTCTACCTGCTTTCTGGGCTGAGATGGGGAACAGCTGAATTTTGGAGTCGGCCGGTGACAAAATTTTCCAAACACACCCCATGCACAACTCCACCGGGGAAGGTGCCAGACAGGAGTTCTCTTGGTAGTTTTTACATTGCTCCGGTAGGCAGCTGAAAGATACCACAAAAGTTGTTCTACCTGCTTTCTGGGCTGAGATGGGGAACCGCTGAATTTTGGACTCGACCGGTGAAAAAATGTTCCAAAGACACCCCCCTGCACAACTCCACCGGGGAAGGTGCCAGACAGGAGTTCTCTTAGTAGTTTTTACACTACCTTGGTAGGCAGCTGAAAGGCACCACAAAAGTTGTTCTTCCTGCTTTCTGGGCTGAGATGGGGAAACGCTGAATTTTGGACTCGGCCGGTGACAAAATGTTCCAAACACACCCCATGCACAACTCCACCGGGGAAGGTGCCAGACAGGAGTTCTCCTGGTAGTTTTTACATTGCTCCGGTAGGCATCTGAAAGACACCACAAAAGTTGTTCTACCTGCTTTCTGGGCTGAGATGGGGAACCGCTGAATTTTGGAGTCGGCCGGTGAAAAAATTTTCCAAACACAACCCATGCACAACTCCACTAGCGAAGGTGCCAGGGACGAGTTCTGTTGGTAGTTTTTACATTGCTCCGGTAGGCATCTGAAAGACACCACAAAAGTTGTTCTACCTTCTTTCTGGGCTGAGATGGGGAACCGCTGAATTTTGGACTCGGCTGGTGACAAAATGTTCCAAACACACCCCATGCACAACTCCACCGGGGAAGGTGCCAGACAGGAGTTCTCCTGGTAGTTTTTACATTGCTCCGGTAGGCAGCTGAAAGGCACCACAAAAGTTGTTCTACCTGCTTTCTGGGCTGAGATGGGGAACCGCTGAATTTTGGGCTCGGCCGGTGACAAAATGTTCCAAACACACCCCATGCACAACTCCACCGGGGAAGGTGCCAGGCAGGAGTTCTCCTGGTAGTTTTTACAGTGCTCCGGTACGCATCTGAAAGACACCACAAAAGTTGTTCTACCTGCTTTCTGGGCTGAGATGGGGAACCGCTGAATTTTGGACTCGGCCGGTGACAAAATGTTCCAAACACACCCCATGCACAACTCCACCGGGGAAGGTGCCAGACAGGAGTTCTCCTGGTAGTTTTTACATTGCTCCGGTAGGCAACTGAAAGACACCACAAAAGTTGTTCTACCTGCTTTCTGGGCTGAGATGGGGAATCGCTGAATTTTGGACTCGGCCGGTGACAAAATGTTCCAAACACACCCCATGCACAACTCCACTAGCGAAGGTGCCAGGGACGAGTTCTGTTGGTAGTTTTTACATTGCTCCTGTAGGCATCAAAAGGATACCACAAAAGTTGTTCTTCCTGCTTTCTGGGCTGAGATGGGGAACCGCTGAATTTTGGACTCGGCTGGTGACAAAATGTTCCAAACACACCCCATGCACAACTCCACCGGGGAAGGTGCCAGACAGGAGTTCTCCTGGTAGTTTTTACATTGCTCCGGTAGGCAGCTGAAAGGCACCACAAAAGTTGTTCTACCTGCTTTCTGGGCTGAGATGGGGAACCGCTGAATTTTGGGCTCGGCCGGTGACAAAATGTTCCAAACACACCCCATGCACAACTCCACCGGGGAAGGTGCCAGGCAGGAGTTCTCCTGGTAGTTTTTACAGTGCTCCGGTACGCATCTGAAAGACACCACAAAAGTTGTTCTACCTGCTTTCTGGGCTGAGATGGGGAACCGCTGAATTTTGGACTCGGCCGGTGACAAAATGTTCCAAACACACCCCATGCACAACTCCACCGGGGAAGGTGCCAGACAGGAGTTCTCCTGGTAGTTTTTACATTGCTCCGGTAGGCATCTGAAAGACACCACAAAAGTTGTTCTTCCTGCTTTCTGGGCTGAGACGGGGAACCGCTGAATTTTGGAGTCGGCCGGTGACAAAATGTTCCAAACACACCCCATGCACAACTCCACTAGCGAAGGTGCCAGGGACGAGTTTTGTTGGTAGTTTTTACATTGCTCCTGTAGGCATCAAAAGGACACCACAAAAGTTGTTCTTCCTGCTTTCTGGGCTGAGATGGGGAATCGCTGAATTTTGGACTTGGCCGGTGACAAAATGTTCCAAAGACACCCCATGCACAACTCCACCGGGGAAGGTGCCAGGCAGGAGTTCTCTTGGAAGTTTTTACACTACCTTGGTAGGCATTTGAAAGGCACCACAAAAGTTGTTCTACCTGCTTTCTGGGCTGAGATGGGGAACCGCTGAATTTTGGACTCGGCTGGTGACAAAATGTTCCAAACACACCCCATGCACAACTCCACCGGGGAAGGTGCCAGACAGGAGTTCTCCTGGTAGTTTTTACACTACCTTGGTAGGCAGCTGAAAGGCACCACAAAAGTTGTTCTACCTGCTTTCTGGGCTGAGATGGGGAACCGCTGAATTTTGGACTCGGCTGGTGACATAATGTTCCAAACACACCCCATGCACAACTCCACCGGGGAAGGTGCCAGACAGGAGTTCTCCTGGTAGTTTTTACATTGCTCCGGTAGGCATCTGAAAGACACCACAAAAGTTGTTCTACCTGCTTTCTGGGCTGAGATGGGGAACCGCTGAATTTTGGAGTCGGCCGGTGACAAAATGTTCCAAACACACCCCATGCACAACTCCACCGGGGAAGGTGCCAGACAGGAGTTCTCCTGGTAGTTTTTACATTGCTCCGGTAGGCATCAAAAGGACACCACAAAATTTGTTCTTCCTGTTTTCTGGGCTGAGATGGGGAATCGCTGAATTTTGGACTCGGCCGGTGACAAAATGTTCCAAAGACACCCCCTGCACAACTCCACCGGGGAAGGTGCCAGGCAGGAGTTCTCTTAGTAGTTTTTACATTGCTCCGGTAGGCATCTGAAAGACACCACAAAAGTTGTTCTACCTGCTTTCTGGGCTGAGATGGGGAAACGCTGAATTTTGGACTCGGCCGGTGACAAAATGTTCCAAACACACCCCATGCACAACTCCACTAGCGAAGGTGCCAGGGACGAGTTCTGTTGGTAGTTTTTACATTGCTCCTGTAGGCATCAAAAGGACACCACAAAAGTTGTTCTTCCTGCTTTCTGGGCTGAGATGGGGAACCGCTGAATTTTGGACTCGGCCGGTGACAAAATGTTCCAAACACACCCCATGCACAACTCCACCGGGGAAGGTGCCAGACAGGAGTTTTCTTGGTAGTTTTTACACTACCTTGGTAGGCATTTGAAAGGCACCACAAAAGTTGTTCTACCTGCTTTCTGGGCTGAGATGGGGAACAGCTGAATTTTGGACTCGGCCGGTGACAAAATGTTCCAAACACACCCCATGCACAACTCCACCGGGGAAGGTGCCAGACAGGAGTTCTCTTGGTAGTTTTTACACTACCTTGGTAGGCAGCTGAAAGGCACCACAAAAGTTGTTCTACCTGCTTTCTGGGCTGAGATGGGGAACCGCTGAATTTTGGAGTCGGCCGGTGACAAAATGTTCCAAAGACACCCCATGCACAACTCCACCGGGGAAGGTGCCAGACAGGAGTTCTCCTGGTAGTTTTTACATTGCTCCGGTAGGCATCTGAAAGACACCACAAAAGTTGTTCTTCCTGCTTTCTGGGCTGAGATGGGGAACCGCTGAATTTTGGAGTCGGCCAGTGACAAAATGTTCCAAACACACCCCATGCACAACTCCACCGGGGAAGGTGCCAGACAGGAGTACTCCTGGTAGTTTTTACATTGCTCCGGTAGGCATCTGAAAGACACCACAAAAGTTGTTCTACCTGCTTTCTGGGCTGAGATGGGGAACCGCTGAATTTTGGAGTCGGCCGGTGACAAAATGTTCCAAACACTCCCCATGCACAACTCCACCGGGGAAGGTGCCAGACAGGAGTTCTCCTGGTAGTTTTTACATTGCTCCGGTAGGCATCTGAAAGACACCACAAAAGTTGTTCTTCCTGCTTTCTGGGCTGAGACGGGGAACCGCTGAATTTTGGAGTCGGCCGGTGACAAAATGTTCCAAACACACCCCATGCACAACTCCACTAGCGAAGGTGCCAGGGACGAGTTCTGTTGGTAGTTTTTACATTGCTCCTGTAGGCATCAAAAGGACACCACAAAAGTTGTTCTTCCTGCTTTCTGGGCTGAGATGGGGAATCGCTGAATTTTGGACTCGGCCGGTGACAAAATGTTCCAAAGACACCCCATGCACAACTCCACCGGGGAAGGTGCCAGGCAGGAGTTCTCTTGGAAGTTTTTACACTACCTTGGTAGGCATTTGAAAGGCACCACAAAAGTTGTTCTACCTGCTTTCTGGGCTGAGATGGGGAACCGCTGAATTTTGGACTCGACTGGTGACAAAATGTTCCAAACACACCCCATGCACAACTCCACCGGGGAAGGTGCCAGACAGGAGTTCTCCTGGTAGTTTTTACATTGCTCTGGTAGGCATCTGAAAGACACCACAAAAGTTGTTCTACCTGCTTTCTGGGCTGAGATGGGGAACCGCTGAATTTTGGACTCGGCTGGTGACAAAATGTTCCAAACACACCCCATGCACAACTCCACCGGGGAAGGTGCCAGACAGGAGTTCTCCTGGTAGTTTTTACATTGCTCCGGTAGGCATCTGAAAGACACCACAAAAGTTGTTCTACCTGCTTTCTGGGCTGAGATGGGGAACCGCTGAATTTTGGAGTCGGCCGGTGAAAAAATTTTCCAAACACAACCCATGCACAACTCCACTAGCGAAGGTGCCAGGGACGAGTTCTGTTGGTAGTTTTTACATTGCTCCTGTAGGCATCAAAAGGACACCACAAAAGTTGTTCTTCCTGCTTTCTGGGCTGAGATGGGGAACCGCTGAATTTTGGACTCGGCCGGTGACAAAATGTTCCAAAGACACCCCATGCACAACTCCACCGGGGAAGGTGCCAAGCAGGAGTTCTCTTGGTAGTTTTTACACTACCTTGGTAGGCATTTGAAAGGCACCACAAAAGTTGTTCTACCTGCTTTCTGGGCTGAGATGGGGAACCGCTGAATTTTGGACTCGGCTGGTGACAAAATGTTCCAAACACACCCCATGCACAACTCCACCGGGGAAGGTGCCAGACAGGAGTTCTCCTGGTAGTTTTTACATTGCTCCGGTAGGCATCTGAAAGACACCACAAAAGTTGTTCTACCTGCTTTCTGGGCTGAGATGGGGAACCGCTGAATTTTGGACTCGGCCGGTGACAAAATGTTCCAAACACACCCCATGCACAACTCCACTAGCGAAGGTGCCAGGGACGAGTTCTGTTGGTAGTTTTTACATTGCTCCTGTAGGCATCAAAAGGACACCACAAAAGTTGTTCTACCTGCTTTCTGGGCTGAGATGGGGAACCGCTGAATTTTGGACTCGGCTGGTGACAAAATGTTCCAAACACACCCCATGCACAACTCCACTAGCGAAGGTGCCAGGGACGAGTTCTGTTGGTAGTTTTTACATTGCTCCGGTAGGCATCTGAAAGACACCACAAAAGTTGTTCTACCTTCTTTCTGGGCTGAGATGGGGAACCGCTGAATTTTGGACTCGGCTGGTGACAAAATGTTCCAAACACACCCCATGCACAACTCCACCGGGGAAGGTGCCAGACAGGAGTTCTCCTGGTAGTTTTTACATTGCTCCGGTAGGCAGCTGAAAGGCACCACAAAAGTTGTTCTACCTGCTTTCTGGGCTGAGATGGGGAACCGCTGAATTTTGGGCTCGGCCGGTGACAAAATGTTCCAAACACACCCCATGCACAACTCCACCGGGGAAGGTGCCAGGCAGGAGTTCTCCTGGTAGTTTTTACAGTGCTCCGGTACGCATCTGAAAGACACCACAAAAGTTGTTCTACCTGCTTTCTGGGCTGAGATGGGGAACCGCTGAATTTTGGACTCGGCCGGTGACAAAATGTTCCAAACACACCCCATGCACAACTCCACCGGGGAAGGTGCCAGACAGGAGTTCTCCTGGTAGTTTTTACATTGCTCCGGTAGGCATCTGAAAGACACCACAAAAGTTGTTCTACCTGCTTTCTGGGCTGAGATGGGGAATCGCTGAATTTTGGACTCGGCCGGTGACAAAATGTTCCAAAGACACCCCATGCACAACTCCACCGGGGAAGGTGCCAAGCAGGAGTTCTCTTGGTAGTTTTTACACTACCTTGGTAGGCATTTGAAAGGCACCACAAAAGTTGTTCTACCTGCTTTCTGGGCTGAGATGGGGAACCGCTGAATTTTGGACTCGGCTGGTGACAAAATGTTCCAAACACACCCCATGCACAACTCCACCGGGGAAGGTGCCAGACAGGAGTTCTCCTGGTAGTTTTTACACTACCTTGGTAGGCAGCTGAAAGGCACCACAAAAGTTGTTCTACCTGCTTTCTGGGCTGAGATGGGGAACCGCTGAATTTTGGAGTCGGCCGGTGACAAAATGTTCCGAACACTCCCCATGCACAACTCCACCGGGGAAGGTGCCAGACAGGAGTTCTCCTGGTAGTTTTTACATTGCTCCGGTAGGCATCTGAAAGACACCACAAAAGTTGTTCTTCCTGCTTTCTGGGCTGAGACGGGGAACCGCTGAATTTTGGAGTCGGCCGGTGACAAAATGTTCCAAACACACCCCATGCACAACTCCACTAGCGAAGGTGCCAGGTACGAGTTTTGTTGGTAGTTTTTACATTGCTCCTGTAGGCATCAAAAGGACACCACAAAAGTTGTTCTTCCTGCTTTCTGGGCTGAGATGGGGAATCGCTGAATTTTGGACTTGGCCGGTGACAAAATGTTCCAAAGACACCCCATGCACAACTCCACCGGGGAAGGTGCCAGGCAGGAGTTCTCTTGGAAGTTTTTACACTACCTTGGTAGGCATTTGAAAGGCACCACAAAAGTTGTTCTACCTGCTTTCTGGGCTGAGATGGGGAACCGCTGAATTTTGGACTCGGCTGGTGACAAAATGTTCCAAACACACCCCATGCACAACTCCACCGGGGAAGGTGCCAGACAGGAGTTCTCCTGGTAGTTTTTACACTACCTTGGTAGGCAGCTGAAAGGCACCACAAAAGTTGTTCTACCTGCTTTCTGGGCTGAGATGGGGAACCGCTGAATTTTGGACTCGGCTGGTGACATAATGTTCCAAACACACCCCATGCACAACTCCACCGGGGAAGGTGCCAGACAGGAGTTCTCCTGGTAGTTTTTACATTGCTCCGGTAGGCATCTGAAAGACACCACAAAAGTTGTTCTACCTGCTTTCTGGGCTGAGATGGGGAACCGCTGAATTTTGGACTCGGCCGGTGACAAAATGTTCCAAACACACCCCATGCACAACTCCACCGGGGAAGGTGCCAGACAGGAGTTCTCCTGGTAGTTTTTACATTGCTCCGGTAGGCATCAAAAGGACACCACAAAATTTGTTCTTCCTGTTTTCTGGGCTGAGATGGGGAATCGCTGAATTTTGGACTCGGCCGGTGACAAAATGTTCCAAAGACACCCCCTGCACAACTCCACCGGGGAAGGTGCCAGGCAGGAGTTCTCTTAGTAGTTTTTACATTGCTCCGGTAGGCATCTGAAAGACACCACAAAAGTTGTTCTACCTGCTTTCTGGGCTGAGATGGGGAAACGCTGAATTTTGGACTCGGCCGGTGACAAAATGTTCCAAACACACCCCATGCACAACTCCACTAGCGAAGGTGCCAGGGACGAGTTCTGTTGGTAGTTTTTACATTGCTCCTGTAGGCATCAAAAGGACACCACAAAAGTTGTTCTTCCTGCTTTCTGGGCTGAGATGGGGAACCGCTGAATTTTGGACTCGGCCGGTGACAAAATGTTCCAAACACACCCCATGCACAACTCCACCGGGGAAGGTGCCAGACAGGAGTTCTCTTGGTAGTTTTTACACTACCTTGGTAGGCATTTGAAAGGCACCACAAAAGTTGTTCTACCTGCTTTCTGGGCTGAGATGGGGAACAGCTGAATTTTGGACTCGGCTGGTGACAAAATGTTCCAAACACACCCCATGCACAACTCCACCGGGGAAGGTGCCAGACAGGAGTTCTCCTGGTAGTTTTTACACTACCTTGGTAGGCAGCTGAAAGGCACCACAAAAGTTGTTCTACCTGCTTTCTGGGCTGAGATGGGGAACCGCTGAATTTTGGAGTCGGCCGGTGACAAAATGTTCCAAACACACCCCATGCACAACTCCACCGGGGAAGGTGCCAGACAGGAGTTCTCCTGGTAGTTTTTACATTGCTCCGGTAGGCATCTGAAAGACACCACAAAAGTTGTTCTTCCCGCTTTCTGGGCTGAGATGGGGAACCGCTGAATTTTGGAGTCGGCCAGTGACAAAATGTTCCAAACACACCCCATGCACAACTCCACCGGGGAAGGTGCCAGACAGGAGTACTCCTGGTAGTTTTTACATTGCTCCGGTAGGCATCTGAAAGACACCACAAAAGTTGTTCTACCTGCTTTCTGGGCTGAGATGGGGAACCGCTGAATTTTGGAGTCGGCCGGTGACAAAATGTTCCAAACACTCCCCATGCACAACTCCACCGGGGAAGGTGCCAGACAGGAGTTCTCCTGGTAGTTTTTACATTGCTCCGGTAGGCATCTGAAAGACACCACAAAAGTTGTTCTTCCTGCTTTCTGGGCTGAGACGGGGAACCGCTGAATTTTGGAGTCGGCCGGTGACAAAATGTTCCAAACACACCCCATGCACAACTCCACTAGCGAAGGTGCCAGGGACGAGTTCTGTTGGTAGTTTTTACATTGCTCCTGTAGGCATCAAAAGGACACCACAAAAGTTGTTCTTCCTGCTTTCTGGGCTGAGATGGGGAATCGCTGAATTTTGGACTCGGCCGGTGACAAAATGTTCCAAAGACACCCCATGCACAACTCCACCGGGGAAGGTGCCAGGCAGGAGTTCTCTTGGAAGTTTTTACACTACCTTGGTAGGCATTTGAAAGGCACCACAAAAGTTGTTCTACCTGCTTTCTGGGCTGAGATGGGGAACCGCTGAATTTTGGACTCGGCTGGTGACAAAATGTTCCAAACACACCCCATGCACAACTCCACCGGGGAAGGTGCCAGACAGGAGTTCTCCTGGTAGTTTTTACATTGCTCTGGTAGGCATCTGAAAGACACCACAAAAGTTGTTCTACCTGCTTTCTGGGCTGAGATGGGGAACCGCTGAATTTTGGACTCGGCTGGTGACAAAATGTTCCAAACACACCCCATGCACAACTCCACCGGGGAAGGTGCCAGACAGGAGTTCTCTTAGTAGTTTTTACACTACCTTGGTAGGCAGCTGAAAGGCACCACAAAAGTTGTTCTACCTGCTTTCTGGGCTGAGATGGGGAACCGCTGAATTTTGGACTCGGCTGGTGACAAAATGTTCCAAACACACCCCATGCACAACTCCACCGGGGAAGGTGCCAGACAGGAGTTCTCCTGGTAGTTTTTACATTGCTCCGGTAGGCATCTGAAAGACACCACAAAAGTTGTTCTACCTGCTTTCTGGGCTGAGATGGGGAACCGCTGAATTTTGGAGTCGGCCGGTGACAAAATGTTCCAAACACACCCCATGCACAACTCCACCGGGGAAGGTGCCAGGCAGGAGTTCTCCTGGTAGTTTTTACATTGCTCCGGTAGGCATCAAAAGGACACCACAAAAGTTGTTCTTCCTGTTTTCTGGGCTGAGATGGGGAATCGCTGAATTTTGGACTCGGCCGGTGACAAAATGTTCCAAACACACCCCCTGCACAACTCCGCCGGGGAAGGTGCCAGGCAGGAGTTCTCTTAGTAGTTTTTACACTACCTTGGTAGGCATCTGAAAGACACCACAAAAGTTGTTCTACCTGCTTTCTGGGCTGAGATGGGGAACCGCTGAATTTTTGGACTCGGCTGGTGACAAAATGTTCCGAACACACCCCATGCACAACTCCACCGGGGAAGGTGCCAGACAGGAGTTCTCCTGGTAGTTTTTACATTGCTCCGGTAGGCATCTGAAAGACACCACAAAAGTTGTTCTACCTGCTTTCTGGGCTGAGATGGGGAACCGCTGAATTTTGGACTCGGCTGGTGACAAAATGTTCCAAACACACCCCATGCACAACTCCACCGGGGAAGGTGCCAGACAGGAGTTCTCCTGGTAGTTTTTACATTGCTCCGGTAGGCATCTGAAAGACACCACAAAAGTTGTTCTTCCTGCTTTCTGGGCTGAGATGGGGAACCGCTGAATTTTGGAGTCGGCTGGTGACAAAATGTTCCAAACACACCCCATGCACAACTCCACCGGGGAAGGTGCCAGAAAGGAGTTCTCCTGGTAGTTTTTACATTGCTCCGGTAGGCATCTGAAAGACATCACAAAAGTTGTTCTACCTGCTTTCTGGGCTGAGATGGGGAACCGCTGAATTTTGGAGTCGGCCGGTGACAAAATGTTCCAAACACACCCCATGCACAACTCCACCGGGGAAGGTGCCAGACAGGAGTTCTCCTGGTAGTTTTTACATTGCTCCGGTAGGCATCTGAAAGACACCACAAAAGTTGTTCTACCTGCTTTCTGGGCTGAGATGGGGAACCGCTGAATTTTGGACTCGGCTGGTGACAAAATGTTCCAAAGACACCCCATGCACAACTCCACCGGGGAAGGTGCCAGACAGGAGTTCTCCTGGTAGTTTTTACATTGCTCCGGTAGGCATCTGAAAGACACCACAAAAGTTGTTCTACCTGCTTTCTGGGCTGAGATGGGGAACCGCTGAATTTTGGAGTCGGCCGGTGACAAAATGTTCCAAACACACCCCCTGCACAACTCCACCGGGGAAGGTGCCAGACAGGAGTTCTCCTGGTAGTTTTTACATTGCTCCTGTAGGCATCAAAAGGACACCACAAAAGTTGTTCTACCTGCTTTCTGGGCTGAGATGGGGAACCGCTGAATTTTGGAGTCGGCCGGTGAGAAAATGTTCCAAACACACCCCATGCACAACTCCACCGGGGAAGGTGCCAAGCAGGAGTTCTCTTGGTAGTTTTTACACTACCTTGGTAGGCATTTGAAAGGCACCACAAAAGTTGTTCTACCTGCTTTCTGGGCTGAGATGGGGAACCGCTGAATTTTGGACTCGGCTGGTGACAAAATGTTCCGAACACTCCCCATGCACAACTCCACCGGGGAAGGTGCCAGACAGGAGTTCTCCTGGTAGTTTTTACATTGCTCCGGTAGGCATCTGAAAGACACCACAAAAGTTGTTCTACCTGCTTTCTGGGCTGAGACGGGGAACCGCTGAATTTTGGAGTCGGCCGGTGACAAAATGTTCCAAACACACCCCATGCACAACTCCACTAGCGAAGGTGCCAGGGACGAGTTCTGTTGGTAGTTTTTACATTGCTCCTGTAGGCATCAAAAGGACACCACAAAAGTTGTTCTTCCTGCTTTCTGGGCTGAGATGGGGAATCGCTGAATTTTGGACTTGGCCGGTGACAAAATGTTCCAAAGACACCCCATGCACAACTCCACCGGGGAAGGTGCCAGGCAGGAGTTCTCTTGGAAGTTTTTACACTACCTTGGTAGGCATTTGAAAGGCACCACAAAAGTTGTTCTACCTGCTTTCTGGGCTGAGATGGGGAACCGCTGAATTTTGGACTCGACTGGTGACAAAATGTTCCAAACACACCCCATGCACAACTCCACCGGGGAAGGTGCCAGACAGGAGTTCTCCTGGTAGTTTTTACATTGCTCTGGTAGGCATCTGAAAGACACCACAAAAGTTGTTCTACCTGCTTTCTGGGCTGAGATGGGGAACCGCTGAATTTTGGACTCGGCTGGTGACAAAATGTTCCAAACACACGCCATGCACAACTCCACCGGGGAAGGTGCCAGACAGGAGTTCTCTTAGTAGTTTTTACACTACCTTGGTAGGCAGCTGAAAGGCACCACAAAAGTTGTTCTACCTGCTTTCTGGGCTGAGATGGGGAACCGCTGAATTTTGGACTCGGCTGGTGACAAAATGTTCCAAACACACCCCATGCACAACTCCACCGGGGAAGGTGCCAGACAGGAGTTCTCCTGGTAGTTTTTACATTGCTCCGGTAGGCATCTGAAAGACACCACAAAAGTTGTTCTACCTGCTTTCTGGGCTGAGATGGGGAACCGCTGAATTTTGGAGTCGGCCGGTGACAAAATGTTCCAAACACACCCCATGCACAACTCCACCGGGGAAGGTGCCAGACAGGAGTTCTCCTGGTAGTTTTTACATTGCTCCGGTAGGCATCTGAAAGACACCACAAAAGTTGTTCTTCCCGCTTTCTGGGCTGAGATGGGGAACCGCTGAATTTTGGACTCGGCCAGTGACAAAATGTTCCAAACACACCCCATGCACAACTCCACCGGGGAAGGTGCCAGACAGGAGTTCTCCTGGTAGTTTTTACATTGCTCCGGTAGGCATGTGAAAGACACCACAAAAGTTGTTCTACCTGCTTTCTGGGCTGAGATGGGGAACCGCTGAATTTTGGAGTCGGCCGGTGACAAAATGTTCCAAACACACCCCATGCACAACTCCACCGGGGAAGGTGCCAGACAGGAGTTCTCCTGGTAGTTTTTACATTGCTCCGGTAGGCATCTGAAAGACACCACAAAAGTTGTTCTTCCTGCTTTCTGGGCTGAGACGGGGAACCGCTGAATTTTGGAGTCGGCCGGTGACAAAATGTTCCAAACACACCCCATGCACAACTCCACTAGCGAAGGTGCCAGGGACGAGTTCTGTTGGTAGTTTTTACATTGCTCCTGTAGGCATCAAAAGGACACCACAAAAGTTGTTCTTCCTGCTTTCTGGGCTGAGATGGGGAATCGCTGAATTTTGGACTCGGCCGGTGACAAAATGTTCCAAAGACACCCCATGCACAACTCCACCGGGGAAGGTGCCAGGCAGGAGTTCTCTTGGAAGTTTTTACACTACCTTGGTAGGCATTTGAAAGGCACCACAAAAGTTGTTCTACCTGCTTTCTGGGCTGAGATGGGGAACCGCTGAATTTTGGACTCGACTGGTGACAAAATGTTCCAAACACACCCCATGCACAACTCCACCGGGGAAGGTGCCAGACAGGAGTTCTCCTGGTAGTTTTTACATTGCTCTGGTAGGCATCTGAAAGACACCACAAAAGTTGTTCTACCTGCTTTCTGGGCTGAGATGGGGAACCGCTGAATTTTGGACTCGGCTGGTGACAAAATGTTCCAAACACACCCCATGCACAACTCCACCGGGGAAGGTGCCAGACAGGAGTTCTCTTAGTAGTTTTTACACTACCTTGGTAGGCAGCTGAAAGGCACCACAAAAGTTGTTCTACCTGCTTTCTGGGCTGAGATGGGGAACCGCTGAATTTTGGACTCGGCTGGTGACAAAATGTTCCAAACACACCCCATGCACAACTCCACCGGGGAAGGTGCCAGACAGGAGTTCTCCTGGTAGTTTTTACATTGCTCCGGTAGGCATCTGAAAGACACCACAAAAGTTGTTCTACCTGCTTTCTGGGCTGAGATGGGGAACCGCTGAATTTTGGAGTCGGCCGGTGACAAAATGTTCCAAACACACCCCCTGCACAACTCCACCGGGGAAGGTGCCAGGCAGGAGTTCTCCTGGTAGTTTTTACATTGCTCCGGTAGGCATCAAAAGGACACCACAAAATTTGTTCTTCCTGTTTTCTGGGCTGAGATGGGGAATCGCTGAATTTTGGACTCGGCCGGTGACAAAATGTTCCAAACACACCCCCTGCACAACTCCGCCGGGGAAGGTGCCAGGCAGGAGTTCTCCTGGTAGTTTTTACATTGCTCCGGTAGGCATCTGAAAGACACCACAAAAGTTGTTCTACCTGCTTTCTGGGCTGAGATGGGGAACCGCTGAATTTTGGAGTCGGCCGGTGACAAAATGTTCCAAACACACCCCATGCACAACTCCACCGGGGAAGGTGCCAGACAGGAGTTCTCCTGGTAGTTTTTACATTGCTCCGGTAGGCATCTGAAAGACACCACAAAAGTTGTTCTACCTGCTTTCTGGGCTGAGATGGGGAACCGCTGAATTTTGGAGTCGGCCGGTGACAAAATGTTCCAAACACACCCCCCTGCACAACTCCACCGGGGAAGGTGCCAGGCAGGAGTTCTCCTGGTAGTTTTTACATTGCTCCGGTAGGCATCAAAAGGACACCACAAAATTTGTTCTTCCTGTTTTCTGGGCTGAGATGGGGAATCGCTGAATTTTGGACTCGGCCGGTGACAAAATGTTCCAAACACACCCCCTGCACAACTCCGCCGGGGAAGGTGCCAGGCAGGAGTTCTCTTAGTAGTTTTTACACTACCTTGGTAGGCATCTGAAAGACACCACAAAAGTTGTTCTACCTGCTTTCTGGGCTGAGATGGGGAACCGCTGAATTTTTGGACTCGGCTGGTGACAAAATGTTCCGAACACACCCCATGCACAACTCCACCGGGGAAGGTGCCAGACAGGAGTTCTCCTGGTAGTTTTTACATTGCTCCGGTAGGCATCTGAAAGACACCACAAAAGTTGTTCTACCTGCTTTCTGGGCTGAGATGGGGAACCGCTGAATTTTGGAGTCGGCCGGTGACAAAATGTTCCAAACACACCCCATGCACAACTCCACCGGGGAAGGTGCCAGACAGGAGTTCTCCTGGTAGTTTTTACATTGCTCCGGTAGGCATCTGAAAGACACCACAAAAGTTGTTCTTCCCGCTTTCTGGGCTGAGATGGGGAACCGCTGAATTTTGGAGTCGGCCGGTGACAAAATGTTCCAAACACACCCCATGCACAACTCCACTAGCGAAGGTGCCAGGGACGAGTTCTGTTGGTAGTTTTTACATTGCTCCTGTAGGCATCAAAAGGACACCACAAAAGTTGTTCTTCCTGCTTTCTGGGCTGAGATGGGGAATCGCTGAATTTTGGACTTGGCCGGTGACAAAATGTTCCAAAGACACCCCATGCACAACTCCACCGGGGAAGGTGCCAGACAGGAGTTCGCCTGGTAGTTTTTACATTGCTCCGGTAGGCATCTGAAAGACACCACAAAAGTTGTTCTACCTGCTTTCTGGGCTGAGATGGGGAACCGCTGAATTTTGGAGTCGGCCGGTGACAAAATGTTCCAAACACACCCCCTGCACAACTCCACCGGGGAAGGTGCCAGACAGGAGTTCTCTTAATAGTTTTTACACTACCTTGGTAGGCAGCTGAAAGGCACCACAAAAGTTGTTCTACCTGCTTTCTGGGCTGAGATGGGGAACCGCTGAATTTTGGACTCGGCTGGTGACAAAATGTTCCAAACACACCCCATGCACAATTCCACCGGGGAAGGTGCCAGACAGGAGTTCTCCTGGTAGTTTTTACACTACCTTGGTAGGCAGCTGAAAGGCACCACAAAAGTTGTTCTTCCTGCTTTCTGGGCTGAGATGGGGAACAGCTGAATTTTGGACTCGGCTGGTGACAAAATTTTAATAAATACACCCCATGCACAACTCCACTAGCGAAGGTGCCAGGGACGAGTTCTGTTGGTAGTTTTTACATTGCTCCGGTAGGCATCAAAAGGACACCACAAAAGTTGTTCTTCCTGCTTTCTGGGCTGAGATGGGGAATCGCTGAATTTTGGACTCGGCTGGTGACAAAATGTTCCAAACACACCCCATGCACAACTCCACCGGGGAAGGTGCCAGACAGGAGTTCTCTTAGTAGTTTTTACACTACCTTGGTAGGCAGCTGAAAGGCACCACAAAAGTTGTTCTACCTGCTTTCTGGGCTGAGATGGGGAACCGCTGAATTTTGGAGTCGGCCGGTGACAAAATGTTCCAAACACACCCCATGCACAACTCCACCGGGGAAGGTGCCAGACAGGAGTTCTCCTGGTAGTTTTTACATTGCTCCGGTAGGCATCTGAAAGACACCACAAAAGTTGTTCTTCCCGCTTTCTGGGCTGAGATGGGGAACCGCTGAATTTTGGACTCGGCTGGTGACAAAATGTTCCAAACACACCCCATGCACAACTCCACCGGGGAAGGTGCCAGACAGGAGTTCTCCTGGTAGTTTTTACATTGCTCCGGTAGGCATCTGAAAGACACCACAAAAGTTGTTCTACCTGCTTTCTGGGCTGAGATGGGGAACCGCTGAATTTTGGAGTCGGCCGGTGACAAAATGTTCCAAACACACCCCATGCACAACTCCGCCGGGGAAGGTGCCAGGCAGGAGTTCTCTTAGTAGTTTTTACACTACCTTGGTAGGCATCTGAAAGACACCACAAAAGTTGTTCTACCTGCTTTCTGGGCTGAGATGGGGAACCGCTGAATTTTTGGACTCGGCTGGTGACAAAATGTTCCGAACACACCCCATGCACAACTCCACCGGGGAAGGTGCCAGACAGGAGTTCTCCTGGTAGTTTTTACATTGCTCCGGTAGGCATCTGAAAGACACCACAAAAGTTGTTCTACCTGCTTTCTGGGCTGAGATGGGGAACCGCTGAATTTTGGACTCGGCCGGTGACAAAATGTTCCAAACACACCCCATGCACAACTCCACCGGGGAAGGTGCCAGACAGGAGTTCTCCTGGTAGTTTTTACATTGCTCCGATAGGCATCTGAAAGACACCACAAAAGTTGTTCTTCCTGCTTTCTGGGCTGAGATGGGGAACCGCTGAATTTTGGAGTCGGCCGGTGACAAAATGTTCCAAACACACCCCATGCACAACTCCACCGGGGAAGGTGCCAGACAGGAGTTCTCCTGGTAGTTTTTACATTGCTCCGGTAGGCATCTGAAAGACACCACAAAAGTGTTCTTCCTGCTTTTTGGGCTGAGATGGGGAACCACTGAATTTTGGATTCGGCCGGTGACAAAATGTTCCAAACACACCCCATGCACAACTCCACCGGGGAAGGTGCCAGACAGGAGTTCTCCTGGTAGTTTTTACACTACCTTGGTAGGCAGCTGAAAGGGACCACAAAAGTTGTTCTACCTGCTTTCTGGGCTGAGATGGGGAACCGCTGAATTTTGGACTCGGCCGGTGACAAAATGTTCCAAACACACCCCATGCACAACTCCACCGGGGAAGGTGCCAGACAGGAGTTCTCCTGGTAGTTTTTACATTGCTCCGGTAGGCATCTGAAAGACACCACAAAAGTTGTTCTACCTGCTTTCTGGGCTGAGATGGGGAACCGCTGAATTTTGGAGTCGGCCGGTGACAAAATGTTCCAAACACACCCCATGCACTACTCCACCGGGGAAGGTGCCAGACAGGAGTTCTCTTAATAGTTTTTACACTACCTTGGTAGGCAGCTGAAAGGCACCACAAAAGTTGTTCTACCTGCTTTCTGGGCTGAGATGGGGAACAGCTGAATTTTGGACTCGGCTGGTGACAAAATGTTCCAAACACACCCCATGCACAATTCCACCGGGGAAGGTGCCAGACAAGAGTTCTCTTAGTAGTTTTTACACTACCTTGGTAGGCATCTGAAAGACACCACAAAAGCTGTTCTACCTGCTTTCTGGGCTGAGATGGGGAACCGCTGAATTTTGGACTCGGCCGGTGACAAAATGTTCCAAACACACCCCATGCACAACTCCACCGGGGAAGGTGCCAGACAGGAGTTCTCTTAGTAGTTTTTACATTGCTCCGGTAGGCATCTGAAAGACACCACAAAAGTTGTTCTTCCTGCTTTCTGGGCTGAGATGGGGAACCGCTGAATTTTGGAGTCGGCCGGTGACAAAATGTTCCAAACACACCCCATGCACAACTCCACCGGGGAAGGTGCCAGACAGGAGTTCTCCTGGTAGTTTTTACATTGCTCCTGTGGGCATCTGAAAGACACTACAAAAGTTGTTCTACCTGCTTTCTGGGCTGAGATGGGGAACCGCTGAATTTTGGAGTCGGCCGGTGACAAAATGTTCCAAAGACACCCCATGCACAACTCCACCGGGGAAGGTGCCAGACAGGAGTTCTCCTGGTAGTTTTTACATTGCTCCGGTAGGCATCTGAAAGACACCACAAAAGTTGTTCTACCTGCTTTCTGGGCTGAGATGGGGAATCGCTGAATTTTGGACTCGGCCGGTGACAAAATGTTCCAAAGACACCCCATGCACAACTCCACCGGGGAAGGTGCCAGGCAGGAGTTCTCTTGGTAGTTTTTACACTACCTTGGTAGGCAGCTGAAAGGCACCACAAAAGTTGTTCTACCTACTTTCTGGGCTGAGATGGGGAACCGCTGATTTTTGGAGTCGGCCGGTGACAAAATGTTCCAAACACACCCCATGCACAACTCCACCGGGGAAGGTGCCAGACAGGAGTTCTCCTGGTAGTTTTTACATTGCTCCGGTAGGCATCTGAAAGACACCACAAAAGTTGTTCTACCTGCTTTCTGGGCTGAGATGGGGAAACGCTGAATTTTGGACTCGGCCGGTGACAAAATGTTCCGAACACACCCCCTGCACAACTCCACCGGGGAAGGTGCCAGACAGGAGTTCTCCTGGTAGTTTTTACACTACCTTGGTAGGCAGCTGAAAGGCACCACAAAAGTTGTTCTTCCTGCTTTCTGGGCTGAGATGGGGAACAGCTGAATTTTGGAGTCGGCTGGTGACAAAATTTTAATAAATACACCCCATGCACAACTCCACTAGCGAAGGTGCCAGGGACGAGTTCTGTTGGTAGTTTTTACATTGCTCCGGTAGGCATCAAAAGGACACCACAAAAGTTGTTCTTCCTGCTTTCTGGGCTGAGATGGGGAATCGCTGAATTTTGGACTCGGCTGGTGACAAAATGTTCCAAACACACCCCATGCACAACTCCACCGGGGAAGGTGCCAGACAGGAGTTCTCTTAGTAGTTTTTACACTACCTTGGTAGGCAGCTGAAAGGCACCACAAAAGTTGTTCTACCTGCTTTCTGGGCTGAGATGGGGAACCGCTGAATTTTGGAGTCGGCCGGTGACAAAATGTTCCAAACACACCCCATGCACAACTCCACCGGGGAAGGTGCCAGACAGGAGTTCTCCTGGTAGTTTTTACATTGCTCCGGTAGGCATCTGAAAGACACCACAAAAGTTGTTCTTTCCCGCTTTCTGGGCTGAGATGGGGAACCGCTGAATTTTGGACTCGGCTGGTGACAAAATGTTCCAAACACACCCCATGCACAACTCCACCGGGGAAGGTGCCAGACAGGAGTTCTCCTGGTAGTTTTTACATTGCTCCGGTAGGCATCTGAAAGACACCACAAAAGTTGTTCTACCTGCTTTCTGGGCTGAGATGGGGAACCACTGAATTTTGGAGTCGGCCGGTGACAAAATGTTCCAAACACACCCCATGCACAACTCCGCCGGGGAAGGTGCCAGGCAGGAGTTCTCTTAGTAGTTTTTACACTACCTTGGTAGGCATCTGAAAGACACCACAAAAGTTGTTCTACCTGCTTTCTGGGCTGAGATGGGGAACCGCTGAATTTTTGGACTCGGCTGGTGACAAAATGTTCCGAACACACCCCATGCACAACTCCACCGGGGAAGGTGCCAGACAGGAGTTCTCCTGGTAGTTTTTACATTGCTCCGGTAGGCATCTGAAAGACACCACAAAAGTTGTTCTACCTGCTTTCTGGGCTGAGATGGGGAAACGCTGAATTTTGGAGTCGGCCGGTGACAAAATGTTCCAAAGACACCCCATGCACAACTCCACCGGGGAAGGTGCCAGACAGGAGTTCTCCTGGTAGTTTTTACATTGCTCCGGTAGGCATCTGAAAGACACCACAAAAGTTGTTCTTCCTGCTTTCTGGGCTGAGATGGGGAACCGCTGAATTTTGGAGTCGGCCGGTGACAAAATGTTCCAAACACACCCCATGCACAACTCCACCGGGGAAGGTGCCAGACAGGAGTTCTCCTGGTAGTTTTTACATTGCTCCGGTAGGCATCTGAAAGACACCACAAAAGTGTTCTTCCTGCTTTTTGGGCTGAGATGGGGAACCACTGAATTTTGGAGTTGGCCGGTGCCAAAATGTTCCAAACACACCCCATGCACAACTCCACCGGGGAAGGTGCCAGACAGGAGTTCTCCTGGTAGTTTTTACACTACCTTGGTAGGCAGCTGAAAGGCACCACAAAAGTTGTTCTACCTGCTTTCTGGGCTGAGATGGGGAGCCGCTGAATTTTGGAGTCGGCCGGTGACAAAATGTTCCAAACACACCCCATGCACAACTCCACCGGGGAAGGTGCCAGACAGGAGTTCTCCTGGTAGTTTTTACATTGCTCTGGTAGGCATCTGAAAGACACCACAAAAGTTGTTCTACTTGCTTTCTGGGCTGAGATGGGGAACCGCTGAATTTTGGAGTCGGCCGGTGACAAAATGTTCCAAACACACCCCATGCACTACTCCACCGGGGAAGGTGCCAGACAGGAGTTCTCTTAATAGTTTTTACACTACCTTGGTAGGCAGCTGAAAGGCACCACAAAAGTTGTTCTACCTGCTTTCTGGGCTGAGATGGGGAACCGCTGAATTTTGGACTCGGCTGGTGACAAAATGTTCCAAACACACCCCATGCACAGCTCCACCGGGGAAGGTGCCAGACAGGAGTTCTCCTGGTAGTTTTTACATTGCTCCGGTAGGCATCTGAAAGACACCACAAAAGTTGTTCTTCCTGCTTTCTGGGCTGAGATGTGGAAACGCTGAATTTTGGAGTCGGCCGGTGACAAAATGTTCCAAACACACCCCATGCACAACTCCACCGGGGAAGGTGCCAGACAGGAGTTCTCCTGGTAGTTTTTACATTGCTCCTGTGGGCATCTGAAAGACACTACAAAAGTTGTTCTACCTGCTTTCTGGGCTGAGATGGGGAACCGTTGAATTTTGGAGTCGGCCGGTGACAAAATGTTCCAAAGACACCCCATGCACAACTCCACCGGGGAAGGTGCCAGACAGGAGTTCTCCTGGTAGTTTTTACATTGCTCCGGTAGGCATCTGAAAGACACCACAAAAGTTGTTCTACCTGCTTTCTGGGCTGAGATGGGGAAACGCTGAATTTTGGACTCGGCCGGTGACAAAATGTTCCAAAGACACCCCCTGCACAACTCCACCGGGGAAGGTGCCAGGCAGGAGTACTCTTGGTAGTTTTTACACTAGCTTGGTAGGCAGCTGAAAGGCACCACAAAAGTTGTTCTACCTACTTTCTGGGCTGAGATGGGGAACCGCTGATTTTTGGAGTCAGCTGGTGACAAAATGTTCCAAACACACCCCATGCACAACTCCACCGGGGAAGGTGCCAGACAGGAGTTCTCCTGGTAGTTTTTACATTGCTCCGGTAGGCATCTGAAAGACACCACAAAAGTTGTTCTACCTGCTTTCTGGGCTGAGATGGGGAACCGCTGAATTTTGGACTCGGCCGGTGACAAAATGTTCCAAACACACCCCATGCACAACTCCACCGGGGAAGGTGCCAGACAGGAGTTCTCCTGGTAGTTTTTACACTACCTTGGTAGGCAGCTGAAAGGCACCACAAAAGTTGTTCTTCCTGCTTTCTGGGCTGAGATGGGGAATCGCTGAATTTTGGAGTCGGCTGGTGACAAAATTTTAATAAATACACCCCATGCACAACTCCACTAGCGAAGGTGCCAGGGACGAGTTCTCCTGGTAGTTTTTACATTGCTCCGGTAGGCATCAAAAGGACACCACAAAAGTTGTTCTACCTGCTTTCTGGGCTGAGATGGGGAATCGCTGAATTTTGGACTCGGCCGGTGACAAAATGTTCCAAAGACACCCCATGCACAACTCCACCGGGGAAGGTGCCAGACAGGAGTTCTCTTAATAGTTTTTACACTACCTTGGTAGGCATTTGAAAGGCACCACAAAAGTTGTTCTACCTGCTTTCTGGGCTGAGATGGGGAACCGCTGAATTTTGGAGTCGACTGGTGACAAAATGTTCCAAACACACACCATGCACAACTCCACCGGGGAAGGTGCCAGACAGGAGTTCTCCTGGTAGTTTTTACATTGCTCTGGTAGGCATCTGAAAGACACCACAAAAGTTGTTCTACCTGCTTTCTGGGCTGAGATGGGGATCCACTGAATTTTGGACTCGGCTGGTGACAAAATGTTCCAAACACACCCCATGCACAACTCCACCGGGGAAGGTGCCAGACAGGAGTTCTCTTAGTAGTTTTTACACTACCTTGGTAGGCAGCTGAAAGGCACCACAAAAGTTGTTCTACCTGCTTTCTGGGCTGAGATGGGGAACCGCTGAATTTTGGAGTCGGCCGGTGACAAAATGTACCAAACACACCCCATGCACTACTCCACCGGGGAAGGTGCCAGGCAGGAGTTCTCTTAGTAGTTTTTACATTGCTCCGGTAGGCATCTGAAAGACACCACAAAAGTGTTCTACCTGCTTTCTGGGCTGAGATGGGGAACCACTGAATTTTGAGTTGGCCGGTGACAAAATGTTCCAAACACACCCCATGCACAACTCCACCGGGGAAGGTGCCAGACAGGAGTTCTCCTGGTAGTTTTTACACTACCTTGGTAGGCAGCTGAAAGGCACCACAAAAGTTGTTCTACCTGCTTTCTGGGCTGAGATGGGGAACCGCTGAATTTTGGAGTCGGCCGGTGACAAAATGTTCCAAACACACCCCATGCACAACTCCACCGGGGAAGGTGCCAGACAGGAGTTCTCCTGGTAGTTTTTACATTGCTCCGGTAGGCATCTGAAAGACACCACAAAAGTTGTTCTACCTGCTTTCTGGGCTGAGATGGGGAACCGCTGAATTTTGGAGTCGGCCGGTGACAAAATGTTCCAAACACACCCCATGCACTACTCCACCGGGGAAGGTGCGAGACAGGAGTTCTCTTAATAGTTTTTACACTACCTTGGTAGGCAGCTGAAAGGCACCACAAAAGTTGTTCTACCTGCTTTCTGGGCTGAGATGGGGAACCGCTGAATTTTGGACTCGGCTGGTGACAAAATGTTCCAAACACACCCCATGCACAATTCCACCGGGGAAGGTGCCAGACAAGAGTTCTCTTAGTAGTTTTTACACTACCTTGGTAGGCATCTGAAAGACACCACAAAAGTTGTTCTTCCTGCTTTCTGGGCTGAGATGGGGAACCGCTGAATTTTGGACTCGGCTGGTGACAAAATGTTCCAAACACACCCCATGCACAACTCCACCGGGAAGGTGCCAGACAGGAGTTCTCTTAGTAGTTTTTACACTACCTTGGTAGGCATTTGAAAGGCACCACAAAAGTTGTTCTACCTGCTTTCTGGGCTGAGATGGGGAACCGCTGAATTTTGGACTCGGCTGGTGACAAAATGTTCCAAACACACCCCATGCACAGCTCCACCGGGGAAGGTGCCAGACAGGAGTTCTCCTGGTAGTTTTTACACTACCTTGGTAGGCAGCTGAAAGACACCACAAAAGTTGTTCTACCTGCTTTCTGGGCTGAGATGGGGAATCGCTGAATTTTGGACTCGGCCGGTGACAAAATGTTCCAAACACACCCCATGCACAACTCCACCGGGGAAGGTGCCAGACAGGAGTTCTCTTGGTAGTTTTTACACTACCTTGGTAGGCATCTGAAAGACACCACAAAAGTTGTTCTACCTGCTTTCTGGGCTGAGATGGGGAACAGTTGAATTTTGGACTCGGCGGTGAAAAAAATGTTCCAAACACACCCCCTGCACAACTCCACCGGGGAAGGTGCCAGACAGGAGTTCTCTTGGTAGTTTTTACATTGCTCCGGTAGGCATCTGAAAGACACCACAAAAGTTGTTCTACCTGCTTTCTGGGCTGAGATGGGGAACCGCTGAATTTTGGAGTCGGCCGGTGACAAAATGTTTCACAGACACCCCATGCACAACTCCACCGGGGAAGGTGCCAGGAACGAATTCTGTTGGTAGTTTTTACACTACCTAGGTAGGCAGCTGAAAGGCACAAGAAAAGAAGTTGTACCTGCTTTGTGGGCTGAGATGGGGAACCGCTGAATTTTGGACTCGACTGGTGACAAAATGTTCCAAACACACCCCCTGCACAACTCCACCGGGGAAGGTGCCAGACAGGAGTTCTCCTGGTAGTTTTTACATTGCTCCGGTAGGCATCTGAAAGACACCACAAAAGTTGTTCTACCTGCTTTCTGGGCTGAGATGGGGAAATGCTGAATTTTGGAGTCGGCTGGTGACAAAATGTTCAAAACACACCCCATGCACAACTCCACCGGGGAAGGTGCCAGGAACGAATTCTTTTGGTAGTTTTTACACTACCTTAATAGGCAGCTGAAAGGCACAAGAAAAGTTGTTGTACCTGCTTTGTGGGCTGAGATGGGGAACCGCTGAATTTTGGAGTCGGCTGGTGACAGAATGTTCCAAACACACCCCATGCACAACTCCACCACGGAAGTGCCAGAAAGGAGTTCTCCTGGTAGTTTTTACACTACCTTGGTAGGCAGCTGAAAGGCACCACAAAAATTGTTCTACCTGCTTTCTGGGCTGAGATGGGGAATCGCTGAATTTTGGACTCGGCTGGTGACAAAATGTTCCAAACACACCCCATGCACAACTCCACCACGGAAGGTGCCAGAAACGAGTTCTGTTGGTAGTTTTTACACTACCTTGGTAGGCATCTGAAAGACACCACAAAAGTTGTTCTACCTGCTTTCTGGGCTGAGATGGGGAATCGCTGAATTTTGGACTCGGCCGGTGACAAAATGTTCCAAACACACCCCCTGCACAACTCCACCGGGGAAGGTGCCAGAAAGGAGTCCTCCTGGTAGTTTTTACACTACCTTGGTAGGCATCTGAAAGACACCACAAAAGTTGTTCTACCTGCTTTCTGGGCTGAGATGGGGAAACGCTGAATTTTGGAGTCGGCTGGTGACAAAATGTTCCAAACACACCCCATGCACAACTCCAACGGGGAAGGTGCCAGACAGGAGTTCTCCTGGTAGTTTTTACATTGCTCCGGTAGGCATCTGAAAGACACCACAAAAGTTGTTCTACCTGCTTTCTGGGCTGAGATGGGGAATCGCTGAATTTTGGAGTCGGCCGGTGACAAAATGTTCCAAACACACCCCATGCACAACTCCACCGGGGAAGGTGCCAGACAGGAGTTCTCTTAGTAGTTTTTACACTACCTTGGTAGGCATCTGAAAGACACCACAGAAGTTGTTCTACCTGCTTTCTGGGCTGAGAAGGGGAATCGCTGAATTTTGGACTCGGCCGGTGACAAAATGTTCCAAAGACACCCCCTGCACAACTCCACCGGGGAAGGTGCCAGACAGGAGTTCTCTTAGTAGTTTTTACACTACCTTGGTAGGCATCTGAAAGACACCACAAAAGTTGTTCTACCTGCTTTCTGGGCTGAGATGGGGGAAACGCTGAATTTTGGACTCGGCTGGTGACAAAATGTTCCAAACACACCCCATGCACAACTCCACCGGGGAAGGTGCCAGACAGGAGTTCTCCTGGTAGTTTTTACATTGCTCCGGTAGGCATCTGAAAGACACCACAAAAGTTGTTCTACCTGCTTTCTGGGCTGAGATGGGGAAGCGCTGAATTTTGGACTCGGCCGGTGACAAAATGTTCCAAACACACCCCATGCACAACTCCACCGGGGAAGGTGCCAGACAGGAGTTCTCCTGGTAGTTTTTACATTGCTCCGGTAGGCATCTGAAAGACACCACAAAAGTTGTTTCTACCTGCTTTCTGGGCTGAGATGGGGAACCGCTGAATTTTTGGACTCGGCCGTTGACAAAATGTTCCAAACACACCCCATGCACAACTCCACCGGGGAAGGTGCCAGACAGGAGTTCTCTTGGTAGTTTTTACACTACCTTGGTAGGCAGCTGAAAGACACCACAAAAGTTGTTCTACCTGCTTTCTGGGCTGAGATGGGGAACAGTTTGAATTTTGGACTCGGCTGGTGATAAAATGTTCCAAACACACCCCCTGCACAACTCCACCGGGGAAGGTGCCAGACAGGAGTTCTCTTGGTAGTTTTTACACTACCTTGGTAGGCATCTGAAAGACACCACAAAAGTTGTTCTACCTGCTTTCTGGGCTGAGATGGGGAAACGCTGAATTTTGGACTCGGCCGGTGACAAAATGTTTCACAGACACCCCATGCACAACTCCACCGGGGAAGGTGCCAGGAACGAATTCTGTTGGTAGTTTTTACACTACCTAGGTAGGCAGCTGAAAGGCACAAGAAAAGAAGTTGTACCTGCTTTGTGGGCTGAGATGGGGAACCGCTGAATTTTGGAGTCGGCTGGTGGCAAAAATGTTCCAAACACACCCCCTGCACAACTCCACCGGGGAAGGTGCCAGACAGGAGTCCTCCTGGTAGTTTTTACATTGCTCCGGTAGGCATCTGAAAGACACCACAAAAGTTGTTCTACCTGCTTTCTGGGCTGAGATGGGGAAACGCTGAATTTTGGACTCGGCTGGTGACAAAATGTTCCAAACACACCCCATGCACAACTCCACCACGGAAGGTGCCAGACAGGAGTTCTCCTGGTAGTTTTTTACATTGCTCAGGTAGGCATCTGAAAGACACCACAAAAGTTGTTCTACCTGCTTTCTGGGCTGAGATGGGGAACAGCTGAATTTTGGACTCGGCTGGTGACAAAATGTTCCAAACACACCCCATGCACAACTCCACCGGGGAAGGTGCCAGACAGGAGTTTCTCCTGGTAGTTTTTACATTGCTCCGGTAGGCATCTGAAAGATACCACAAAAGATGTTCTACCTGCTTTCTGGGCTGAGATGGGGAACCGCTGAATTTTGGACTCGGCCGGTGACAAAATGTTCCAAACACACCCCCTGCACAACTCCACCGGGGAAGGTGCCAGACAGGAGTTCTCTTAGTAGTTTTTACACTACCTTGGTAGGCATCTGAAAGACACCACAAAAGTTGTTCTACCTGCTTTCTGGGCTGAGATGGGGAAACGCTGAATTTTGGACTCGGCTGGTGACAAAATGTTCCAAACACACCCCATGCACAACTCCACCGGGGAAGGTGCCAGACAGGAGTTCTCCTGGTAGTTTTTACACTACCTTGGTAGGCATCTGAAAGACACCACAAAAGTTGTTCTACCTGCTTTCTGGGCTGAGATGGGGAATCGCTGAATTTTGGACTCGGCCGGTGACAAAATGTTCCAAACACACCCCATGCACAACTCCACCGGGGAAGGTGCCAGACAGGAGTTCTCTTGGTAGTTTTTACACTACCTTGGTAGGCATCTGAAAAGACACCACAAAAGTTGTTCTACCTGCTTTCTGGGCTGAGATGGGGAACAGTTGAATTTTGGACTCGGCTGGTGATAAAATGTTCCAAACACACCCCCTGCACACTCCACCGGGGAAGGTGCCAGACAGGAGTTCTCCTGGTAGTTTTTACATTGCTCGGTAGGCATCTGAAAGACACACAAAAGTTGTTCTACCTGCTTTCTGGGCTGAGATGGGGAAACGCTGAATTTTGGACTCGGCCGGTGACAAAATGTTTCACAGACACCCCATGCACAACTCACCGGGGAAGGTGCCAGGAACGAATTCTGTTGGTAGTTTTTACACTACCTAGGTAGGCAGCTGAAAGGCACAAGAAAAGAAGTTGTACCTGCTTTGTGGGCTGAGATGGGGAACCGCTGAATTTTGGAGTCGGCTGGTGGCAAAATGTTCCAAACACACCCCCTGCACAACTCCACCGGGGAAGGTGCCAGACAGGAGTCCTCCTGGTAGTTTTTACATTGCTCCGGTAGGCATCTGAAAGACACCACAAAAGTTGTTCTACCTGCTTTCTGGGCTGAGATGGGGAAACGCTGAATTTTGGACTCGGCTGGTGACAAAATGTTCCAAACACACCCATGCACAACTCCACCACGGAAGGTGCCAGACAGGAGTTCTCCTGGTTAGTTTTTACATTGCTCAGGTAGGCATCTGAAAGACACCACAAAAGTTGTTCTACCTGCTTTCTGGGCTGAGATGGGGAACAGCTGAATTTTGGACTCGGCTGGTGACAAAATGTTCCAAACACACCCCATGCACAACTCCACCGGGGAAGGTGCCAGACAGGAGTTCTCCTGGTAGTTTTTACATTGCTCCGGTAGGCATCTGAAAGATACCACAAAAGATGTTCTACCTGCTTTCTGGGCTGAGATGGGGAACCGCTGAATTTTGGACTCGGCCGGTGACAAAATGTTCCAAACACACCCCCTGCAACAACTCCACCGGGGAAGGTGCCAGACAGGAGTTCTCTTAGTAGTTTTTACACTACCTTGGTAGGCATCTGAAAGACACCACAAAAGTTGTTCTACCTGCTTTCTGGGCTGAGATGGGGAAACGCTGAATTTTGGACTCGGCTGGTGACAAAATGTTCCAAACACACCCCATGCACAACTCCACCGGGGAAGGTGCCAGACAGGAGTTCTCCTGGTAGTTTTTACACTACCTTGGTAGGCATCTGAAGACACCACAAAAGTTGTTCTACCTGCTTTCTGGGCTGAGATGGGGAATCGCTGAATTTTGGACTCGGCCGGTGACAAAATGTTCCAAACACACCCCATGCACAACTCCACCGGGGAAGGTGCAGACAGGAGTTCTCTTGGTAGTTTTACACTACCTTGGTAGGCATCTGAAAGACACCACAAAGTTGTTCTACCTGCTTCTGGGCTGAGATGGGGAACAGTTGAATTTTGGACTCGGCTGGTGATAAAATGTTCCAAACACACCCCCTGCACAACTCCACCGGGGAAGGTGCCAGACAGGAGTTCTCCTGGTAGTTTTTACATTGCTCCGGTAGGCATCTGAAAGACACCACAAAAGTTGTTCTACCTGCTTTCTGGGCTGAGATGGGGAAACGCTGAATTTTGGACTCGGCCGGTGACAAAATGTTTCACAGACACCCCATGCACAACTCCACCGGGGAAGGTGCCAGGAACGAATTCTGTTGGTAGTTTTTACACTACCTAGGTAGGCAGCTGAAAGGCACAAGAAAAGAAGTTGTACCTGCTTTGTGGGCTGAGATGGGGAACCGCTGAATTTTGGAGTCGGCTGGTGGCAAAATGTTCCAAACACACCCCATGCACAACTCCACCGGGGAAGGTGCCAGACAGGAGTCCTCCTGGTAGTTTTTACATTGCTCCGGTAGGCATCTGAAAGACACCACAAAAGTTGTTCTACTGCTTTCTGGGCTGAGATGGGGAAACGCTGAATTTTGGACTCGGCTGGTGACAAAATGTTCCAAACACACCCCATGCACAACTCCACCACGGAAGGTGCCAGACAGGAGTTCTCCTGGTAGTTTTTACATTGCTCAGGTAGGCATCTGAAAGACACCACAAAAGTTGTTCTACCTGCTTTCTGGGCTGAGATGGGGAACAGCTGAATTTGGACTCGGCTGGTGACAAAATGTTCCAAACACACCCCATGCACAACTCCACCGGGGAAGGTGCCAGACAGGAGTTCTCCTGGTAGTTTTTACATTGCTCCGGTAGGCATCTGAAAGATACCACAAAAGATGTTCTACCTGCTTTCTGGGCTGAGATGGGGAACCGCTGAATTTTGGACTCGGCCGGTGACAAAATGTTCCAAACACACCCCCTGCACAACTCCACCGGGGAAGGTGCCAGACAGGAGTTCTCTAGTAGTTTTTACACTACCTTGGTAGGCATCTGAAAGACACCACAGAAGTTGTTCTACCTGCTTTCTGGGCTGAGATGGGGAACCGCTGAATTTTGGACTCGGCCGGTGACAAAATGTTCCAAAGACACCCCCTGCACAACTCCACCGGGGAAGGTGCCAGACAGGAGTTCTCTTAGTAGTTTTTACACTACCTTGGTAGGCATCTGAAAGACACCACAGAAGTTGTTCTACCTGCTTTCTGGGCTGAGATGGGGAAACGCTGAATTTTGGACTTGGCGGGTGAGAAAATGTTCCAAACACACCCCCTGCACAACTCCACCGGGGAAGGTGCCAGACAGGAGTTCTCCTAGTAGTTTTTACATTGCTCCGGTAGGCATCTGAAAGACACCACAAAAGTTGTTCTACCTGCTTTCTGGGCTGAGATGGGGAACCGCTGAATTTTGGACTCGGCCGGGTGACAAAATGTTCCAAACACACCCCATGCACAACTCCACCGGGGAAGGTGCCAGACAGGAGTTCTCCTGGTAGTTTTTACATTGCTCCGGTAGGCATCTGAAAGACACCACAAAAGTTGTTCTACCTGCTTTCTGGGCTGAGATGGGGAACCGCTGAATTTTGGAGTCGGCTGGTGGCAAAATGTTCCAAACACACCCCCTGCACAACTCCACCGGGGAAGGTGCCAGACAGGAGTTCTCTTGGTAGTTTTTTACACTACCTTGGTAGGCAGCTGAAAGGCACCACAAAAGTTGTTCTACCTGCTTTCTGGGCTGAGATGGGGAACCGCTGAATTTTGGAGTCGGCCGGTGACAAAATGTTCCAAACACACCCCATGCACAACTCCACCGGGGAAGGTGCCAGACAGGAGTTCTCCTGGTAGTTTTTACATTGCTCCGGTAGGCATCTGAAAGACACCACAAAAGTTGTTCTACCTGCTTTCTGGGCTGAGATGGGGAACCGCTGAATTTTGGAGTCGGCCGGTGACAAAATGTTCCAAACACACCCCATGCACTACTCCACCGGGGAAGGTGCCAGACAGGAGTTCTCTTAATAGTTTTTACACTACCTTGGTAGGCAGCTGAAAGGCACCACAAAAGTTGTTCTACCTGCTTTCTGGGCTGAGATGGGGAACCGCTGAATTTTGGACTCGGCTGGTGACAAAATGTTCCAAACACACCCCATGCACAATTCCACCGGGGAAGGTGCCAGACAAGAGTTCTCTTAGTAGTTTTTACACTACCTTGGTAGGCATCTGAAAGACACCACAAAAGTTGTTCTACCTGATTTCTGGGCTGAGATGGGGAAACGCTGAATTTTGGACTCGGCTGGTGACAAAATGTTCCAAACACACCCCATGCACAACTCCACCACGGAAGGTGCCAGACAGGAGTTCTCCTGGTAGTTTTTACATTGCTCAGGTAGGCATCTGAAAGACACCACAAAAGTTGTTCTACCTGCTTTCTGGGCTGAGATGGGGAACAGCTGAATTTTGGACTCGGCTGGTGACAAAATGTTCCAAACACACCCCATGCACAACTCCACCGGGGAAGGTGCCAGACAGGAGTTCTCCTGGTAGTTTTTACATTGCTCCGGTAGGCATCTGAAAGATACCACAAAAGATGTTCTACCTGCTTTCTGGGCTGAGATGGGGAACCGCTGAATTTTGGACTCGGCCGGTGACAAAATGTTCCAAACACACCCCCTGCACAACTCCACCGGGGAAGGTGCCAGACAGGAGTTCTCTTAGTAGTTTTTACACTACCTTGGTAGGCATCTGAAAGACACCACAAAAGTTGTTCTACCTGCTTTCTGGGCTGAGATGGGGGAAACGCTGAATTTTGGACTCGGCTGGTGACAAAATGTTCCAAACACACCCCATGCACAACTCCACCGGGGAAGGTGCCAGACAGGAGTTCTCCTGGTAGTTTTTACACTACCTTGGTAGGCATCTGAAAGACACCACAAAAGTTGTTCTACCTGCTTTCTGGGCTGAGATGGGGAATCGCTGAATTTTGGACTCGGCCGGTGACAAAATGTTCCAAACACACCCCATGCACAACTCCACCGGGGAAGGTGCCAGACAGGAGTTCTCCTGGTAGTTTTTACATTGCTCCGGTAGGCATCTGAAAGACACCACAAAAGTTGTTCTACCTGCTTTCTGGGCTGAGATGGGGAAACGCTGAATTTTGGACTCGGCCGGTGACAAAATGTTTCACAGACACCCCATGCACAACTCCACCGGGGAAGGTGCCAGGAACGAATTCTGTTGGTAGTTTTTACACTACCTAGGTAGGCAGCTGAAAGGCACAAGAAAAGAAGTTGTACCTGCTTTGTGGGCTGAGATGGGGAACCGCTGAATTTTGGAGTCGGCTGGTGGCAAAATGTTCCAAACACACCCCCTGCACAACTCCACCGGGGGAAGGTGCCAGACAGGAGTCCTCCTGGTAGTTTTTACATTGCTCCGGTAGGCATCTGAAAGACACCACAAAAGTTGTTCTACCTGCTTTCTGGGCTGAGATGGGGAAACGCTGAATTTTGGACTCGGCTGGTGACAAAATGTTCCAAACACACCCCATGCACAACTCCACCACGGAAGGTGCCAGACAGGAGTTCTCCTGGTAGTTTTTACATTGCTCAGGTAGGCATCTGAAAGACACCACAAAAGTTGTTCTACCTGCTTTCTGGGCTGAGATGGGGAACAGCTGAATTTTGGACTCGGCTGGTGACAAAATGTTCCAAACACACCCCATGCACAACTCCACCGGGGAAGGTGCCAGACAGGAGTTCTCCTGGTAGTTTTTACATTGCTCCGGTAGGCATCTGAAAGATACCACAAAAGATGTTCTACCTGCTTTCTGGGCTGAGATGGGGAACCGCTGAATTTTGGACTCGGCCGGTGACAAAATGTTCCAAACACACCCCCTGCACAACTCCACCGGGGAAGGTGCCAGACAGGAGTTCTCTTAGTAGTTTTTACACTACCTTGGTAGGCATCTGAAAGACACCACAGAAGTTGTTCTACCTGCTTTCTGGGCTGAGATGGGGAACCGCTGAATTTTGGACTCGGCCGGTAACAAAATGTTCCAAAGACACCCCCTGCACAACTCCACCGGGGAAGGTGCCAGACAGGAGTTCTCTTAGTAGTTTTTACACTACCTTGGTAGGCATCTGAAAGACACCACAGAAGTTGTTCTACCTGCTTTCTGGGCTGAGATGGGGAAACGCTGAATTTTGGACTTGGCGGGTGAGAAAATGTTCCAAACACACCCCCTGCACAACTCCACCGGGGAAGGTGCCAGACAGGAGTTCTCCTAGTAGTTTTTACATTGCTCCGGTAGGCATCTGAAAGACACCACAAAAGTTGTTCTACCTGCTTTCTGGGCTGAGATGGGGAACCGCTGAATTTTGGAGTCGGCCGGTGACAAAATGTTCCAAACACACCCCCTGCACAACTCCACCGGGGAAGGTGCCAGACAGGAGTTCTCTTAGTAGTTTTTACACTACCTTGGTAGGCAGCTGAAAGGCACCACAAAAGTTGTTCTACCTGCTTTCTGGGCTGAGATGGGGAACCGCTGAATTTTGGAGTCGGCCGGTGACAAAATGTTCCAAACACACCCCATGCACAACTCCACCGGGGAAGGTGCCAGACAGGAGTTCTCCTGGTAGTTTTTACATTGCTCCGGTAGGCATCTGAAAGACACCACAAAAGTTGTTCTACCTGCTTTCTGGGCTGAGATGGGGAACCGCTGAATTTTGGAGTCGGCCGGTGACAAAATGTTCCAAACACACCCCATGCACTACTCCACCGGGGAAGGTGCCAGACAGGAGTTCTCCTGGTAGTTTTTACACTACCTTGGTAGGCAGCTGAAAGGCACCACAAAAGTTGTTCTACCTGCTTTCTGGGCTGAGATGGGGAACCGCTGAATTTTGGACTCGGCTGGTGACAAAATGTTCCAAACACACCCCATGCACAATTCCACCGGGGAAGGTGCCAGACAAGAGTTCTCTTAGTAGTTTTTACACTACCTTGGTAGGCATCTGAAAGACACCACAAAAGTTGTTCTACCTGCTTTCTGGGCTGAGATGGGGAACCGCTGAATTTTGGACTCGGCTGGTGACAAAATGTTCCAAACACACCCCATGCACAATTCCACCGGGGAAGGTGCCAGACAAGAGTTCTCTTAGTAGTTTTTACACTACCTTGGTAGGCAGCTGAAAGGCACCACAAAAGTTGTTCTACCTGCTTTCTGGGCTGAGATGGGGAACAGTTGAATTTTGGACTCGGCTGGTGACAAAATGTTCCAAACACACCCCATGCACAGCTCCACCGGGGAAGGTGCCAGACAGGAGTTCTCCTGGTAGTTTTTTACACTACCTTGGTAGGCAGCTGAAAGACACCACAAAAGTTGTTCTACCTGCTTTCTGGGCTGAGATGGGGAACCGCTGAATTTTGGAGTCGGCCGGTGACAAAATGTTTCACAGACACCCAATGCACAACTCCACCGGGGAAGGTGCCAGGAACGAATTCTGTTGGTAGTTTTTACACTACCTAGGTAGGCAGCTGAAAGGCACAAGAAAAGAAGTTGTACCTGCTTTGTGGGCTGAGATGGGGAACCGCTGAATTTTGGAGTCGGCTGGTGGCAAAATGTTCCAAACACACCCCCTGCACAACTCCACCGGGGAAGGTGCCAGACAGGAGTTCTCTTGGTAGTTTTTACATTGCTCCGGTAGGCATCTGAAAGACACCACAAAAGTTGTTCTACCTGCTTTCTGGGCTGAGATGGGGAATCGCTGAATTTTGGACTCGGCCGGTGACAAAATGTTCCAAAGACACCCCCTGCACAACTCCACCGGGGAAGGTGCCAGACAGGAGTTCTCTTAGTAGTTTTTACACTACCTTGGTAGGCAGCTGAAAGACACCACAAAAGTTGTTCTACCTGCTTTCTGGGCTGAGATAGGGAACCGCTGAATTTTGGAGTCGGCTGGTGACAAAATGTTCCAAACACACCCCCTGCACAACTCCACCGGGGAAGGTGCCAGACAGGAGTTCTCCTGGTAGTTTTTACATTGCTCAGGTAGGCATCTGAAAGACATCACAAAAGTTGTTCTACCTGCTTTCTGGGCTGAGATGGGGAACAGCTGAATTTTGGACTCGGCTGGTGACAAAATGTTCCAAACACACCCCATGCACAACTCCACCACGGAAGGTGCCAGACAGGAGTTCTCCTGGTAGTTTTTACATTGCTCAGGTAGGCATCTGAAAGACACCACAAAAGTTGTTCTACCTGCTTTCTGGGCTGAGATGGGGAACAGCTGAATTTTGGAGTCGGCTGGTGACAAAATGTTCCAAACACACCCCATGCACAACTCCACCGGGGAAGGTGCCAGACAGGAGTTCTCCTGGTAGTTTTTACATTGCTCCGGTAGGCATCTGAAAGATACCACAAAAGATGTTCTACCTGCTTTCTGGGCTGAGATGGGGAACCGCTGAATTTTGGACTCGGCCGGTGACAAAATGTTCCAAACACACCCCCTGCACAACTCCACCGGGGAAGGTGCCAGACAGGAGTTCTCTTAGTAGTTTTTAAACTACCTTGGTAGGCATCTGAAAGACACCACAAAAGTTGTTCTACCTGCTTTCTGGGCTGAGATGGGGAAACGCTGAATTTTGGACTCGGCTGGTGACAAAATGTTCCAAACACACCCCATGCACAACTCCACCGGGGAAGGTGCCAGACAGGAGTTCTCCTGGTAGTTTTTACACTACCTTGGTAGGCATCTGAAAGACACCACAAAAGTTGTTCTACCTGCTTTCTGGGCTGAGATGGGGAATCGCTGAATTTTGGACTCGGCCGGTGACAAAATGTTCCAAACACACCCCATGCACAACTCCACCGGGGAAGGTGCCAGACAGGAGTTCTCTTGGTAGTTTTTACACTACCTTGGTAGGCATCTGAAAGACACCACAAAAGTTGTTCTACCTGCTTTCTGGGCTGAGATGGGGAACAGTTGAATTTTGGACTCGGCTGGTGATAAAATGTTCCAAACACACCCCCTGCACAACTCCACCGGGGAAGGTGCCAGACAGGAGTTCTCCTGGTAGTTTTTACATTGCTCCGGTAGGCACCTGAAAGACACCACAAAAGTTGTTCTACCTGCTTTCTGGGCTGAGATGGGGAACCGCTGAATTTTGGAGTCGGCCGGTGACAAAATGTTTCACAGACACCCCATGCACAACTCCACCGGGGAAGGTGCCAGGAACGAATTCTGTTGGTAGTTTTTACACTACCTAGGTAGGCAGCTGAAAGGCACAAGAAAAGAAGTTGTACCTGCTTTGTGGGCTGAGATGGGGAACCGCTGAATTTTGGAGTCGGCTGGTGGCAAAATGTTCCAAACACACCCCCTGCACAACTCCACCGGGGAAGGTGCCAGACAGGAGTTCTCTTGGTAGTTTTTACACTACCTTGGTAGGCATCTGAAAGACACCACAAAAGTTGTTCTACCTGCTTTCTGGGCTGAGATGGGGAATCGCTGAATTTTGGACTCGGCCGGTGACAAAAATGTTCCAAACACACCCCATGCACAACTCCACCGGGGAAGGTGCCAGACAGGAGTTCTCTTGGTAGTTTTTACACTACCTTGGTAGGCATCTGAAAGACACCACAGAAGTTGTTCTACCTGCTTTCTGGGCTGAGATGGGGAATCGCTGAATTTTGGACTCGGCCGGTGACAAAATGTTCCAAAGACACCCCCTGCACAACTCCACCGGGGAAGGTGCCAGACAGGAGTTCTCTTAGTAGTTTTTACACTACCTTGGTAGGCATCTGAAAGACACCACAGAAGTTGTTCTACCTGCTTTCTGGGCTGAGATGGGGAAACGCTGAATTTTGGACTTGGCGGGTGAGAAAATGTTCCAAACACACCCCCTGCACAACTCCACCGGGGAAGGTGCCAGACAGGAGTTCTCCTAGTAGTTTTTACATTGCTCCGGTAGGCATCTGAAAGACACCACAAAAGTTGTTCTACCTGCTTTCTGGGCTGAGATGGGGAACCGCTGAATTTTGGACTCGGCCGGTGACAAAATGTTCCAAACACACCCCATGCACAACTCCACCGGGGAAGGTGCCAGACAGGAGTTCTCCTGGTAGTTTTTACATTGCTCCGGTAGGCATCTGAAAGACACCACAAAAGTTGTTCTACCTGCTTTCTGGGCTGAGATGGGGAACCGCTGAATTTTGGACTCGGCCGTTGACAAAATGTTCCAAACACACCCCATGCACAACTCCACCGGGGAAGGTGCCAGACAGGAGTTCTCTTGGTAGTTTTTACACTACCTTGGTAGGCAGCTGAAAGACACCACAAAAGTTGTTCTACCTGCTTTCTGGGCTGAGATGGGGAACAGCTGAATTTTGGACTCGGCTGGTGACAAAATGTTCCAAACACACCCCCTGCACAACTCCACCGGGGAAGGTGCCAGACAGGAGTTCTCCTGGTAGTTTTTACATTGCTCAGGTAGGCATCTGAAAGACACCACAAAAGTTGTTCTACCTGCTTTCTGGGCTGAGATGGGGAACAGCTGAATTTTGGAGTCGGCTGGTGACAAAATGTTCCAAACACACCCCATGCACAACTCCACCGGGGAAGGTGCCAGACAGGAGTTCTCCTGGTAGTTTTTACATTGCTCCGGTAGGCATCTGACAGATACCACAAAAGATGTTCTACCTGCTTTCTGGGCTGAGATGGGGAACCGCTGAATTTTGGACTCGGCCGGTGACAAAATGTTCCAAACACACCCCCTGCACAACTCCACCGGGGAAGGTGCCAGACAGGAGTTCTCTTAGTAGTTTTTACACTACCTTGGTAGGCATCTGAAAGACACCACAAAAGTTGTTCTACCTGCTTTCTGGGCTGAGATGGGGAAACGCTGAATTTTGGACTCGGCTGGTGACAAAATGTTCCAAACACACCCCATGCACAACTCCACCGGGGAAGGTGCCAGACAGGAGTTCTCCTGGTAGTTTTTACACTACCTTGGTAGGCATCTGAAAGACACCACAAAAGTTGTTCTACCTGCTTTCTGGGCTGAGATGGGGAATCGCTGAATTTTGGACTCGGCTGGTGACAAAATGTTCCAAACACACCCCATGCACAACTCCACCGGGGAAGGTGCCAGACAGGAGTTCTCTTGGTAGTTTTTACACTACCTTGGTAGGCATCTGAAAGACACCACAAAAGTTGTTCTACCTGCTTTCTGGGCTGAGATGGGGAACAGTTGAATTTTGTACTCGGCTGGTGATAAAATGTTCCAAACACACCCCCTGCACAACTCCACCGGGGAAGGTGCCAGACAGGAGTTCTCCTGGTAGTTTTTACATTGCTCCGGTAGGCATCTGAAAGACACCACAAAAGTTGTTCTACCTGCTTTCTGGGCTGAGATGGGGAACCGCTGAATTTTGGAGTCGGCCGGTGACAAAATGTTTCACAGACACCCCATGCACAACTCCACCGGGGAAGGTGCCAGGAACGAATTCTGTTGGTAGTTTTTACACTACCTAGGTAGGCAGCTGAAAGGCACAAGAAAAGAAGTTGTACCTGCTTTGTGGGCTGAGATGGGGAACCGCTGAATTTTGGAGTCGGCTGGTGGCAAAATGTTCCAAACACACCCCCTGCACAACTCCACCGGGGAAGGTGCCAGACAGGAGTTCTCTTGGTAGTTTTTACACTACCTTGGTAGGCATCTGAAAGACACCACAAAAGTTGTTCTACCTGCTTTCTGGGCTGAGATGGGGAAACGCTGAATTTTGGACTCGGCCGGTGACAAAATGTTCCAAACACACCCCATGCACAACTCCACCGGGGAAGGTGCCAGACAGGAGTCCTCCTGGTAGTTTTTACATTGCTCCGGTAGGCATCTGAAAGACACCACAAAAGTTGTTCTACCTGCTTTCTGGGCTGAGATGGGGAAACGCTGAATTTTGGACTCGGCTGGTGACAAAATGTTCCAAACACACCCCATGCACAACTCCACCACGGAAGGTGCCAGACAGGAGTTCTCCTGGTAGTTTTTACATTGCTCAGGTAGGCATCTGAAAGACACCACAAAAGTTGTTCTACCTGCTTTCTGGGCTGAGATGGGGAACAGCTGAATTTTGGACTCGGCTGGTGACAAAATGTTCCAAACACACCCCATGCACAACTCCACCGGGGAAGGTGCCAGACAGGAGTTCTCCTGGTAGTTTTTACATTGCTCCGGTAGGCATCTGAAAGATACCACAAAAGATGTTCTACCTGCTTTCTGGGCTGAGATGGGGAACCGCTGAATTTTGGACTCGGCCGGTGACAAAATGTTCCAAACACACCCCCTGCACAACTCCACCGGGGAAGGTGCCAGACAGGAGTCCTCTTAGTAGTTTTTACACTACCTTGGTAGGCATCTGAAAGACACCACAAAAGTTGTTCTACCTGCTTTCTGGGCTGAGATGGGGAAACGCTGAATTTTGGACTCGGCTGGTGACAAAATGTTCCAAACACACCCCATGCACAACTCCACCGGGGAAGGTGCCAGACAGGAGTTCTCCTGGTAGTTTTTACACTACCTTGGTAGGCATCTGAAAGACACCACAAAAGTTGTTCTACCTGCTTTCTGGGCTGAGATGGGGAATCGCTGAATTTTGGAGTCGGCCGGTGACAAAATGTTCCAAACACACCCCATGCACAACTCCACCGGGGAAGGTGCCAGGAACGAATTCTTTTGGTAGTTTTTACACTACCTTGGTAGGCAGCTGAAAGGCACAAGAAAAGTTGTTGTACCTGCTTTCTGGGCTGAGATGGGGAACCGCTGAATTTTGGAGTCGGCTGGTGACAGAATGTTCCAAACACACCCCATGCACAACTCCACCACGGAAGGTGCCAGAAAGGAGTTCTCCTGGTAGTTTTTACACTACCTTGGTAGGCAGCTGAAAGGCACCACAAAAGTTGTTCTACCTGCTTTCTGGGCTGAGATGGGGAATCGCTGAATTTTGGACTCGGCTGGTGACAAAATGTTCCAAACACACCCCATGCACAACTCCACCGGGGAAGGTGCCAGACAGGAGTTCTCTTGGTAGTTTTTACTCTACCTTGGTAGGCATCTGAAAGACACCACAAAAGTTGTTCTACCTGCTTTCTGGGCTGAGATGGGGAACAGTTGAATTTTGGACTCGGCCGGTGATAAAATGTTCCAAACACACCCCCTGCACAACTCCACCGGGGAAGGTGCCAGACAGGAGTTCTCCTGGTAGTTTTTACATTGCTCCGGTAGGCATCTGAAAGACACCACAAAAGTTGTTCTACCTGCTTTCTGGGCTGAGATGGGGAACCGCTGAATTTTGGAGTCGGCCGGTGACAAAATGTTTCACAGACACCCCATGCACAACTCCACCGGGGAAGGTGCCAGGAACGAATTCTGTTGGTAGTTTTTACACTACCTAGGTAGGCAGCTGAAAGGCACAAGAAAAGAAATTGTACCTGCTTTGTGGGCTGAGATGGGGAACCGCTGAATTTTGGAGTCGGCTGGTGGCAAAATGTTCCAAACACACCCCATGCACAACTCCACCGGGGAAGGTGCCAGACAGGAGTCCTCCTGGTAGTTTTTACATTGCTCCGGTAGGCATCTGAAAGACACCACAAAAGTTGTTCTACCTGCTTTCTGGGCTGAGATGGGGAAACGCTGAATTTTGGACTCGGCTGGTGACAAAATGTTCCAAACACACCCCATGCACAACTCCACCACGGAAGGTGCCAGACAGGAGTTCTCCTGGTAGTTTTTACATTGCTCAGGTAGGCATCTGAAAGACACCACAAAAGTTGTTCTACCTGCTTTCTGGGCTGAGATGGGGAACAGCTGAATTTTGGACTCGGCTGGTGACAAAATGTTCCAAACACACCCCATGCACAACTCCACCGGGGAAGGTGCCAGACAGGAGTTCTCCTGGTAGTTTTTACATTGCTCCGGTAGGCATCTGAAAGATACCACAAAAGATGTTCTACCTGCTTTCTGGGCTGAGATGGGGAACCGCTGAATTTTGGACTCGGCCGGTGACAAAATGTTCCAAACACACCCCCTGCACAACTCCACCGGGGAAGGTGCCAGACAGGAGTTCTCTTAGTAGTTTTTACACTACCTTGGTAGGCATCTGAAAGACACCACAAAAGTTGTTCTACCTGCTTTCTGGGCTGAGATGGGGAAACGCTGAATTTTGGACTCGGCTGGTGACAAAATGTTCCAAACACACCCCATGCACAACTCCACCGGGGAAGGTGCCAGACAGGAGTTCTCCTGGTAGTTTTTACACTACCTTGGTAGGCATCTGAAAGACACCACAAAAGTTGTTCTACCTGCTTTCTGGGCTGAGATGGGGAATCGCTGAATTTTGGAGTCGGCCGGTGACAAAATGTTCCAAACACACCCCATGCACAACTCCACCGGGGAAGGTGCCAGGAACGAATTCTTTTGGTAGTTTTTACACTACCTTGGTAGGCAGCTGAAAGGCACAAGAAAAGTTGTTGTACCTGCTTTCTGGGCTGAGATGGGGAACCGCTGAATTTTGGAGTCGGCTGGTGACAGAATGTTCCAAACACACCCCATGCACAACTCCACCACGGAAGGTGCCAGAAAGGAGTTCTCCTGGTAGTTTTTACACTACCTTGGTAGGCAGCTGAAAGGCACCACAAAAGTTGTTCTACCTGCTTTCTGGGCTGAGATGGGGAATCGCTGAATTTTGGACTCGGCTGGTGACAAAATGTTCCAAACACACCCCATGCACAACTCCACCGGGGAAGGTGCCAGACAGGAGTTCTCTTGGTAGTTTTTACACTACCTTGGTAGGCATCTGAAAGACACCACAAAAGTTGTTCTACCTGCTTTCTGGGCTGAGATGGGGAACAGTTGAATTTTGGACTCGGCCGGTGATAAAATGTTCCAAACACACCCCCTGCACAACTCCACCGGGGAAGGTGCCAGACAGGAGTTCTCCTGGTAGTTTTTACATTGCTCCGGTAGGCATCTGAAAGACACCACAAAAGTTGTTCTACCTGCTTTCTGGGCTGAGATGGGGAACCGCTGAATTTTGGAGTCGGCCGGTGACAAAATGTTTCACAGACACCCCATGCACAACTCCACCGGGGAAGGTGCCAGGAACGAATTCTGTTGGTAGTTTTTACACTACCTAGGTAGGCAGCTGAAAGGCACAAGAAAAGAAGTTGTACCTGCTTTGTGGGCTGAGATGGGGAACCGCTGAATTTTGGAGTCGGCTGGTGGCAAAATGTTCCAAACACACCCCCTGCACAACTCCACCGGGGAAGGTGCCAGACAGGAGTTCTCTTGGTAGTTTTTACACTACCTTGGTAGGCATCTGAAAGACACCACAAAAGTGTTCTTCCTGCTTTTTGGGCTGAGATGGGGAACCACTGAATTTTGGAGTTGGCCGGTGCCAAAATGTTCCAAACACACCCCATGCACAACTCCACCGGGGAAGGTGCCAGACAGGAGTTCTCCTGGTAGTTTTTACACTACCTTGGTAGGCAGCTGAAAGGCACCACAAAAGTTGTTCTACCTGCTTTCTGGGCTGAGATGGGGAACCGCTGAATTTTGGAGTCGGCCGGTGACAAAATGTTCCAAACACACCCCATGCACAACTCCAGCGGGGAAGGTGCCAGACAGGAGTTCTCCTGGTAGTTTTTACATTGCTCCGGTAGGCATCTGAAAGACACCACAAAAGTTGTTCTACCTGCTTTCTGGGCTGAGATGGGGAACCGCTGAATTTTGGAGTCGGCCGGTGACAAAATGTTCCAAACACACCCCATGCACTACTCCACCGGGGAAGGTGCCAGACAGGAGTTCTCTTAATAGTTTTTACACTACCTTGGTAGGCAGCTGAAAGGCACCACAAAAGTTGTTCTACCTGCTTTCTGGGCTGAGATGGGGAACCGCTGAATTTTGGACTCGGCTGGTGACAAAATGTTCCAAACACACCCCATGCACAATTCCACCGGGGAAGGTGCCAGACAAGAGTTCTCTTAGTAGTTTTTACACTACCTTGGTAGGCATCTGAAAGACACCACAAAAGCTGTTCTACCTGCTTTCTGGGCTGAGATGGGGAAACGCTGAATTTTGGACTCGGCCGGTGACAAAATGTTCCAAACACACCCCATGCACAGCTCCACCGGGGAAGGTGCCAGACAGGAGTTCTCCTGGTAGTTTTTACATTGCTCCGGTAGGCATCTGAAAGACACCACAAAAGTTGTTCTTCCTGCTTTCTGGGCTGAGATGGGGAAACGCTGAATTTTGGAGTCGGCCGGTGACAAAATGTTCCAAACACACCCCATGCACAACTCCACCGGGGAAGGTGCCAGACAGGAGTTCTCCTGGTAGTTTTTACATTGCTCCTGTGGGCATCTGAAAGACACTACAAAAGTTGTTCTACCTGCTTTCTGGGCTGAGATGGGGAACCGCTGAATTTTGGAGTAGGCCGGTGACAAAATGTTCCAAAGACACCCCATGCACAACTCCACCGGGGAAGGTGCCAGACAGGAGTTCTCCTGGTAGTTTTTACATTGCTCCGGTAGGCATCTGAAAGACACGACAAAAGTTGTTCTACCTGCTTTCTGGGCTGAGATGGGGAATCGCTGAATTTTGGACTCGGCCGGTGACAAAATGTTCCAAAGACACCCCCTGCACAACTCCACCGGGGAAGGTGCCAGGCAGGAGTTCTCTTGGTAGTTTTTACACTAGCTTGGTAGGCAGCTGAAAGGCACCACAAAAGTTGTTCTACCTACTTTCTGGGCTGAGATGGGGAACCGCTGATTTTTGGAGTCGGCCGGTGACAAAATGTTCCAAACACACCCCATGCACAACTCCACCGGGGAAGGTGCCAGACAGGAGTTCTCCTGGTAGTTTTTACATTGCTCCGGTAGGCATCTGAAAGACACCACAAAAGTTGTTCTACCTGCTTTCTGGGCTGAGATGGGGAACCGCTGAATTTTGGACTCGGCCGGTGACAAAATGTTCCAAACACACCCCATGCACAACTCCACCGGGGAAGGTGCCAGACAGGAGTTCTCCTGGTAGTTTTTACACTACCTTGGTAGGCAGCTGAAAGGCACCACAAAAGTTGTTCTTCCTGCTTTCTGGGCTGAGATGGGGAACAGCTGAATTTTGGACTCGGCTGGTGACAAAATTTTAATAAATACACCCCATGCACAACTCCACTAGCGAAGGTGCCAGGGACGAGTTCTCCTGGTAGTTTTTACATTGCTCCGGTAGGCATCAAAAGGACACCACAAAAGTTGTTCTTCCTGCTTTCTGGGCTGAGATGGGGAATCGCTGAATTTTGGACTCGGCCAGTGACAAAATGTTCCAAAGACACCCCATGCACAACTCCACCGGGGAAGGTGCCAGACAGGAGTTCTCTTAATAGTTTTTACACTACCTTGGTAGGCATTTGAAAGGCACCACAAAAGTTGTTCTACCTGCTTTCTGGGCTGAGATGGGGAACCGCTGAATTTTGGACTCGACTGGTGACAAAATGTTCCAAACACACCCCATGCACAACTCCACCGGGGAAGGTGCCAGACAGGAGTTCTCCTGGTAGTTTTTACATTGCTCTGGTAGGCATCTGAAAGACACCACAAAAGTTGTTCTACCTGCTTTCTGGGCTGAGATGGGGAACCACTGAATTTTGGACTCGGCTGGTGACAAAATGTTCCAAACACACCCCATGCACAACTCCACCGGGGAAGGTGCCAGACAGGAGTTCTCTTAGTAGTTTTTACACTACCTTGGTAGGCAGCTGAAAGGCACCACAAAAGTTGTTCTACCTGCTTTCTGGGCTGAGATGGGGAACCGCTGAATTTTGGACTCGGCTGGTGACAAAATGTTCCAAACACACCCCATGCACAACTCCACCGGGGAAGGTGCCAGACAGGAGTTCTCCTGGTAGTTTTTACATTGCTCCGGTAGGCATCTGAAAGACACCACAAAAGTTGTTCTACCTGCTTTCTGGGCTGAGATGGGGAACCGCTGAATTTTGGAGTCGGCCGGTGACAAAATGTACCAAACACACCCCATGCACAACTCCACCGGGGAAGGTGCCAGGCAGGAGTTCTCTTAGTAGTTTTTACATTGCTCCGGTAGGCATCTGAAAGACACCACAAAAGTGTTCTACCTGCTTTCTGGGCTGAGATGGGGAACCACTGAATTTTGGAGTTGGCCGGTGACAAAATGTTCCAAACACACCCCATGCACAACTCCACCGGGGAAGGTGCCAGACAGGAGTTCTCCTGGTAGTTTTTACACTACCTTGGTAGGCAGCTGAAAGGCACCACAAAAGTTGTTCTACCTGCTTTCTGGGCTGAGATGGGGAACCGCTGAATTTTGGAGTCGGCCGGTGACAAAATGTTCCAAACACACCCCATGCACTACTCCACCGGGGAAGGTGCCAGACAGGAGTTCTCTTAATAGTTTTTACACTACCTTGGTAGGCAGCTGAAAGGCACCACAAAAGTTGTTCTACCTGCTTTCTGGGCTGAGATGGGGAACCGCTGAATTTTGGACTCGGCTGGTGACAAAATGTTCCAAACACACCCCATGCACAATTCCACCGGGGAAGGTGCCAGACAAGAGTTCTCTTAATAGTTTTTACACTACCTTGGTAGGCATCTGAAAGACACCACAAAAGTTGTTCTACCTGCTTTCTGGGCTGAGATGGGGAACCGCTGAATTTTGGACTCGGCTGGTGACAAAATGTTCCAAACACACCCCATGCACAACTCCACCGGGGAAGGTGCCAGACAGGAGTTCTCTTAGTAGTTTTTACACTACCTAGGTAGGCAGCTGAAAGGCACCACAAAAGTTGTTCTACCTGCTTTCTGGGCTGAGATGGGGAACCGCTGAATTTTGGACTCGGCTGGTGACAAAATGTTCCAAACACACCCCATGCACAGCTCCACCGGGGAAGGTGCCAGACAGGAGTTCTCCTGGTAGTTTTTACACTACCTTGGTAGGCAGCTGAAAGACACCACAAAAGTTGTTCTACCTGCTTTCTGGGCTGAGATGGGGAATCGCTGAATTTTGGACTCGGCCGGTGACAAAATGTTCCAAACACACCCCATGCACAACTCCACCGGGGAAGGTGCCAGACAGGAGTTCTCTTGGTAGTTTTTACACTACCTTGGTAGGCATCTGAAAGACACCACAAAAGTTGTTCTACCTGCTTTCTGGGCTGAGATGGGGAACCGCTGAATTTTGGAGTCGGCCGGTGACAAAATGTTTCACAGACACCCCATGCACAACTCCACCGGGGAAGGTGCCAGGAACGAATTCTGTTGGTAGTTTTTACACTACCTAGGTAGGCAGCTGAAAGGCACAAGAAAAGAAGTTGTACCTGCTTTGTGGGCTGAGATGGGGAACCGCTGAATTTTGGAGTCGGCTGGTGGCAAAATGTTCCAAACACACCCCCTGCACAACTCCACCGGGGAAGGTGCCAGACAGGAGTTCTCCGGGTAGTTTTTACATTGATCCGGTAGGCATCTGAAAGACACCACAAAAGATGTTCTACCTGCTTTCTGGGCTGAGATGGGGAACCGCTGAATTTTGGAGTCGGCTGGTGACAAAATGTTCCAAACACACCCCATGCAAAACTCCACCGGGGAAGGTGCCAGACAGGAGTTCTCTTAGTAGTTTTTACACTACCTTGGTAGGCATCTGAAAGACACCACAAAAGTTGTTCTACCTGCTTTCTGGGCTGAGATGGGGAATCGCTGAATTTTGGAGTCGGCTGGTGACAAAATGTTCCAAACACACCCCATGCACAACTCCACTGGGGAAGGTGCCAGACAGGAGTTCTCTTGGTAGTTTTTACACTACCTTGGTAGGCATCTAAAAGACACCACAAAAGTTGTTCTACCTGCTTTCTGGGCTGAGATGGGGAACCGCTGAATTTTGGACTCGGCTGGTGACAAAATATTCCAAACACACCCCATGCACAACTCCACCGGGGAAGGTGCCAGACAGGAGTTCTCTTAGTAGTTTTTACACTACCTTGGTAGGCATCTGAAAGACACCACAGAAGTTGTTCTACCTGCTTTCTGGGCTGAGATGGGGAACCGCTGAATTTTGGAGTCGGCCGGTGACAAAATGTTCCAAACACACCCCATGCACAACTCCACCGGGGAAGGTGCCAGACAGGAGTTCTCCTGGTAGTTTTTACATTGCTCCGGTAGGCATCTGAAAGACACCACAAAAGTTGTTCTACCTGCTTTCTGGGCTGAGATGGGGAAATGCTGAATTTTGGAGTCGGCTGGTGACAAAATGTTCAAAACACACCGCATGCACAACTCCACCGGGGAAGGTGCCAGACAGGAGTTCTCGTGGTAGTTTTTACACTACCTTGGTAGGCATTTGAAAGACACCACAAAACTTGTTCTACCTGCTTTCTGGGCTGAGATGGGGAACCGCTGAATTTTGGAGTCGGCCGGTGACAAAATGTTCCAAACACACCCCATGCACAACTCCACCGGGGAAGGTGCCAGGAACGAATTCTTTTGGTAGTTTTTACACTACCTTGGTAGGCATCTGAAAGACACCACAAAAGTTGTTCTACCTGCTTTCTGGGCTGAGATGGGGAACCGCTGAATTTTGGAGTCGGCTGGTGACAGAATGTTCCAAACACACCCCATGCACAACTCCACCACGGAAGGTGCCAGAAAGGAGTTCTCCTGGTAGTTTTTACACTACCTTGGTAGGCAGCTGAAAGGCACCACAAAAGTTGTTCTACCTGCTTTCTGGGCTGAGATGGGGAATCGCTGAATTTTGGACTCGGCCGGTGACAAAATGTTCCAAACACACCCCATGCACAACTCCACCACGGAAGGTGCCAGAAACGAGTTCTGTTGGTAGTTTTTACACTACCTTGGTAGGCATCTGAAAGACACCACAAAAGTTGTTCTACCTGCTTTCTGGGCTGAGATGGGGAATCGCTGAATTTTGGACTCGGCCGGTGACAAAATGTTCCAAACACACCCCATGCACAACTCCACCGGGGAAGGTGCCAGAAAGGAGTCCTCCTGGTAGTTTTTACACTACCTTGGTAGGCATCTGAAAGACACCACAAAAGTTGTTCTACCTGCTTTCTGGGCTGAGATGGGGAAACGCTGAATTTTGGAGTCGGCTGGTGACAAAATGTTCCAAACACACCCCATGCACAACTCCACCGGGGAAGGTGCCAGACAGGAGTTCTCCTGGTAGTTTTTACATTGCTCCGGTAGGCATCTGAAAGACACCACAAAAGTTGTTCTACCTGCTTTCTGGGCTGAGATGGGGAACCGCTGAATTTTGGACTCGGCCGGTGACAAAATGTTCCAAACACACCCCATGCACAACTCCACCGGGGAAGGTGCCAGACAGGAGTTCTCTTAGTAGTTTTTACACTACCTTGGTAGGCATCTGAAAGACACCACAGAAGTTGTTCTACCTGCTTTCTGGGCTGAGATGGGGAACCGCTGAATTTTGGACTCGGCCGGTGACAAAATGTTCCAAAGACACCCCCTGCACAACTCCACCGGGGAAGGTGCCAGACAGGAGTTCTCTTAGTAGTTTTTACACTACCTTGGTAGGCAGCTGAAAGGCACCACAAAAGTTGTTCTACCTGCTTTCTGGGCTGAGATGGGGAAACGCTGAATTTTGGACTTGGCGGGTGACAAAATGTTCCAAACACACCCCCTGCACAACTCCACCGGGGAAGGTGCCAGACAGGAGTTCTCCTGGTAGTTTTTACATTGCTCCGGTAGGCATCAAAAGGACAACACAAAAGTTGTTCTTCCTGCTTTCTGGGCTGAGATGGGGAACCGCTGAATTTTGGAGTCGGCCGGTGACAAAATGTTCCAAACACACCCCATGCACAACTCCACCGGGGAAGGTGCCAGACAGGAGTTCTCCTGGTAGTTTTTACATTGCTCCGGTAGGCATCTGAAAGACACCACAAAAGTTGTTCTTCCTGCTTTCTGGGCTGAGATGGGGAACCGCTGAATTTTGGAGTCGGCTGGTGACAAAATGTTCCAAACACACCCCCTGCACAACTCCACCGGGGAAGGTGCCAGACAGGAGTTCTCTTGGTAGATTTTACACTGCCTTGGTAGGGAGCTGAAAGGCAGCAAAAAAGTTGTTCTACCTGCTTTCTGGGCTGAGATGGGGAATCGCTGAATTTTGGACTCGGCCGGTGACAAAATGTTCCAAACACACCCCCTGCACAACTCCACCGGGGAAGGTGCCAGACAGGAGTTCTCCTGGTAGTTTTTACATTGCTCCGGTAGGCATCTGAAAGACACCACAAAAGTTGTTCTATCTGATTTCTGGGCTGAGATGGGGAACCGCTGAATTTTGGAGTCGGCCGGTGACAAAATGTTCCAAACACACCCCATGCACAACTCCACCGGGGAAGGTGCCAGACAGGAGTTCTCCTGGTAGTTTTTACACTACCTTGGTAGGCATCTAAAAGACACCACAAAAGTTGTTCTACCTGCTTTCTGGGCTGAGATGGGGAAACGCTGAATTTTGGAGTCGGCTGGTGACAAAATGTTCCAAACACACCCCATGCACAACTCCACCGGGGAAGGTGCCAGACAGGAGTTCTCCTGGTAGTTTTTACATTGCTCCGGTAGGCATCTGAAAGGCACCACAAAAGTTGTTCTACCTGCTTTCTGGGCTGAGATGGGGAAACGCTGAATTTTGGAGTCGGCTGGTGACAAAATGTTCCAAACACACCCCATGCACAACTCCACCGGGGAAGGTGCCAGACAGGAGTTCTCTAGGTAGTTTCTACACTAGCTTGGTAGGCAGCTGAAAGGCACCACAAAAGTTGTTCTACCTGCTTTCTGGGCTGAGATGGGGAACCGCTGAATTTTGGACTCGGCTGGTGACAAAATGTTCCAAACACACCCCCTGCACAACTCCACCGGGGAAGGTGCCAGGCAGGAGTTCTCTTGGTAGTTTTTACACTACCTTGGTAGGCATCTAAAAGACACCACAAAAGTTGTTCTACCTGCTTTCTGGGCTGAGATGGGGAAACGCTGAATTTTGGAGTCGGCCGGTGACAAAATGTTCCAAACACACCCCATGCACAACTCCACCGGGGAAGGTGCCAGACAGGAGTTCTCCTGGTAGTTTTTACATTGATCCGGTAGGCAGCTGAAAGGCACCACTAAAGATGTTCTACCTGCTTTCTGGGCTGAGATGGGGAACCGCTGAATTTTGGAGTCGGCCGGTGACAAAATGTTCCAAACACACCCCATGCACAACTCCACCGGGGAAGGTGCCAGACAGGAGTTCTCCTGGTAGTTTTTACATTGCTCCGGTAGGCATCTGAAAGACACCACAAAAGTTGTTCTTCCTGCTTTCTGGGCTGAGATGGGGAACCGCTGAATTTTGGAGTCGGCCGGTGACAAAATGTTCCAAACACACCCCATGCACAACTCCACCGGGGAAGGTGCCAGGCAGGAGTTCTCCTGGTAGTTTTTACATTGCTCCGGTAGGCATCTGAAAGACACCACAAAAGTTGTTCTTCCTGCTTTCTGGGCTGAGATGGGGAACCGCTGAATTTTGGAGTCGGCCGGTGACAAAATGTTCCAAACACACCCCATGCACAACTCCACCGGGGAAGGTGCCAGACAGGAGTTCTCCTGGTAGTTTTTACATTGCTCCGGTAGGCATCTGAAAGACACCACAAAAGTTGTTCTACCAGCTTTCTGGGCTGAGATGGGGAACCGCTGAATTTTGGACTCGGCCGGTGACAAAATGTTCCAAACACACCCCATGCACAACTCCACTAGCGAAGGTGCCAGGGACGAGTTCTGTTGGTAGTTTTTACATTGCTCCTGTAGGCATCAAAAGAACACCACAAAAGTTGTTCTTCCTGCTTTCTGGGCTGAGATGGGGAACCGCTGAATTTTGGAGTCGGCCGGTGACAAAATGTTCCAAACACACCCCATGCACAACTCCACCGGGGAAGGTGCCAGACAGGAGTTCTCCTGGTAGTTTTTACATTGCTCCGGTAGGCATCTGAAAGACACCACAAAAGTTATTCTACCTGCTTTCTGGGCTGAGATGGGGAACCGCTGAATTTTGGGGTCGGCCGGTGACAAAATGTTCCAAACACACCCCATGCACAACTCCACCGGGGAAGGTGCCAGGCAGGAGTTCTCTTAGTAGTTTTTACACTACCTTGGTAGGCAGCTGAAAGGCACCACAAAAGTTGTTCTACCTGCTTTCTGGGCTGAGATGGGGAACCGCTGAATTTTGGACTCGGCTGGTGACAAAATGTTCCAAACACACCCCATGCACAACTCCACCGGGGAAGGTGCCAGACAGGAGTTCTCCTGGTAGTTTTTACATTGCTCCGGTAGGCATCTGAAAGACACCACAAAAGTTGTTCTACCTGCTTTCTGGGCTGAGATGGGGAACCGCTGAATTTTGGAGTCGGCCGGTGACAAAATGTTCCAAACACACCCCATGCACAACTCCACCGGGGAAGGTGCCAGACAGGAGTTCTCCTGGTAGTTTTTACATTGCTCCGGTAGGCATCTGAAAGACACCACAAAAGTTGTTCTTCCTGCTTTCTGGGCTGAGATGGGGAACCGCTGAATTTTGGAGTCGGCCGGTGACAAAATGTTCCAAACACACCCCATGCACAACTCCACCATGGAAGGTGCCAGACAGGAGTTCTCCTGGTAGTTTTTACATTGCTCCGGTAGGCATCTGAAAGACACCACAAAAGTTGTTCTACCTGCTTTCTGGGCTGAGATGGGGAACCGCTGAATTTTGGACTCGGCCGGTGACAAAATGTTCCAAACACACCCCATGCACAACTCCACCGGGGAAGGTGCCAGACAGGAGTTCTCCTGGTAGTTTTTACATTGCTCCGGTAGGCATCTGAAAGACACCACAAAAGTTGTTCTACCTGCTTTCTGGGCTGAGATGGGGAACCGCTGAATTTTGGATTCGGCCGGTGACAAAATGTTCCAAACACACCCCATGCACAACTCCACCGGGGAAGGTGCCAGACAGGAGTTCTCCTGGTAGTTTTTACATTGCTCCGGTAGGCATCTGAAAGACACCACAAAAGTTGTTCTTCCTGCTTTCTGGGCTGAGATGGGGAACCGCTGAATTTTGGAGTCGGCCGGTGACAAAATGTTCCAAACACACCCCATGCACAACTCCACCATGGAAGGTGCCAGACAGGAGTTCTCCTGGTAGTTTTTACATTGCTCCGGTAGGCATCTGAAAGACACCACAAAAGTTGTTCTACCTGCTTTCTGGGCTGAGATGGGGAACCGCTGAATTTTGGATTCGGCCGGTGACAAAATGTTCCAAACACACCCCATGCACAACTCCACCGGGGAAGGTGCCAGACAGGAGTTCTCCTGGTAGTTTTTACATTGCTCCGGTAGGCATCTGAAAGACACCACAAAAGTTGTTCTTCCTGCTTTCTGGGCTGAGATGGGGAACCGCTGAATTTTGGAGTCGGCCGGTGACAAAATGTTCCAAACACACCCCATGCACAACTCCACCATGGAAGGTGCCAGACAGGAGTTCTCCTGGTAGTTTTTACATTGCTCCGGTAGGCATCTGAAAGACACCACAAAAGTTGTTCTACCTGCTTTCTGGGCTGAGATGGGGAACCGCTGAATTTTGGACTCGGCCGGTGACAAAATGTTCCAAACACACCCCCTGCACAACTCCACCGGCGAAGGTGCCAGACAAGAGTTCTCTTGATAGTTTTTACACTACCTTGGAAGGCAGCTGAAAGGCACCACAAAAGTTGTTCTTCCCGCTTTCTGGGCTGAGACGGGGAACCGCTGAATTTTGGACTCGGCCAGTGACAAAATGGTCCAAACACACCCCATGCACAACTCCACCGGGGAAGGTGCCAGACAGGAGTTCTCCTGGTAGTTTTTACATTGCTCCGGTAGGCATCTGAAAGACACCACAAAAGTTGTTCTACCTGCTTTCTGGGCTGAGATGGGGAACCGCTGAATTTTGGAGTCGGCCGGTGACAAAATGTTCCAAAGACACCCCATGCACAACTCCACCGGGGAAGGTGCCAGACAGGAGTTCTCTTGGTAGTTTTTACACTACCTTGGTAGGCATTTGAAAGACACCACAAAAGTTGTTCTACCTGCTTTCTGGGCTGAGATGGGGAACCGCTGAATTTTGGAGTCGGCTTGTGACAAAATGTTCCAAACACACCCCATGCACAACTCCACCGAGGAAGGTGCCAGGCAGGAGTTCTCCTGGTAGTTTTTACATTGCTCCGGTAGGCATCTGAAAGACATCACAAAAGTTGTTCTACCTGCTTTCTGGGCTGAGATGGGGAACCGCTGAATTTTGGAGTCGGCCGGTGACAAAATGTTCCAAACACACCCCATGCACAACTCCACCGGGGAAGGTGCCAGACAGGAGTTCTCTTAGTAGTTTTTACATTGCTCCGGTAGGCATCTGAAAGACACCACAAAAGTTGTTCTACCTGCTTTCTGGGCTGAGATGGGGAACCGCTGAATTTTGGACTCGGCCGGTGACAAAATGTTCCAAAGACACCCCATGCACAACTCCACCGGGGAAGGTGCCAGACAGGAGTTCTCCTGGTAGTTTTTACATTGCTCCGGTAGGCATCTGAAAGACACCACAAAAGTTGTTCTACCTGCTTTCTGGGCTGAGATGGGGAACCGCTGAATTTTGGAGTCGGCCGGTGACAAAATGTTCCAAACACACCCCCTGCACAACTCCACCGGGGAAGGTGCCAGACAGGAGTTCTCTTAGTAGTTTTTACACTACCTTGGTAGGCAGCTGAAAGGCACCACAAAAGTTGTTCTACCTGCTTTCTGGGCTGAGATGGGGAACCGCTGAATTTTGGGCTCGGCCGGTGACAAAATGTTCCAAACACACCCCATGCACAACTCCACCGGGGAAGGTGCCAGGCAGGAGTTCTCCTGGTAGTTTTTACATTGCTCCGGTACGCATCTGAAAGACACCACAAAAGTTGTTCTACCTGCTTTCTGGGCTGAGATGGGGAACCGCTGAATTTTGGACTCGGCCGGTGACAAAATGTTCCAAACACACCCCATGCACAACTCCACCGGGGAAGGTGCCAGACAGGAGTTCTCCTGGTAGTTTTTACATTGCTCCGGTAGGCATCTGAAAGACACCACAAAAGTTGTTCTACCTGCTTTCTGGGCTGAGATGGGGAACCGCTGAATTTTGGAGTCGGCCGGTGACAAAATGTTCCAAACACACCCCATGCACAACTCCACTAGCGAAGGTGCCAGGGACGAGTTCTGTTGGTAGTTTTTACATTGCTCCTGTAGGCATCAAAAGGACACCACAAAAGTTGTTCTTCCTGCTTTCTGGGCTGAGATGGGGAACCGCTGAATTTTGGACTCGGCCGGTGACAAAATGTTCCAAAGACACCCCATGCACAACTCCACCGGGGAAGGTGCCAAGCAGGAGTTCTCCTGGTAGTTTTTACATTGCTCCGGTAGGCATCTGAAAGACACCACAAAAGTTATTCTACCTGCTTTCTGGGCTGAGATGGGGAACCGCTGAATTTTGGAGTCGGCCGGTGACAAAATGTTCCAAACACACCCCATGCACAACTCCACCGGGGAAGGTGCCAGACAGGAGTTCTCTTGGTAGTTTTTACACTACCTTGGTAGGCATTTGAAAGACACCACAAAAGTTGTTCTACCTGCTTTCTGGGCTGAGATGGGGAACCGCTGAATTTTGGAGTCGGCTTGTGACAAAATGTTCCAAACACACCCCATGCACAACTCCACCGAGGAAGGTGCCAGGCAGGAGTTCTCCTGGTAGTTTTTACATTGCTCCGGTAGGCATCTGAAAGACATCACAAAAGTTGTTCTACCTGCTTTCTGGGCTGAGATGGGGAACCGCTGAATTTTGGAGTCGGCCGGTGACAAAATGTTCCAAAGACACCCCCTGCACAACTCCACCGGGGAAGGTGCCAGACAGGAGTTCTCTTAGTAGTTTTTACATTGCTCCGGTAGGCATCTGAAAGACACCACAAAAGTTGTTCTACCTGCTTTCTGGGCTGAGATGGGGAACCGCTGAATTTTGGAGTCGGCCGGTGACAAAATGTTCCAAAGACACCCCATGCACAACTCCACCGGGGAAGGTGCCAGACAGGAGTTCTCCTGGTAGTTTTTACATTGCTCCGGTAGGCATCTGAAAGACACCACAAAAGTTGTTCTACCTGCTTTCTGGGCTGAGATGGGGAACCGCTGAATTTTGGAGTCGGCCGGTGACAAAATGTTCCAAACACACCCCCTGCACAACTCCACCGGGGAAGGTGCCAGACAGGAGTTCTCTTAGTAGTTTTTACACTACCTTGGTAGGCAGCTGAAAGGCACCACAAAAGTTGTTCTACCTGCTTTCTGGGCTGAGATGGGGAACCGCTGAATTTTGGACTCGGCCGGTGACAAAATGTTCCGAACACTCCCCATGCACAACTCCACCGGGGAAGGTGCCAGACAGGAGTTCTCCTGGTAGTTTTTACATTGCTCCGGTAGGCATCTGAAAGACACCACAAAAGTTGTTCTTCCTGCTTTCTGGGCTGAGACGGGGAACCGCTGAATTTTGGAGTCGGCCGGTGACAAAATGTTCCAAACACACCCCCTGCACAACTCCACCGGGGAAGGTGCCAGACAGGAGTTCTCTTAGTAGTTTTTACACTACCTTGGTAGGCAGCTGAAAGGCACCACAAAAGTTGTTCTACCTGCTTTCTGGGCTGAGATGGGGAACTGCTGAATTTTGGACTCGGCCGGTGACAAAATGTTCCGAACACTCCCCATGCACAACTCCACCGGGGAAGGTGCCAGACAGGAGTTCTCCTGGTAGTTTTTACATTGCTCCGGTAGGCATCTGAAAGACACCACAAAAGTTGTTCTTCCTGCTTTCTGGGCTGAGACGGGGAACCGCTGAATTTTGGAGTCGGCCGGTGACAAAATGTTCCAAACACACCCCCTGCACAACTCCACCGGGGAAGGTGCCAGGGACGAATTCTGTTGGTAGTTTTTACATTGCTCCGGTAGGCATCTGAAAGACACCACAAAAGTTGTTCTACCTGCTTTCTGGGCTGAGATGGGGAACCGCTGAATTTTGGACTCGGCCGGTGACAAAATGTTCCAAAGACACCCCATGCACAACTCCACCGGGGAAGGTGCCAGGCAGGAGTTCTCCTGGTAGTTTTTACATTGCTCCGGTACGCATCTGAAAGACACCACAAAAGTTGTTCTACCTGCTTTCTGGGCTGAGATGGGGAACCGCTGAATTTTGGAGTCGGCCGGTGACAAAATGTTCCAAACACACCCCATGCACAACTCCACCGGGGAAGGTGCCAGACAGGAGTTCTCTTAATAGTTTTTACACTACCTTGGTAGGCAGCTGAAAGGCACCACAAAAGTTGTTCTACCTGCTTTCTGGGCTGAGATGGGGAACTGCTGAATTTTGGAGTCGGCTGGTGACAAAATGTTCCAAACACACCCCATGCACAACTCCACCGGGGAAGGTGCCAGACAGGAGTTCTCCTGGTAGTTTTTACATTGCTCCGGTAGGCATCTGAAAGACACCACAAAAGTTTTTCTACCTGCTTTCTGGGCTGAGATGGGGAACCACTGAATTTTGGAGTCGGCCGGTGACAAAATGTTCCAAAGACACCCCATGCACAACTCCACCGGGGAAGGTGCCAGACAGGAGTTCTCCTGGTAGTTTTTACATTGCTCCTGTAGGCATCTGAAAGACACCACAAAAGTTGTTCTACCTGCTTTCTGGGATGAGATGGGGAACCGCTGAATTTTGGGGTCGGCCGGTGACAAAATGTTCCAAACACACCCCATGCACAACTCCACCGGGGAAGGTGCCAGGCAGGAGTTCTCTTGGTAGTTTTTACACTACCTTGGTAGGCAGCTGAAAGGCACCACAAAAGTTGTTCTACCTGCTTTCTGGGCTGAGATGGGGAACCGCTGAATTTTGGACTCGGCTGGTGACAAAATGTTCCAAACACACCCCAAGCACAATTCCACCGGGGAAGGTGCCAGACAGGAGTTCTCCTGGTAGTTTTTACATTGCTCCGGTAGGCATCTGAAAGACACCACAAAAGTTGTTCTACCTGCTTTCTGGGCTGAGATGGGGAACCGCTGAATTTTGGAGTCGGCCGGTGACAAAATGTTCCAAACACACCCCATGCACAACTCCACCGGGGAAGGTGCCAGACAGGAGTTCTCCTGGTAGTTTTTACATTGCTCCGGTAGGCATCTGAAAGACACCACAAAAGTTGTTCTACCTGCTTTCTGGGCTGAGATGGGGAACCGCTGAATTTTGGATTCGGCCGGTGACAAAATGTTCCAAACACACCCCATGCACAACTCCACCGGGGAAGGTGCCAGACAGGAGTTCTCCTGGTAGTTTTTACATTGCTCCGGTAGGCATCTGAAAGACACCACAAAAGTTGTTCTTCCTGCTTTCTGGGCTGAGATGGGGAACCGCTGAATTTTGGAGTCGGCCGGTGACAAAATGTTCCAAACACACCCCATGCACAACTCCACCATGGAAGGTGCCAGACAGGAGTTCTCCTGGTAGTTTTTACATTGCTCCGGTAGGCATCTGAAAGACACCACAAAAGTTGTTCTACCTGCTTTCTGGGCTGAGATGGGGAACCGCTGAATTTTGGATTCGGCCGGTGACAAAATGTTCCAAACACACCCCATGCACAACTCCACCGGGGAAGGTGCCAGACAGGAGTTCTCCTGGTAGTTTTTACATTGCTCCGGTAGGCATCTGAAAGACACCACAAAAGTTGTTCTTCCTGCTTTCTGGGCTGAGATGGGGAACCGCTGAATTTTGGAGTCGGCCGGTGACAAAATGTTCCAAACACACCCCATGCACAACTCCACCATGGAAGGTGCCAGACAGGAGTTCTCCTGGTAGTTTTTACATTGCTCCGGTAGGCATCTGAAAGACACCACAAAAGTTGTTCTACCTGCTTTCTGGGCTGAGATGGGGAACCGCTGAATTTTGGACTCGGCCGGTGACAAAATGTTCCAAACACACCCCATGCACAACTCCACCGGGGAAGGTGCCAGACAGGAGTTCTCCTGGTAGTTTTTACATTGCTCCGGTAGGCATCTGAAAGACACCACAAAAGTTGTTCTACCTGCTTTCTGGGCTGAGATGGGGAACCGCTGAATTTTGGATTCGGCCGGTGACAAAATGTTCCAAACACACCCCATGCACAACTCCACCGGGGAAGGTGCCAGACAGGAGTTCTCCTGGTAGTTTTTACATTGCTCCGGTAGGCATCTGAAAGACACCACAAAAGTTGTTCTTCCTGCTTTCTGGGCTGAGATGGGGAAACGCTGAATTTTGGAGTCGGCCGGTGACAAAATGTTCCAAACACACCCCATGCACAACTCCACCATGGAAGGTGCCAGACAGGAGTTCTCCTGGTAGTTTTTACATTGCTCCGGTAGGCATCTGAAAGACACCACAAAAGTTGTTCTACCTGCTTTCTGGGCTGAGATGGGGAACCGCTGAATTTTGGATTCGGCCGGTGACAAAATGTTCCAAACACACCCCATGCACAACTCCACCGGGGAAGGTGCCAGACAGGAGTTCTCCTGGTAGTTTTTACATTGCTCCGGTAGGCATCTGAAAGACACCACAAAAGTTGTTCTTCCTGCTTTCTGGGCTGAGATGGGGAACCGCTGAATTTTGGAGTCGGCCGGTGACAAAATGTTCCAAACACACCCCATGCACAACTCCACCATGGAAGGTGCCAGACAGGAGTTCTCCTGGTAGTTTTTACATTGCTCCGGTAGGCATCTGAAAGACACCACAAAAGTTGTTCTACCTGCTTTCTGGGCTGAGATGGGGAACCGCTGAATTTTGGACTCGGCCGGTGACAAAATGTTCCAAACACACCCCCTGCACAACTCCACCGGCGAAGGTGCCAGACAAGAGTTCTCTTGATAGTTTTTACACTACCTTGGAAGGCAGCTGAAAGGCACCACAAAAGTTGTTCTTCCCGCTTTCTGGGCTGAGACGGGGAACCGCTGAATTTTGGACTCGGCCAGTGACAAAATGGTCCAAACACACCCCATGCACAACTCCACCGGGGAAGGTGCCAGACAGGAGTTCTCCTGGTAGTTTTTACATTGCTCCGGTAGGCATCTGAAAGACACCACAAAAGTTGTTCTACCTGCTTTCTGGGCTGAGATGGGGAACCGCTGAATTTTGGACTCGGCCGGTGACAAAATGTTCCAAACACACCCCATGCACAACTCCACCGGGGAAGGTGCCAGAAAGGAGTCCTCCTGGTAGTTTTTACACTACCTTGGTAGGCATCTGAAAGACACCACAAAAGTTGTTCTACCTGCTTTCTGGGCTGAGATGGGGAAACGCTGAATTTTGGAGTCGGCTGGTGACAAAATGTTCCAAACACACCCCATGCACAACTCCACCGGGGAAGGTGCCAGACAGGAGTTCTCCTGGTAGTTTTTACATTGCTCCGGTAGGCATCTGAAAGACACCACAAAAGTTGTTCTACCTGCTTTCTGGGCTGAGATGGGGAACCGCTGAATTTTGGACTCGGCCGGTGACAAAATGTTCCAAACACACCCCATGCACAACTCCACCGGGGAAGGTGCCAGACAGGAGTTCTCTTAGTAGTTTTTACACTACCTTGGTAGGCATCTGAAAGACACCACAGAAGTTGTTCTACCTGCTTTCTGGGCTGAGATGGGGAACCGCTGAATTTTGGACTCGGCCGGTGACAAAATGTTCCAAAGACACCCCCTGCACAACTCCACCGGGGAAGGTGCCAGACAGGAGTTCTCTTAGTAGTTTTTACACTACCTTGGTAGGCAGCTGAAAGGCACCACAAAAGTTGTTCTACCTGCTTTCTGGGCTGAGATGGGGAAACGCTGAATTTTGGACTTGGCGGGTGAGAAAATGTTCCAAACACACCCCCTGCACAACTCCACCGGGGAAGGTGCCAGACAGGAGTTCTCCTGGTAGTTTTTACATTGCTCCGGTAGGCATCAAAAGGACAACACAAAAGTTGTTCTTCCTGCTTTCTGGGCTGAGATGGGGAACCGCTGAATTTTGGAGTCGGCCGGTGACAAAATGTTCCAAACACACCCCATGCACAACTCCACCGGGGAAGGTGCCAGACAGGAGTTCTCCTGGTAGTTTTTACATTGCTCCGGTAGGCATCTGAAAGACACCACAAAAGTTGTTCTTCCTGCTTTCTGGGCTGAGATGGGGAACCGCTGAATTTTGGAGTCGGCTGGTGACAAAATGTTCCAAACACACCCCCTGCACAACTCCACCGGGGAAGGTGCCAGACAGGAGTTCTCTTGGTAGATTTTACACTGCCTTGGTAGGGAGCTGAAAGGCAGCAAAAAAGTTGTTCTACCTGCTTTCTGGGCTGAGATGGGGAATCGCTGAATTTTGGACTCGGCCGGTGACAAAATGTTCCAAACACACCCCCTGCACAACTCCACCGGGGAAGGTGCCAGACAGGAGTTCTCCTGGTAGTTTTTACATTGCTCCGGTAGGCATCTGAAAGACACCACAAAAGTTGTTCTATCTGATTTCTGGGCTGAGATGGGGAACCGCTGAATTTTGGAGTCGGCCGGTGACAAAATGTTCCAAACACACCCCATGCACAACTCCACCGGGGAAGGTGCCAGACAGGAGTTCTCCTGGTAGTTTTTACACTACCTTGGTAGGCATCTAAAAGACACCACAAAAGTTGTTCTACCTGCTTTCTGGGCTGAGATGGGGAAACGCTGAATTTTGGAGTCGGCTGGTGACAAAATGTTCCAAACACACCCCATGCACAACTCCACCGGGGAAGGTGCCAGACAGGAGTTCTCCTGGTAGTTTTTACATTGCTCCGGTAGGCATCTGAAAGGCACCACAAAAGTTGTTCTACCTGCTTTCTGGGCTGAGATGGGGAAACGCTGAATTTTGGAGTCGGCTGGTGACAAAATGTTCCAAACACACCCCATGCACAACTCCACCGGGGAAGGTGCCAGACAGGAGTTCTCTAGGTAGTTTCTACACTACCTTGGTAGGCAGCTGAAAGGCACCACAAAAGTTGTTCTACCTGCTTTCTGGGCTGAGATGGGGAACCGCTGAATTTTGGACTCGGCTGGTGACAAAATGTTCCAAACACACCCCCTGCACAACTCCACCGGGGAAGGTGCCAGGCAGGAGTTCTCTTGGTAGTTTTTACACTACCTTGGTAGGCATCTAAAAGACACCACAAAAGTTGTTCTACCTGCTTTCTGGGCTGAGATGGGGAACCGCTGAATTTTGGAGTCGGCCGGTGACAAAATGTTCCAAACACACCCCATGCACAACTCCACCGGGGAAGGTGCCAGACAGGAGTTCTCCTGGTAGTTTTTACATTGATCCGGTAGGCAGCTGAAAGGCACCACTAAAGATGTTCTACCTGCTTTCTGGGCTGAGATGGGGAACCGCTGAATTTTGGAGTCGGCCGGTGACAAAATGTTCCAAACACACCCCATGCACAACTCCACCGGGGAAGGTGCCAGACAGGAGTTCTCCTGGTAGTTTTTACATTGCTCCGGTAGGCATCTGAAAGACACCACAAAAGTTGTTCTTCCTGCTTTCTGGGCTGAGATGGGGAACCGCTGAATTTTGGAGTCGGCCGGTGACAAAATGTTCCAAACACACCCCATGCACAACTCCACCGGGGAAGGTGCCAGGCAGGAGTTCTCCTGGTAGTTTTTACATTGCTCCGGTAGGCATCTGAAAGACACCACAAAAGTTGTTCTTCCTGCTTTCTGGGCTGAGATGGGGAACCGCTGAATTTTGGAGTCGGCCGGTGACAAAATGTTCCAAACACACCCCAAGCACAATTCCACCGGGGAAGGTGCCAGACAGGAGTTCTCCTGGTAGTTTTTACATTGCTCCGGTAGGCATCTGAAAGACACCACAAAAGTTGTTCTACCAGCTTTCTGGGCTGAGATGGGGAACCGCTGAATTTTGGACTCGGCCGGTGACAAAATGTTCCAAACACACCCCATGCACAACTCCACTAGCGAAGGTGCCAGGGACGAGTTCTGTTGGTAGTTTTTACATTGCTCCTGTAGGCATCAAAAGGACACCACAAAAGTTGTTCTTCCTGCTTTCTGGGCTGAGATGGGGAACCGCTGAATTTTGGAGTCGGCCGGTGACAAAATGTTCCAAACACACCCCATGCACAACTCCACCGGGGAAGGTGCCAGACAGGAGTTCTCCTGGTAGTTTTTACATTGCTCCGGTAGGCATCTGAAAGACACCACAAAAGTTATTCTACCTGCTTTCTGGGCTGAGATGGGGAACCGCTGAATTTTGGGGTCGGCCGGTGACAAAATGTTCCAAACACACCCCATGCACAACTCCACCGGGGAAGGTGCCAGGCAGGAGTTCTCTTAGTAGTTTTTACACTACCTTGGTAGGCAGCTGAAAGGCACCACAAAAGTTGTTCTACCTGCTTTCTGGGCTGAGATGGGGAACCGCTGAATTTTGGACTCGGCTGGTGACAAAATGTTCCAAACACACCCCATGCACAACTCCACCGGGGAAGGTGCCAGACAGGAGTTCTCCTGGTAGTTTTTACATTGCTCCGGTAGGCATCTGAAAGACACCACAAAAGTTGTTCTACCTGCTTTCTGGGCTGAGATGGGGAACCGCTGAATTTTGGAGTCGGCCGGTGACAAAATGTTCCAAACACACCCCATGCACAACTCCACCGGGGAAGGTGCCAGACAGGAGTTCTCCTGGTAGTTTTTACATTGCTCCGGTAGGCATCTGAAAGACACCACAAAAGTTGTTCTACCTGCTTTCTGGGCTGAGATGGGGAACCGCTGAATTTTGGATTCGGCCGGTGACAAAATGTTCCAAACACACCCCATGCACAACTCCACCGGGGAAGGTGCCAGACAGGAGTTCTCCTGGTAGTTTTTACATTGCTCCGGTAGGCATCTGAAAGACACCACAAAAGTTGTTCTTCCTGCTTTCTGGGCTGAGATGGGGAACCGCTGAATTTTGGAGTCGGCCGGTGACAAAATGTTCCAAACACACCCCATGCACAACTCCACCATGGAAGGTGCCAGACAGGAGTTCTCCTGGTAGTTTTTACATTGCTCCGGTAGGCATCTGAAAGACACCACAAAAGTTGTTCTACCTGCTTTCTGGGCTGAGATGGGGAACCGCTGAATTTTGGATTCGGCCGGTGACAAAATGTTCCAAACACACCCCATGCACAACTCCACCGGGGAAGGTGCCAGACAGGAGTTCTCCTGGTAGTTTTTACATTGCTCCGGTAGGCATCTGAAAGACACCACAAAAGTTGTTCTTCCTGCTTTCTGGGCTGAGATGGGGAACCGCTGAATTTTGGAGTCGGCCGGTGACAAAATGTTCCAAACACACCCCATGCACAACTCCACCATGGAAGGTGCCAGACAGGAGTTCTCCTGGTAGTTTTTACATTGCTCCGGTAGGCATCTGAAAGACACCACAAAAGTTGTTCTACCTGCTTTCTGGGCTGAGATGGGGAACCGCTGAATTTTGGACTCGGCCGGTGACAAAATGTTCCAAACACACCCCATGCACAACTCCACCGGGGAAGGTGCCAGACAGGAGTTCTCCTGGTAGTTTTTACATTGCTCCGGTAGGCATCTGAAAGACACCACAAAAGTTGTTCTACCTGCTTTCTGGGCTGAGATGGGGAACCGCTGAATTTTGGATTCGGCCGGTGACAAAATGTTCCAAACACACCCCATGCACAACTCCACCGGGGAAGGTGCCAGACAGGAGTTCTCCTGGTAGTTTTTACATTGCTCCGGTAGGCATCTGAAAGACACCACAAAAGTTGTTCTTCCTGCTTTCTGGGCTGAGATGGGGAACCGCTGAATTTTGGAGTCGGCCGGTGACAAAATGTTCCAAACACACCCCATGCACAACTCCACCATGGAAGGTGCCAGACAGGAGTTCTCCTGGTAGTTTTTACATTGCTCCGGTAGGCATCTGAAAGACACCACAAAAGTTGTTCTACCTGCTTTCTGGGCTGAGATGGGGAACCGCTGAATTTTGGATTCGGCCGGTGACAAAATGTTCCAAACACACCCCATGCACAACTCCACCGGGGAAGGTGCCAGACAGGAGTTCTCCTGGTAGTTTTTACATTGCTCCGGTAGGCATCTGAAAGACACCACAAAAGTTGTTCTTCCTGCTTTCTGGGCTGAGATGGGGAACCGCTGAATTTTGGAGTCGGCCGGTGACAAAATGTTCCAAACACACCCCATGCACAACTCCACCATGGAAGGTGCCAGACAGGAGTTCTCCTGGTAGTTTTTACATTGCTCCGGTAGGCATCTGAAAGACACCACAAAAGTTGTTCTACCTGCTTTCTGGGCTGAGATGGGGAACCGCTGAATTTTGGACTCGGCCGGTGACAAAATGTTCCAAACACACCCCCTGCACAACTCCACCGGCGAAGGTGCCAGACAAGAGTTCTCTTGATAGTTTTTACACTACCTTGGAAGGCAGCTGAAAGGCACCACAAAAGTTGTTCTTCCCGCTTTCTGGGCTGAGACGGGGAACCGCTGAATTTTGGACTCGGCCAGTGACAAAATGGTCCAAACACACCCCATGCACAACTCCACCGGGGAAGGTGCCAGACAGGAGTTCTCCTGGTAGTTTTTACATTGCTCCGGTAGGCATCTGAAAGACACCACAAAAGTTGTTCTACCTGCTTTCTGGGCTGAGATGGGGAACCGCTGAATTTTGGAGTCGGCCGGTGACAAAATGTTCCAAAGACACCCCATGCACAACTCCACCGGGGAAGGTGCCAGACAGGAGTTCTCTTGGTAGTTTTTACACTACCTTGGTAGGCATTTGAAAGACACCACAAAAGTTGTTCTACCTGCTTTCTGGGCTGAGATGGGGAACCGCTGAATTTTGGAGTCGGCTTGTGACAAAATGTTCCAAACACACCCCATGCACAACTCCACCGAGGAAGGTGCCAGGCAGGAGTTCTCCTGGTAGTTTTTACATTGCTCCGGTAGGCATCTGAAAGACATCACAAAAGTTGTTCTACCTGCTTTCTGGGCTGAGATGGGGAACCGCTGAATTTTGGACTCGGCCGGTGACAAAATGTTCCAAAGACACCCCATGCACAACTCCACCGGGGAAGGTGCCAGACAGGAGTTCTCCTGGTAGTTTTTACATTGCTCCGGTAGGCATCTGAAAGACACCACAAAAGTTGTTCTACCTGCTTTCTGGGCTGAGATGGGGAACCGCTGAATTTTGGAGTCGGCCGGTGACAAAATGTTCCAAACACACCCCCTGCACAACTCCACCGGGGAAGGTGCCAGACAGGAGTTCTCTTAGTAGTTTTTACACTACCTTGGTAGGCAGCTGAAAGGCACCACAAAAGTTGTTCTACCTGCTTTCTGGGCTGAGATGGGGAACCGCTGAATTTTGGGCTCGGCCGGTGACAAAATGTTCCAAACACACCCCATGCACAACTCCACCGGGGAAGGTGCCAGGCAGGAGTTCTCCTGGTAGTTTTTACATTGCTCCGGTACGCATCTGAAAGACACCACAAAAGTTGTTCTACCTGCTTTCTGGGCTGAGATGGGGAACCGCTGAATTTTGGACTCGGCCGGTGACAAAATGTTCCAAAAACACCCCCTGCACAACTCCACCGGGGAAGGTGCCAGACAGGAGTTCTCCTGGTAGTTTTTACATTGCTCCGGTAGGCATCTGAAAGACACCACAAAAGTTGTTCTACCTGCTTTCTGGGCTGAGATGGGGAACCGCTGAATTTTGGAGTCGGCCGGTGACAAAATGTTCCAAACACACCCCATGCACAACTCCACTAGCGAAGGTGCCAGGGACGAGTTCTGTTGGTAGTTTTTACATTGCTCCTGTAGGCATCAAAAGGACACCACAAAAGTTGTTCTTCCTGCTTTCTGGGCTGAGATGGGGAACCGCTGAATTTTGGACTCGGCCGGTGACAAAATGTTCCAAAGACACCCCATGCACAACTCCACCGGGGAAGGTGCCAAGCAGGAGTTCTCCTGGTAGTTTTTACATTGCTCCGGTAGGCATCTGAAAGACACCACAAAAGTTATTCTACCTGCTTTCTGGGCTGAGATGGGGAACCGCTGAATTTTGGAGTCGGCCGGTGACAAAATGTTCCAAACACACCCCATGCACAACTCCACCGGGGAAGGTGCCAGGCAGGAGTTCTCTTAGTAGTTTTTACACTACCTTGGTAGGCAGCTGAAAGGCACCACAAAAGTTGTTCTACCTGCTTTCTGGGCTGAGATGGGGAACTGCTGAATTTTGGACTCGGCTGGTGACAAAATGTTCCAAACACACCCCATGCACAACTCCACCGGGGAAGGTGCCAGACAGGAGTTCTCCTGGTAGTTTTTACATTGCTCCGGTAGGCATCTGAAAGACACCACAAAAGTTGTTCTACCTGCTTTCTGGGCTGAGATGGGGAACCGCTGAATTTTGGAGTCGGCCGGTGACAAAATGTTCCAAAGACACCCCCTGCACAACTCCACCGGGGAAGGTGCCAGACAGGAGTTCTCCTGGTAGTTTTTACATTGCTCCGGTAGGCATCTGAAAGACACCACAAAAGTTGTTCTACCTGCTTTCTGGGCTGAGATGGGGAACCGCTGAATTTTGGAGTCGGCCGGTGACAAAATGTTCCAAACACACCCCATGCACAACTCCACCGGGGAAGGTGCCAGGCAGGAGTTCTCTTGATAGTTTTTACACTACCTTGGAAGGCAGCTGAAAGGCACCACAAAAGTTGTTCTTCCCGCTTTCTGGGCTGAGACGGGGAACCGCTGAATTTTGGACTCGGCTGGTGACAAAATGGTCCAAACACACCCCATGCACAACTCCACCGGGGAAGGTGCCAGACAGGAGTTCTCCTGGTAGTTTTTACATTGCTCCGGTAGGCATCTGAAAGACACCACAAAAGTTGTTCTACCTGCTTTCTGGGCTGAGATGGGGAACCGCTGAATTTTGGACTCGGCCGGTGACAAAATGTTCCAAACACACCCCCTGCACAACTCCACCGGGGAAGGTGCCAGACAGGAGTTCTCTTAGTAGTTTTTACACTACCTTGGTAGGCAGCTGAAAGGCACCACAAAAGTTGTTCTACCTGCTTTCTGGGCTGAGATGGGGAACTGCTGAATTTTGGACTCGGCCGGTGACAAAATGTTCCAAACACACCCCATGCACAACTCCACCGGGGAAGGTGCCAGACAGGAGTTCTCTTAGTAGTTTTTACATTGCTCCGGTAGGCATCTGAAAGACACCACAAAAGTTGTTCTACCTGCTTTCTGGGCTGAGATGGGGAACCGCTGAATTTTGGACTCGGCCGGTGACAAAATGTTCCGAACACTCCCCATGCACAACTCCACCGGGGAAGGTGCCAGACAGGAGTTCTCCTGGTAGTTTTTACATTGCTCCGGTAGGCATCTGAAAGACACCACAAAAGTTGTTCTTCCTGCTTTCTGGGCTGAGACGGGGAACCGCTGAATTTTGGAGTCGGCCGGTGACAAAATGTTCCAAACACACCCCCTGCACAACTCCACCGGGGAAGGTGCCAGACAGGAGTTCTCTTAGTAGTTTTTACACTACCTTGGTAGGCAGCTGAAAGGCACCACAAAAGTTGTTCTACCTGCTTTCTGGGCTGAGATGGGGAACTGCTGAATTTTGGACTCGGCCGGTGACAAAATGTTCCGAACACTCCCCATGCACAACTCCACCGGGGAAGGTGCCAGACAGGAGTTCTCCTGGTAGTTTTTACATTGCTCCGGTAGGCATCTGAAAGACACCACAAAAGTTGTTCTTCCTGCTTTCTGGGCTGAGACGGGGAACCGGTGAATTTTGGAGTCGGCCGGTGACAAAATGTTCCAAACACACCCCCTGCACAACTCCACCGGGGAAGGTGCCAGGGACGAATTCTGTTGGTAGTTTTTACATTGCTCCGGTAGGCATCTGAAAGACACCACAAAAGTTGTTCTACCTGCTTTCTGGGCTGAGATGGGGAACCGCTGAATTTTGGACTCGGCCGGTGACAAAATGTTCCAAAGACACCCCATGCACAACTCCACCGGGGAAGGTGCCAGGCAGGAGTTCTCCTGGTAGTTTTTACATTGCTCCGGTACGCATCTGAAAGACACCACAAAAGTTGTTCTACCTGCTTTCTGGGCTGAGATGGGGAACCGCTGAATTTTGGAGTCGGCCGGTGACAAAATGTTCCAAACACACCCCATGCACAACTCCACCGGGGAAGGTGCCAGACAGGAGTTCTCTTAATAGTTTTTACACTACCTTGGTAGGCAGCTGAAAGGCACCACAAAAGTTGTTCTACCTGCTTTCTGGGCTGAGATGGGGAACTGCTGAATTTTGGAGTCGGCTGGTGACAAAATGTTCCAAACACACCCCATGCACAACTCCACCGGGGAAGGTGCCAGACAGGAGTTCTCCTGGTAGTTTTTACATTGCTCCGGTAGGCATCTGAAAGACACCACAAAAGTTTTTCTACCTGCTTTCTGGGCTGAGATGGGGAACCACTGAATTTTGGAGTCGGCCGGTGACAAAATGTTCCAAAGACACCCCATGCACAACTCCACCGGGGAAGGTGCCAGACAGGAGTTCTCCTGGTAGTTTTTACATTGCTCCTGTAGGCATCTGAAAGACACCACAAAAGTTGTTCTACCTGCTTTCTGGGATGAGATGGGGAACCGCTGAATTTTGGGGTCGGCCGGTGACAAAATGTTCCAAACACACCCCATGCACAACTCCACCGGGGAAGGTGCCAGGCAGGAGTTCTCTTAGTAGTTTTTACACTACCTTGGTAGGCAGCTGAAAGGCACCACAAAAGTTGTTCTACCTGCTTTCTGGGCTGAGATGGGGAACCGCTGAATTTTGGACTCGGCTGGTGACAAAATGTTCCAAACACACCCCAAGCACAATTCCACCGGGGAAGGTGCCAGACAGGAGTTCTCCTGGTAGTTTTTACATTGCTCCGGTAGGCATCTGAAAGACACCACAAAAGTTGTTCTACCTGCTTTCTGGGCTGAGATGGGGAACCGCTGAATTTTGGAGTCGGCCGGTGACAAAATGTTCCAAACACACCCCATGCACAACTCCACCGGGGAAGGTGCCAGACAGGAGTTCTCCTGGTAGTTTTTACATTGCTCCGGTAGGCATCTGAAAGACACCACAAAAGTTGTTCTACCTGCTTTCTGGGCTGAGATGGGGAACCGCTGAATTTTGGATTCGGCCGGTGACAAAATGTTCCAAACACACCCCATGCACAACTCCACCGGGGAAGGTGCCAGACAGGAGTTCTCCTGGTAGTTTTTACATTGCTCCGGTAGGCATCTGAAAGACACCACAAAAGTTGTTCTTCCTGCTTTCTGGGCTGAGATGGGGAACCGCTGAATTTTGGAGTCGGCCGGTGACAAAATGTTCCAAACACACCCCATGCACAACTCCACCATGGAAGGTGCCAGACAGGAGTTCTCCTGGTAGTTTTTACATTGCTCCGGTAGGCATCTGAAAGACACCACAAAAGTTGTTCTACCTGCTTTCTGGGCTGAGATGGGGAACCGCTGAATTTTGGATTCGGCCGGTGACAAAATGTTCCAAACACACCCCATGCACAACTCCACCGGGGAAGGTGCCAGACAGGAGTTCTCCTGGTAGTTTTTACATTGCTCCGGTAGGCATCTGAAAGACACCACAAAAGTTGTTCTTCCTGCTTTCTGGGCTGAGATGGGGAACCGCTGAATTTTGGAGTCGGCCGGTGACAAAATGTTCCAAACACACCCCATGCACAACTCCACCATGGAAGGTGCCAGACAGGAGTTCTCCTGGTAGTTTTTACATTGCTCCGGTAGGCATCTGAAAGACACCACAAAAGTTGTTCTACCTGCTTTCTGGGCTGAGATGGGGAACCGCTGAATTTTGGACTCGGCCGGTGACAAAATGTTCCAAACACACCCCATGCACAACTCCACCGGGGAAGGTGCCAGACAGGAGTTCTCCTGGTAGTTTTTACATTGCTCCGGTAGGCATCTGAAAGACACCACAAAAGTTGTTCTACCTGCTTTCTGGGCTGAGATGGGGAACCGCTGAATTTTGGATTCGGCCGGTGACAAAATGTTCCAAACACACCCCATGCACAACTCCACCGGGGAAGGTGCCAGACAGGAGTTCTCCTGGTAGTTTTTACATTGCTCCGGTAGGCATCTGAAAGACACCACAAAAGTTGTTCTTCCTGCTTTCTGGGCTGAGATGGGGAAACGCTGAATTTTGGAGTCGGCCGGTGACAAAATGTTCCAAACACACCCCATGCACAACTCCACCATGGAAGGTGCCAGACAGGAGTTCTCCTGGTAGTTTTTACATTGCTCCGGTAGGCATCTGAAAGACACCACAAAAGTTGTTCTACCTGCTTTCTGGGCTGAGATGGGGAACCGCTGAATTTTGGATTCGGCCGGTGACAAAATGTTCCAAACACACCCCATGCACAACTCCACCGGGGAAGGTGCCAGACAGGAGTTCTCCTGGTAGTTTTTACATTGCTCCGGTAGGCATCTGAAAGACACCACAAAAGTTGTTCTTCCTGCTTTCTGGGCTGAGATGGGGAACCGCTGAATTTTGGAGTCGGCCGGTGACAAAATGTTCCAAACACACCCCATGCACAACTCCACCATGGAAGGTGCCAGACAGGAGTTCTCCTGGTAGTTTTTACATTGCTCCGGTAGGCATCTGAAAGACACCACAAAAGTTGTTCTACCTGCTTTCTGGGCTGAGATGGGGAACCGCTGAATTTTGGACTCGGCCGGTGACAAAATGTTCCAAACACACCCCCTGCACAACTCCACCGGCGAAGGTGCCAGACAAGAGTTCTCTTGATAGTTTTTACACTACCTTGGAAGGCAGCTGAAAGGCACCACAAAAGTTGTTCTACCTGCTTTCTGGGCTGAGACGGGGAACCGCTGAATTTTGGACTCGGCCAGTGACAAAATGGTCCAAACACACCCCATGCACAACTCCACCGGGGAAGGTGCCAGACAGGAGTTCTCCTGGTAGTTTTTACATTGCTCCGGTAGGCATCTGAAAGACACCACAAAAGTTGTTCTACCTGCTTTCTGGGCTGAGATGGGGAACCGCTGAATTTTGGACTCGGCCGGTGACAAAATGTTCCAAAGACACCCCATGCACAACTCCACCGGGGAAGGTGCCAGACAGGAGTTCTCTTGGTAGTTTTTACACTACCTTGGTAGGCATTTGAAAGACACCACAAAAGTTGTTCTACCTGCTTTCTGGGCTGAGATGGGGAACCGCTGAATTTTGGAGTCGGCTTGTGACAAAATGTTCCAAACACACCCCATGCACAACTCCACCGAGGAAGGTGCCAGGCAGGAGTTCTCCTGGTAGTTTTTACATTGCTCCGGTAGGCATCTGAAAGACATCACAAAAGTTGTTCTACCTGCTTTCTGGGCTGAGATGGGGAACCGCTGAATTTTGGAGTCGGCCGGTGACAAAATGTTCCAAACACACCCCATGCACAACTCCACCGGGGAAGGTGCCAGACAGGAGTTCTCTTAGTAGTTTTTACATTGCTCCGGTAGGCATCTGAAAGACACCACAAAAGTTGTTCTACCTGCTTTCTGGGCTGAGATGGGGAACCGCTGAATTTTGGACTCGGCCGGTGACAAAATGTTCCAAAGACACCCCATGCACAACTCCACCGGGGAAGGTGCCAGACAGGAGTTCTCCTGGTAGTTTTTACATTGCTCCGGTAGGCATCTGAAAGACACCACAAAAGTTGTTCTACCTGCTTTCTGGGCTGAGATGGGGAACCGCTGAATTTTGGAGTCGGCCGGTGACAAAATGTTCCAAACACACCCCCTGCACAACTCCACCGGGGAAGGTGCCAGACAGGAGTTCTCTTAGTAGTTTTTACACTACCTTGGTAGGCAGCTGAAAGGCACCACAAAAGTTGTTCTACCTGCTTTCTGGGCTGAGATGGGGAACCGCTGAATTTTGGGCTCGGCCGGTGACAAAATGTTCCAAACACACCCCATGCACAACTCCACCGGGGAAGGTGCCAGGCAGGAGTTCTCCTGGTAGTTTTTACATTGCTCCGGTACGCATCTGAAAGACACCACAAAAGTTGTTCTACCTGCTTTCTGGGCTGAGATGGGGAACCGCTGAATTTTGGACTCGGCCGGTGACAAAATGTTCCAAACACACCCCCTGCACAACTCCACCGGGGAAGGTGCCAGACAGGAGTTCTCCTGGTAGTTTTTACATTGCTCCGGTAGGCATCTGAAAGACACCACAAAAGTTGTTCTACCTGCTTTCTGGGCTGAGATGGGGAACCGCTGAATTTTGGAGTCGGCCGGTGACAAAATGTTCCAAACACACCCCATGCACAACTCCACTAGCGAAGGTGCCAGGGACGAGTTCTGTTGGTAGTTTTTACATTGCTCCTGTAGGCATCAAAAGGACACCACAAAAGTTGTTCTTCCTGCTTTCTGGGCTGAGATGGGGAACCGCTGAATTTTGGACTCGGCCGGTGACAAAATGTTCCAAAGACACCCCATGCAAAACTCCACCGGGGAAGGTGCCAAGCAGGAGTTCTCCTGGTAGTTTTTACATTGCTCCGGTAGGCATCTGAAAGACACCACAAAAGTTATTCTACCTGCTTTCTGGGCTGAGATGGGGAACCGCTGAATTTTGGAGTCGGCCGGTGACAAAATGTTCCAAACACACCCCATGCACAACTCCACCGGGGAAGGTGCCAGGCAGGAGTTCTCTTAGTAGTTTTTACACTACCTTGGTAGGCAGCTGAAAGGCACCACAAAAGTTGTTCTACCTGCTTTCTGGGCTGAGATGGGGAACTGCTGAATTTTGGACTCGGCTGGTGACAAAATGTTCCAAACACACCCCATGCACAACTCCACCGGGGAAGGTGCCAGACAGGAGTTCTCCTGGTAGTTTTTACATTGCTCCGGTAGGCATCTGAAAGACACCACAAAAGTTGTTCTACCTGCTTTCTGGGCTGAGATGGGGAACCGCTGAATTTTGGAGTCGGCCGGTGACAAAATGTTCCAAAGACACCCCCTGCACAACTCCACCGGGGAAGGTGCCAGACAGGAGTTCTCCTGGTAGTTTTTACATTGCTCCGGTAGGCATCTGAAAGACACCACAAAAGTTGTTCTACCTGCTTTCTGGGCTGAGATGGGGAACCGCTGAATTTTGGAGTCGGCCGGTGACAAAATGTTCCAAACACACCCCATGCACAACTCCACCGGGGAAGGTGCCAGGCAGGAGTTCTCTTGATAGTTTTTACACTACCTTGGAAGGCAGCTGAAAGGCACCACAAAAGTTGTTCTTCCCGCTTTCTGGGCTGAGACGGGGAACCGCTGAATTTTGGACTCGGCTGGTGACAAAATGGTCCAAACACACCCCATGCACAACTCCACCGGGGAAGGTGCCAGACAGGAGTTCTCCTGGTAGTTTTTACATTGCTCCGGTAGGCATCTGAAAGACACCACAAAAGTTGTTCTACCTGCTTTCTGGGCTGAGATGGGGAACCGCTGAATTTTGGACTCGGCCGGTGAAAAAATGTTCCAAACACACCCCCTGCACAACTCCACCGGGGAAGGTGCCAGACAGGAGTTCTCTTAGTAGTTTTTACACTACCTTGGTAGGCAGCTGAAAGGCACCACAAAAGTTGTTCTACCTGCTTTCTGGGCTGAGATGGGGAACTGCTGAATTTTGGACTCGGCCGGTGACAAAATGTTCCAAACACACCCCATGCACAACTCCACCGGGGAAGGTGCCAGACAGGAGTTCTCTTAGTAGTTTTTACATTGCTCCGGTAGGCATCTGAAAGACACCACAAAAGTTGTTCTACCTGCTTTCTGGGCTGAGATGGGGAACCGCTGAATTTTGGACTCGGCCGGTGACAAAATGTTCCGAACACTCCCCATGCACAACTCCACCGGGGAAGGTGCCAGACAGGAGTTCTCCTGGTAGTTTTTACATTGCTCCGGTAGGCATCTGAAAGACACCACAAAAGTTGTTCTTCCTGCTTTCTGGGCTGAGACGGGGAACCGCTGAATTTTGGAGTCGGCCGGTGACAAAATGTTCCAAACACACCCCCTGCACAACTCCACCGGGGAAGGTGCCAGACAGGAGTTCTCTTAGTAGTTTTTACACTACCTTGGTAGGCAGCTGAAAGGCACCACAAAAGTTGTTCTACCTGCTTTCTGGGCTGAGATGGGGAACTGCTGAATTTTGGACTCGGCCGGTGACAAAATGTTCCGAACACTCCCCATGCACAACTCCACCGGGGAAGGTGCCAGACAGGAGTTCTCCTGGTAGTTTTTACATTGCTCCGGTAGGCATCTGAAAGACACCACAAAAGTTGTTCTTCCTGCTTTCTGGGCTGAGACGGGGAACCGCTGAATTTTGGAGTCGGCCGGTGACAAAATGTTCCAAACACACCCCCTGCACAACTCCACCGGGGAAGGTGCCAGGGACGAATTCTGTTGGTAGTTTTTACATTGCTCCGGTAGGCATCTGAAAGACACCACAAAAGTTGTTCTACCTGCTTTCTGGGCTGAGATGGGGAACCGCTGAATTTTGGACTCGGCCGGTGACAAAATGTTCCAAAGACACCCCATGCACAACTCCACCGGGGAAGGTGCCAGGCAGGAGTTCTCCTGGTAGTTTTTACATTGCTCCGGTACGCATCTGAAAGACACCACAAAAGTTGTTCTACCTGCTTTCTGGGCTGAGATGGGGAACCGCTGAATTTTGGAGTCGGCCGGTGACAAAATGTTCCAAACACACCCCATGCACAACTCCACCGGGGAAGGTGCCAGACAGGAGTTCTCTTAATAGTTTTTACACTACCTTGGTAGGCAGCTGAAAGGCACCACAAAAGTTGTTCTACCTGCTTTCTGGGCTGAGATGGGGAACTGCTGAATTTTGGAGTCGGCTGGTGACAAAATGTTCCAAACACACCCCATGCACAACTCCACCGGGGAAGGTGCCAGACAGGAGTTCTCCTGGTAGTTTTTACATTGCTCCGGTAGGCATCTGAAAGACACCACAAAAGTTTTTCTACCTGCTTTCTGGGCTGAGATGGGGAACCACTGAATTTTGGAGTCGGCCGGTGACAAAATGTTCCAAAGACACCCCATGCACAACTCCACCGGGGAAGGTGCCAGACAGGAGTTCTCCTGGTAGTTTTTACATTGCTCCTGTAGGCATCTGAAAGACACCACAAAAGTTGTTCTACCTGCTTTCTGGGATGAGATGGGGAACCGCTGAATTTTGGAGTCGGCCGGTGACAAAATGTTCCAAAGACACCCCATGCACAACTCCACCGGGGAAGGTGCCAGACAGGAGTTCTCTTGGTAGTTTTTACACTACCTTGGTAGGCATTTGAAAGACACCACAAAAGTTGTTCTACCTGCTTTCTGGGCTGAGATGGGGAACCGCTGAATTTTGGAGTCGGCTTGTGACAAAATGTTCCAAACACACCCCATGCACAACTCCACCGAGGAAGGTGCCAGGCAGGAGTTCTCCTGGTAGTTTTTACATTGCTCCGGTAGGCATCTGAAAGACATCACAAAAGTTGTTCTACCTGCTTTCTGGGCTGAGATGGGGAACCGCTGAATTTTGGACTCGGCCGGTGACAAAATGTTCCAAACACACCCCATGCACAACTCCACCGGGGAAGGTGCCAGACAGGAGTTCTCTTAGTAGTTTTTACATTGCTCCGGTAGGCATCTGAAAGACACCACAAAAGTTGTTCTACCTGCTTTCTGGGCTGAGATGGGGAACCGCTGAATTTTGGACTCGGCCGGTGACAAAATGTTCCAAAGACACCCCATGCACAACTCCACCGGGGAAGGTGCCAGACAGGAGTTCTCCTGGTAGTTTTTACATTGCTCCGGTAGGCATCTGAAAGACACCACAAAAGTTGTTCTACCTGCTTTCTGGGCTGAGATGGGGAACCGCTGAATTTTGGAGTCGGCCGGTGACAAAATGTTCCAAACACACCCCCTGCACAACTCCACCGGGGAAGGTGCCAGACAGGAGTTCTCTTAGTAGTTTTTACACTACCTTGGTAGGCAGCTGAAAGGCACCACAAAAGTTGTTCTACCTGCTTTCTGGGCTGAGATGGGGAACCGCTGAATTTTGGGCTCGGCCGGTGACAAAATGTTCCAAACACACCCCATGCACAACTCCACCGGGGAAGGTGCCAGGCAGGAGTTCTCTTGGTAGTTTTTACATTGCTCCGGTACGCATCTGAAAGACACCACAAAAGTTGTTCTACCTGCTTTCTGGGCTGAGATGGGGAACCGCTGAATTTTGGAGTCGGCCGGTGACAAAATGTTCCAAACACACCCCCTGCACAACTCCACCGGGGAAGGTGCCAGACAGGAGTTCTCCTGGTAGTTTTTACATTGCTCCGGTAGGCATCTGAAAGACACCACAAAAGTTGTTCTACCTGCTTTCTGGGCTGAGATGGGGAACCGCTGAATTTTGGAGTCGGCCGGTGACAAAATGTTCCAAACACACCCCATGCACAACTCCACTAGCGAAGGTGCCAGGGACGAGTTCTGTTGGTAGTTTTTACATTGCTCCTGTAGGCATCAAAAGGACACCACAAAAGTTGTTCTTCCTGCTTTCTGGGCTGAGATGGGGAACCGCTGAATTTTGGACTCGGCCGGTGACAAAATGTTCCAAAGACACCCCATGCACAACTCCACCGGGGAAGGTGCCAAGCAGGAGTTCTCTTGGTAGTTTTTACACTACCTTGGTAGGCATTTGAAAGGCACCACAAAAGTTGTTCTACCTGCTTTCTGGGCTGAGATGGGGAACCGCTGAATTTTGGACTCGGCTGGTGACAAAATGTTCCAAACACACCCCATGCACAACTCCACCGGGGAAGGTGCCAGACAGGAGTTCTCCTGGTAGTTTTTACACTACCTTGGTAGGCAGCTGAAAGGCACCACAAAAGTTGTTCTACCTGCTTTCTGGGCTGAGATGGGGAACCGCTGAATTTTGGAGTCGGCCGGTGACAAAATGTTCCGAACACTCCCCATGCACAACTCCACCGGGGAAGGTGCCAGACAGGAGTTCTCCTGGTAGTTTTTACATTGCTCCGGTAGGCATCTGAAAGACACCACAAAAGTTGTTCTTCCTGCTTTCTGGGCTGAGATGGGGAACCGCTGAATTTTGGAGTCGGCCGGTGACAAAATGTTCCAAACACACCCCATGCACAACTCCACTAGCGAAGGTGCCAGGGACGAGTTCTGTTGGTAGTTTTTACATTGCTCCTGTAGGCATCAAAAGGACACCACAAAAGTTGTTCTTCCTGCTTTCTGGGCTGAGATGGGGAATCGCTGAATTTTGGACTCGGCCGGTGACAAAATGTTCCAAAGACACCCCATGCACAACTCCACCGGGGAAGGTGCCAGGCAGGAGTTCTCTTGGAAGTTTTTACACTACCTTGGTAGGCATTTGAAAGGCACCACAAAAGTTGTTCTACCTGCTTTCTGGGCTGAGATGGGGAACCGCTGAATTTTGGACTCGACTGGTGACAAAATGTTCCAAACACACCCCATGCACAACTCCACCGGGGAAGGTGCCAGACAGGAGTTCTCCTGGTAGTTTTTACATTGCTCTGGTAGGCATCTGAAAGACACCACAAAAGTTGTTCTACCTGCTTTCTGGGCTGAGATGGGGAACCGCTGAATTTTGGAGTCGGCTGGTGACAAAATGTTCCAAACACACGCCATGCACAACTCCACCGGGGAAGGTGCCAGACAGGAGTTCTCTTAGTAGTTTTTACACTACCTTGGTAGGCAGCTGAAAGGCACCACAAAAGTTGTTCTACCTGCTTTCTGGGCTGAGATGGGGAACCGCTGAATTTTGGACTCGGCTGGTGACAAAATGTTCCAAACACACCCCATGCACAACTCCACCGGGGAAGGTGCCAGACAGGAGTTCTCCTGGTAGTTTTTACATTGCTCCGGTAGGCATCTGAAAGACACCACAAAAGTTGTTCTACCTGCTTTCTGGGCTGAGATGGGGAACCGCTGAATTTTGGAGTCGGCCGGTGACAAAATGTTCCAAACACACCCCATGCACAACTCCACCGGGGAAGGTGCCAGACAGGAGTTCTCCTGGTAGTTTTTACATTTCTCCGGTAGGCATCAAAAGGACACCACAAAATTTGTTCTTCCTGTTTTCTGGGCTGAGATGGGGAATCGCTGAATTTTGGACTCGGCCGGTGACAAAATGTTCCAAAGACACCCCCTGCACAACTCCACCGGGGAAGGTGCCAGGCAGGAGTTCTCCTGGTAGTTTTTACACTACCTTGGTAGGCATCTGAAAGACACCACAAAAGTTGTTCTACCTGCTTTCTGGGCTGAGATGGGGAACCGCTGAATTTTGGAGTCGGCCGGTGACAAAATGTTCCAAACACACCCCATGCACAACTCCACCGGGGAAGGTGCCAGACAGGAGTTCTCCTGGTAGTTTTTACATTGCTCCGGTAGGCATCTGAAAGACACCACAAAAGTTGTTCTACCTGCTTTCTGGGCTGAGATGGGGAAACGCTGAATTTTGGACTCGGCCGGTGACAAAATGTTCCAAACACACCCCATGCACAACTCCACTAGCGAAGGTGCCAGGGACGAGTTCTGTTGGTAGTTTTTACATTGCTCCTGTAGGCATCAAAAGGACACCACAAAAGTTGTTCTTCCTGCTTTCTGGGCTGAGATGGGGAACCGCTGAATTTTGGACTCGGCCGGTGACAAAATGTTCCAAACACACCCCATGCACAACTCCACCGGGGAAGGTGCCAGACAGGAGTTCTCCTGGTAGTTTTTACACTACCTTGGTAGGCAGCTGAAAGGCACCACAAAAGTTGTTCTACCTGCTTTCTGGGCTGAGATGGGGAACCGCTGAATTTTGGAGTCGGCCGGTGACAAAATGTTCCAAATACACCCCATGCACAACTCCACCACGGAAGGTGCCAGACAGGAGTTCTCCTGGTAGTTTTTACATTGCTCCGGTAGGCATCTGAAAGACACCACAAAAGTTGTTCTACCTGCTTTCTGGGCTGAGATGGGGAACCGCTGAATTTTGGACTCGGCCAGTGACAAAATGTTCCAAACACACCCCATGCACAACTCCACCGGGGAAGGTGCCAGACAGGAGTTCTCCTGGTAGTTTTTACATTGCTCCGGTAGGCATCTGAAAGACACCACAAAAGTTGTTCTACCTGCTTTCTGGGCTGAGATGGGGAACCGCTGAATTTTGGAGTCGGCCGGTGACAAAATGTTCCAAACACACCCCATGCACAACTCCACCGGGGAAGGTGCCAGACAGGAGTTCTCTTAGTAGTTTTTACATTGCTCCGGTAGGCATCTGAAAGACACCACAAAAGTTGTTCTACCTGCTTTCTGGGCTGAGATGGGGAACCGCTGAATTTTGGACTCGGCCGGTGACAAAATGTTCCGAACACTCCCCATGCACAACTCCACCGGGGAAGGTGCCAGACAGGAGTTCTCCTGGTAGTTTTTACATTGCTCCGGTAGGCATCTGAAAGACACCACAAAAGTTGTTCTTCCTGCTTTCTGGGCTGAGACGGGGAACCGCTGAATTTTGGAGTCGGCCGGTGACAAAATGTTCCAAACACACCCCATGCACAACTCCACCGGGGAAGGTGCCAGGGACGAGTTCTGTTGGTAGTTTTTACATTGCTCCTGTAGGCATCAAAAGGACACCACAAAAGTTGTTCTACCTGCTTTCTGGGCTGAGATGGGGAATCGCTGAATTTTGGACTCGGCTGGTGACAAAATGTTCCAAAGACACCCCATGCACAACTCCACCGGGGAAGGTGCCAGGCAGGAGTTCTCTTGGAAGTTTTTACACTACCTTGGTAGGCATTTGAAAGGCACCACAAAAGTTGTTCTACCTGCTTTCTGGGCTGAGATGGGGAACCGCTGAATTTTGGACTCGACTGGTGACAAAATGTTCCAAACACACCCCATGCACAACTCCACCGGGGAAGGTGCCAGACAGGAGTTCTCTTGGTAGTTTTTACATTGCTCTGGTAGGCATCTGAAAGACACCACAAAAGTTGTTCTACCTGCTTTCTGGGCTGAGATGGGGAACCGCTGAATTTTGGACTCGGCTGGTGACAAAATGTTCCAAACACACCCCATGCACAACTCCACCGGGGAAGGTGCCAGACAGGAGTTCTCTTAGTAGTTTTTACACTACCTTGGTAGGCAGCTGAAAGGCACCACAAAAGTTGTTCTTCCTGCTTTCTGGGCTGAGATGGGAAACCGCTGAATTTTGGAGTCGGCCGGTGACAAAATGTTCCAAACACACCCCATGCACAACTCCACCGGGGAAGGTGCCAGGCAGGAGTTCTCCTGGTAGTTTTTACATTGCTCCGGTAGGCATCAAAAGGACACCACAAAATTTGTTCTTCCTGTTTTCTGGGCTGAGATGGGGAACCGCTGAATTTTGGAGTCGGCCGGTGACAAAATGTTCCAAACACACCCCCTGCACAACTCCGCCGGGGAAGGTGCCAGGCAGGAGTTCTCTTAGTAGTTTTTACACTACCTTGGTAGGCATCTGAAAGACACCACAAAAGTTGTTCTACCTGCTTTCTGGGCTGAGATGGGGAACCGCTGAATTTTTGGACTCGGCTGGTGACAAAATGTTCCGAACACACCCCATGCACAACTCCACCGGGGAAGGTGCCAGACAGGAGTTCTCCTGGTAGTTTTTACATTGCTCCGGTAGGCATCTGAAAGACACCACAAAAGTTGTTCTTCCTGCTTTCTGGGCTGAGATGGGGAACCGCTGAATTTTGGAGTCGGCCGGTGACAAAATGTTCCAAACACACCCCATGCACAACTCCACCGGGGAAGGTGCCAGACAGGAGTTCTCTTAGTAGTTTTTACACTACCTTGGTAGGCAGCTGAAAGGCACCACAAAAGTTGTTCTACCTGCTTTCTGGGCTGAGATGGGGAAACGCTGAATTTTGGAGTCGGCCGGTGACAAAATGTTCCAAACACACCCCATGCACAACTCCACCGGGGAAGGTGCCAGACAGGAGTTCTCCTGGTAGTTTTTACATTGCTCCTGTGGGCATCTGAAAGACACTACAAAAGTTGTTCTACCTGCTTTCTGGGCTGAGATGGGGAACCGCTGAATTTTGGAGTCGGCCGGTGACAAAATGTTCCAAAGACACCCCATGCACAACTCCACCGGGGAAGGTGCCAGACAGGAGTTCTGTTGGTAGTTTTTACATTGCTCCGGTAGGCATCTGAAAGACACCACAAAAGTTGTTCTACCTGCTTTCTGGGCTGAGATGGGGAATCGCTGAATTTTGGACTCGGCCGGTGACAAAATGTTCCAAAGACACCCCCTGCACAACTCCACCGGGGAAGGTGCCAGGCAGGAGTTCTCTTGGTACTTTTTACACTACCTTGGTAGGCAGCTGAAAGGCACCACAAAAGTTGTTCTACCTACTTTCTGGGCTGAGATGGGGAATCGCTGAATTTTGGAGTCGGCTGGTGACAAAATGTTCCAAACACACCCCATGCACAACTCCACCGGGGAAGGTGCCAGACAGGAGTTCTCCTGGTAGTTTTTACATTGCTCCGGTAGGCATCTGAAAGACACCACAAAAGTTGTTCTACCTGCTTTCTGGGCTGAGATGGGGAACCGCTGAATTTTGGAGTCGGCCGGTGACAAAATGTTCCAAACACACCCCATGCACAACTCCACCGGGGAAGGTGCCAGACAGGAGTTCTCCTGGTAGTTTTTACATTGCTCCGGTAGGCATCTGAAAGACACCACAAAAGTTGTTCTACCTGCTTTCTGGGCTGAGATGGGGAACCGCTGAATTTTGGAGTCGGCCGGTGACAAAATGTTCCAAACACACCCCATGCACAACTCCACCGGGGAAGGTGCCAGACAGGAGTTCTCCTGGTAGTTTTTACATTGCTCCGGTAGGCATCTGAAAGACACCACAAAAGTTGTTCTTCCTGCTTTCTGGGCTGAGATGGGGAACCGCTGAATTTTGGAGTCGGCCGGTGACAAAATGTTCCAAACACACCCCATGCACAACTCCACCGGGGAAGGTGCCAGACAGGAGTTCTCCTGGTAGTTTTTACATTGCTCCGGTAGGCATCTGAAAGACACCACAAAAGTTGTTCTACCTGCTTTCTGGGCTGAGATGGGGAACCGCTGAATTTTGGACTCGGCCGGTGACAAAATGTTCCAAAGACATCCCATGCACAACTCCACTAGCGAAGGTGCCAGGGACGAGTTCTGTTGGTAGTTTTTACATTGCTCCTGTAGGCATCAAAAGGACACCACAAAAGTTGTTCTTCCTGCTTTCTGGGCTGAGATGGGGAACCGCTGAATTTTGGAGTCGGCCGGTGACAAAATGTTCCAAACACACCCCATGCACAACTCCACCGGGGAAGGTGCCAGACAGGAGTTCTCCTGGTAGTTTTTACATTGCTCCGGTAGGCATCTGAAAGACACCACAAAAGTTATTCTACCTGCTTTCTGGGCTGAGATGGGGAACCGCTGAATTTTGGAGTCGGCCGGTGACAAAATGTTCCAAACACACCCCATGCACAACTCCACCGGGGAAGGTGCCAGGCAGGAGTTCTCTTAATAGTTTTTACACTACCTTGGTAGGCAGCTGAAAGGCACCACAAAAGTTGTTCTACCTGCTTTCTGGGCTGAGATGGGGAACCGCTGAATTTTGGACTCGGCTGGTGACAAAATGTTCCAAACACACCCCATGCACAACTCCACCGGGGAAGGTGCCAGACAGGAGTTCTCCTGGTAGTTTTTACATTGCTCCGGTAGGCATCTGAAAGACACCACAAAAGTTGTTCTTCCTGCTTTCTGGGCTGAGATGGGGAACCGCTGAATTTTGGAGTCGGCCGGTGACAAAATGTTCCAAACACACCCCATGCACAACTCCACCTGGGAAGGTGCCAGACAGGAGTTCTCCTGGTAGTTTTTACATTGCTCCGGTAGGCATCTGAAAGACACCACAAAAGTTGTTCTACCTGCTTTCTGGGCTGAGATGGGGAACCGCTGAATTTTGGATTCGGCCGGTGACAAAATGTTCCAAACACACCCCCTGCACAACTCCACCGGGGAAGGTGCCAGACAGGAGTTCTCCTGGTAGTTTTTACATTGCTCCGGTAGGCATCTGAAAGACACCACAAAAGTTGTTCTTCCTGCTTTCTGGGCTGAGATGGGGAAACGCTGAATTTTGGAGTCGGCCGGTGACAAAATGTTCCAAACACACCCCATGCACAACTCCACCGGGGAAGGTGCCAGACAGGAGTTCTCCTGGTAGTTTTTACATTGCTCCGGTAGGCATCTGAAAGACACCACAAAAGTTGTTCTACCTGCTTTCTGGGATGAGATGGGGAACCGCTGAATTTTGGAGTCGGCCGGTGACAAAATGTTCCAAAGACACCCCATGCACAACTCCACCGGGGAAGGTGCCAGACAGGAGTTCTCTTAATAGTTTTTACACTACCTTGGTAGGCATTTGAAAGGCACCACAAAAGTTGTTCTACCTGCTTTCTGGGCTGAGATGGGGAACCGCTGAATTTTGGACTCGACTGGTGACAAAATGTTCCAAACACACCCCATGCACAACTCCACCGGGGAAGGTGCCAGGCAGGAGTTCTCCTGGTAGTTTTTACATTGCTCCGGTAGGCATCTGAAAGACACCACAAAAGTTGTTCTACCTGCTTTCTGGGCTGAGATGGGGAACCGCTGAATTTTGGACTCGGCCGGTGACAAAATGTTCCAAACACACCCCCTGCACAACTCCACCGGGGAAGGTGCCAGGCAGGAGTTCTCTTAGTAGTTTTTACACTACCTTGGTAGGCATCTGAAAGACACCACAAAAGTTGTTCTACCTGCTTTCTGGGCTGAGATGGGGAACCGCTGAATTTTGGACTCGGCCGGTGACAAAATGTTCCAAACACACCCCCTGCACAACTCCACCGGGGAAGGTGCCAGACAAGAGTTCTCTTGATAGTTTTTACACTACCTTGGAAGGCAGCTGAAAGGCACCACAAAAGTTGTTCTTCCCGCTTTCTGGGCTGAGACGGGGAACCACTGAATTTTGGACTCGGCCGGTGACAAAATGGTCCAAACACACCCCATGCACAACTCCACCGGGGAAGGTGCCAGGCAGGAGTTCTCCTGGTAGTATTTACATTGCTCCGGTAGGCATCTCAAAGACACCACAAAAGTTGTTCTACCTGCTTTCTGGGCTGAGATGGGGAACCGCTGAATTTTGGACTCGGCCGGTGAAAAAATGTTCCAAACACACCCCCTGCACAACTCCACCGGGGAAGGTGCCAGACAGGAGTTCTCTTAGTAGTTTTTACACTACCTTGGTAGGCAGCTGAAAGGCACCACAAAAGTTGTTCTACCTGCTTTCTGGGCTGAGATGGGGAACTGCTGAATTTTGGACTCGGCCGGTGACAAAATGTTCCGAACACTCCCCATGCACAACTCCACCGGGGAAGGTGCCAGACAGGAGTTCTCCTGGTAGTTTTTACATTGCTCCGGTAGGCATCTGAAAGACACCACAAAAGTTGTTCTTCCTGCTTTCTGGGCTGAGACGGGGAACCGCTGAATTTTGGAGTCGGCCGGTGACAAAATGTTCCAAACACACCCCATGCACAACTCCACCGGGGAAGGTGCCAGGGACGAGTTCTGTTGGTAGTTTTTACATTGCTCCTGTAGGCATCAAAAGGACACCACAAAAGTTGTTCTTCCTGCTTTCTGGGCTGAGATGGGGAACCGCTGAATTTTGGAGTCGGCCGGAGACAAAATGTTCCAAACACACCCCATGCACAACTCCACCGGGGAAGGTGCCAGACAGGAGTTCTCCTGGTAGTTTTTACATTGCTCCGGTAGGCATCTGAAAGACACCACAAAAGTTATTCTACCTGCTTTCTGGGCTGAGATGGGGAACCGCTGAATTTTGGAGTCGGCCGGTGACAAAATGTTCCAAACACACCCCATGCACAACTCCACCGGGGAAGGTGCCAGACAGGAGTTCTCCTGGTAGTTTTTACATTGCTCCGGTAGGCATCAAAAGGACACCACAAAATTTGTTCTTCCTGTTTTCTGGGCTGAGATGGGGAATCGCTGAATTTTGGACTCGGCCGGTGACAAAATGTTCCAAAGACACCCCCTGCACAACTCCACCGGGGAAGGTGCCAGGCAGGAGTTCTCTTAGTAGTTTTTACACTACCTTGGTAGGCATCTGAAAGACACCACAAAAGTTGTTCTACCTGCTTTCTGGGCTGAGATGGGGAACCGCTGAATTTTGGACTCGGCCGGTGACAAAATGTTCCAAACACACCCCATGCACAACTCCACCGGGGAAGGTGCCAGACAGGAGTTCTCCTGGTAGTTTTTACATTGCTCCGGTAGGCATCTGAAAGACACCACAAAAGTTGTTCTACCTGCTTTCTGGGCTGAGATGGGGAAACGCTGAATTTTGGACTCGGCCGGTGACAAAATGTTCCAAACACACCCCATGCACAACTCCACCGGGGAAGGTGCCAGACAGGAGTTCTCCTGGTAGTTTTTACATTGCTCCGGTAGGCATCTGAAAGACACCACAAAAGTTGTTCTTCCTGCTTTCTGGGCTGAGATGGGGAACCGCTGAATTTTGGAGTCGGCCGGTGACAAAATGTTCCAAACACACCCCATGCACAACTCCACCGGGGAAGGTGCCAGACAGGAGTTCTCCTGGTAGTTTTTACATTGCTCCGGTAGGCATCTGAAAGACACCACAAAAGTTGTTCTACCTGCTTTCTGGGCTGAGATGGGGAACCGCTGAATTTTGGACTCGGCCGGTGACAAAATGTTCCAAAGACATCCCATGCACAACTCCACTAGCGAAGGTGCCAGGGACGAGTTCTGTTGGTAGTTTTTACATTGCTCCTGTAGGCATCAAAAGGACACCACAAAAGTTGTTCTACCTGCTTTCTGGGCTGAGATGGGGAACCGCTGAATTTTGGACTCGGCCAGTGACAAAATGTTCCAAACACACCCCATGCACAACTCCACCGGGGAAGGTGCCAGACAGGAGTTCTCCTGGTAGTTTTTACATTGCTCCGGTAGGCATCTGAAAGACACCACAAAAGTTGTTCTACCTGCTTTCTGGGCTGAGATGGGGAACCGCTGAATTTTGGAGTCGGCCGGTGACAAAATGTTCCAAACACACCCCATGCACAACTCCACCGGGGAAGGTGCCAGACAGGAGTTCTCCTGGTAGTTTTTACATTGCTCCGGTAGGCATCTGAAAGACACCACAAAAGTTGTTCTACCTGCTTTCTGGGCTGAGATGGGGAACCGCTGAATTTTGGAGTCGGCCGGTGACAAAATGTTCTGAACACTCCCCATGCACAACTCCACCGGGGAAGGTGCCAGACAGGAGTTCTCCTGGTAGTTTTTACATTGCTCCGGTAGGCATCTGAAAGACACCACAAAAGTTGTTCTTCCTGCTTTCTGGGCTGAGACGGGGAACCGCTGAATTTTGGAGTCGGCCGGTGACAAAATGTTCCAAACACACCCCATGCACAACTCCACTAGCGAAGGTGCCAGGGACGAGTTCTGTTGGTAGTTTTTACATTGCTCCTGTAGGCATCAAAAGGACACCACAAAAGTTGTTCTTCCTGCTTTCTGGGCTGAGATGGGGAATCGCTGAATTTTGGACTCGGCCGGTGACAAAATGTTCCAAAGACACTCCATGCACAACTCCACCGGGGAAGGTGCCAGGCAGGAGTTCTCTTGGAAGTTTTTACACTACCTTGGTAGGCATTTGAAAGGCACCACAAAAGTTGTTCTACCTGCTTTCTGGGCTGAGATGGGGAACCGCTGAATTTTGGACTCGACTGGTGACAAAATGTTCCAAACACACCCCATGCACAACTCCACCGGGGAAGGTGCCAGACAGGAGTTCTCCTGGTAGTTTTTACATTGCTCTGGTAGGCATCTGAAAGACACCACAAAAGTTGTTCTACCTGCTTTCTGGGCTGAGATGGGGAACCGCTGAATTTTGGAGTCGGCCGGTGACAAAATGTTCCAAACACACCCCATGCACAACTCCACCGGGGAAGGTGCCAGGCAGGAGTTCTCCTGGTAGTTTTTACATTGCTCCGGTAGGCATCAAAAGGACACCACAAAATTTGTTCTTCCTGTTTTCTGGGCTGAGATGGGGAACCGCTGAATTTTGGAGTCGGCCGGTGACAAAATGTTCCAAACACACCCCCTGCACAACTCCGCCGGGGAAGGTGCCAGGCAGGAGTTCTCTTAGTAGTTTTTACACTACCTTGGTAGGCATCTGAAAGACACCACAAAAGTTGTTCTACCTGCTTTCTGGGCTGAGATGGGGAACCGCTGAATTTTTGGACTCGGCTGGTGACAAAATGTTCCAAACACACCCCATGCACAACTCCACCGGGGAAGGTGCCAGACAGGAGTTCTCTTAATAGTTTTTACACTACCTTGGTAGGCATCTGAAAGACACCACAAAAGTTGTTCTACCTGCTTTCTGGGCTGAGATGGGGAACCGCTGAATTTTGGAGTCGGCTGGTGACAAAATGTTCCAAACACACCCCCTGCACAACTCCACCGGGGAAGGTGCCAGACAGGAGTTCTCTTAGTAGTTTTTACACTACCTTGGTAGGCAGCTGAAAGGCACCACAAAAGTTGTTCTACCTGCTTTCTGGGCTGAGATGGGGAACCGCTGAATTTTGGACTCGGCTGGTGACAAAATGTTCCGAACACACCCCATGCACAACTCCACCGGGGAAGGTGCCAGACAGGAGTTCTCCTGGTAGTTTTTACATTGCTCCGCTAGGCATCTGAAAGACACCACAAAAGTTGTTCTACCTGCTTTCTGGGCTGAGATGGGGAACCGCTGAATTTTGGAGTCGGCCGGTGACAAAATGTTCCAAACACACCCCATGCACAACTCCACCGGGGAAGGTGCCAGACAGGAGTTCTCCTGGTAGTTTTTACATTGCTCCGGTAGGCATCTGAAAGACACCACAAAATTTGTTCTTCCTGCTTTCTGGGCTGAGATGGGGAACCGCTGAATTTTGGAGTCGGCCGGTGACAAAATGTTCCAAACACACCCCATGCACAACTCCACCGGGGAAGGTGCCAGACAGGAGTTCTCTTAGTAGTTTTTACATTGCTCCGGTAGGCATCTGAAAGACACCACAAAAGTGTTCTACCTGCTTTCTGGGCTGAGATGGGGAACCGCTGAATTTTGGAGTTGGCCGGTGACAAAATGTTCCAAACACACCCCATGCACAACTCCACCGGGGAAGGTGCCAGACAGGAGTTCTCCTGGTAGTTTTTACACTACCTTGGTAGGCAGCTGAAAGGCACCACAAAAGTTGTTCTACCTGCTTTCTGGGCTGAGATGGGGAACCGCTGAATTTTGGAGTCGGCCGGTGACAAAATGTTCCAAACACACCCCATGCACAACTCCACCGGGGAAGGTGCCAGACAGGAGTTCTCCTGGTAGTTTTTACATTGCTCCGGTAGGCATCTGAAAGACACCACAAAAGTTGTTCTACCTGCTTTCTGGGCTGAGATGGGGAACCGCTGAATTTTGGAGTCGGCCGGTGACAAAATGTTCCAAACACACCCCATGCACTACTCCACCGGGGAAGGTGCCAGACAGGAGTTCTCTTAATAGTTTTTACACTACCTTGGTAGGCAGCTGAAAGGCACCACAAAAGTTGTTCTACCTGCTTTCTGGGCTGAGATGGGGAACCGCTGAATTTTGGACTCGGCTGGTGACAAAATGTTCCAAACACACCCCATGCACAATTCCACCGGGGAAGGTGCCAGACAAGAGTTCTCTTAGTAGTTTTTACACTACCTTGGTAGGCATCTGAAAGACACCACAAAAGCTGTTCTACCTGCTTTCTGGGCTGAGATGGGGAACAGCTGAATTTTGGACTCGGCTGGTGACAAAATTTTAATAAATACACCCCATGCACAATCCACTAGCGAAGGTGCCAGGGACGAGTTCTGTTGGTAGTTTTTACATTGCTCTGGTAGGCATCAACAGGACACCACAAAAGTTGTTCTACCTGCTTTCTGGGATGAGATGGGGAACCGCTGAATTTTGGACTCGGCCGGTGACAAAATGTTCCAAACACACCCCATGCACAACTCCACCGGGGAAGGTGCCAGACAGGAGTTCTCTTAGTAGTTTTTACACTACCTTGGTAGGCAGCTGAAAGGCACCACAAAAGTTGTTCTACCTGCTTTCTGGGCTGAGATGGGGAACCGCTGAATTTTGGACTCGGCTGGTGACAAAATGTTCCAAACACACCCCATGCACAGCTCCACCGGGGAAGGTGCCAGACAGGAGTTCTCCTGGTAGTTTTTACATTGCTCCGGTAGGCATCTGAAAGACACCACAAAAGTTGTTCTTCCTGCTTTCTGGGCTGAGATGGGGAAACGCTGAATTTTGGAGTCGGCCGGTGACAAAATGTTCCAAACACACCCCATGCACAACTCCACCGGGGAAGGTGCCAGACAGGAGTTCTCCTGGTAGTTTTTACATTGCTCCTGTGGGCATCTGAAAGACACTACAAAAGTTGTTCTACCTGCTTTCTGGGCTGAGATGGGGAACCGCTGAATTTTGGAGTCGGCCGGTGACAAAATGTTCCAAAGACACCCCATGCACAACTCCACCGGGGAAGGTGCCAGACAGGAGTTCTCCTGGTAGTTTTTACATTGCTCCGGTAGGCATCTGAAAGACACCACAAAAGTTGTTCTACCTGCTTTCTGGGCTGAGATGGGGAATCGCTGAATTTTGGACTCGGCCGGTGACAAAATGTTCCAAAGACACCCCCTGCACAACTCCACCGGGGAAGGTGCCAGACAGGAGTTCTCCTGGTAGTTTTTACATTGCTCCTGTAGGCATCTGAAAGACACCACAAAAGTTGTTCTACCTGCTTTCTGGGCTGAGATGGGGAACCGCTGAATTTTGGAGTCGGCTGGTGACAAAATGTTCCAAACACACCCCATGCACAATTCCACCGGGGAAGGTGCCAGACAAGAGTTCTCTTGATAGTTTTTACACTACCTTGGTAGGCAGCTGAAAGGCACCACAAAAGTTGTTCTACCTGCTTTCTGGGCTGAGATGGGGAACAGCTGAATTTTGGACTCGGCTGGTGACAAAATTTTAATAAATACACCCCATGCACAACTCCACTAGCGAAGGTGCCAGGGACGAGTTCTGTTGGTAGTTTTTACATTGCTCCGGTAGGCATCAAAAGGACACCACAAAAGTTGTTCTTCCTGCTTTCTGGGCTGAGATGGGGAAACGCTGAATTTTGGACTCGGCCGGTGACAAAATGTTCCAAACACACCCCATGCACAACTCCACCGGGGAAGGTGCCAGACAGGAGTTCTCCTGGTAGTTTTTACATTGCTCCGGTAGGCATCTGAAAGACACCACAAAAGTTGTTCTACCTGCTTTCTGGGCTGAGATGGGGAATCGCTGAATTTTGGACTCGGCCGGTGACAAAATGTTCCAAAGACACCCCCTGCACAACTCCACCGGGGAAGGTGCCAGGCAGGAGTTCTCTTGGTAGTTTTTACACTACCTTGGTAGGCAGCTGAAAGGCACCACAAAAGTTGTTCTTCCTGCTTTCTGGGCTGAGATGGGGAACCGCTGAATTTTGGAGTCGGCCGGTGACAAAATGTTCCAAACACACCCCATGCACAACTCCACCGGGGAAGGTGCCAGACAGGAGTTCTCTTAATAGTTTTTACACTACCTTGGTAGGCATCTGAAAGACACCACAAAAGTTGTTCTACCTGCTTTCTGGGCTGAGATGGGGAACCGCTGAATTTTGGAGTCGGCTGGTGACAAAATGTTCCAAACACACCCCCTGCACAACTCCACCGGGGAAGGTGCCAGACAGGAGTTCTCTTAGTAGTTTTTACACTACCTTGGTAGGCAGCTGAAAGGCACCACAAAAGTTGTTCTACCTGCTTTCTGGGCTGAGATGGGGAACCGCTGATTTTATGAGTCGGCTGGTGACAAAATGTTCCAAACACACCCCATGCACAACTCCACCGGGGAAGGTGCCAGACAGGAGTTCTCCTGGTAGTTTTTACATTGCTCCGGTAGGCATCTGAAAGACACCACAAAAGTTGTTCTACCTGCTTTCTGGGCTGAGATGGGGAACCGCTGAATTTTGGACTCGGCCGGTGACAAAATGTTCCAAACACACCCCATGCACAACTCCACCGGGGAAGGTGCCAGACAGGAGTTCTCCTGGTAGTTTTTACATTGCTCCTGTAGGCATCTGAAAGACACCACAAAAGTTGTTCTACCTGCTTTCTGGGCTGAGATGGGGAACCGCTGAATTTTGGAGTCGGCTGGTGACAAAATGTTCCAAACACACCCCATGCACAACTCCACCGGGGAAGGTGCCAGACAAGAGTTCTCCTGGTAGTTTTTACACTACCTTGGTAGGCAGCTGAAAGGCACCACAAAAGTTGTTCTTCCTGCTTTCTGGGCTGAGATGGGGAACAGCTGAATTTTGGACTCGGCTGGTGACAAAATTTTAATAAATACACCCCATGCACAACTCTACTAGCGAAGGTGCCAGGGACGAGTTCTGTTGGTAGTTTTTACATTGCTCCGGTAGGCATCAAAAGGACACCACAAAAGTTGTTCTTCCTGCTTTCTGGGCTGAGATGGGGAATCGCTGAATTTTGGAGTCGGCTGGTGACAAAATGTTCCAAACACACCCCATGCACAACTCCACCGGGGAAGGTGCCAGACAGGAGTTCTCTTAGTAGTTTTTACACTACCTTGGTAGGCAGCTGAAAGGCACCACAAAAGTTGTTCTACCTGCTTTCTGGGCTGAGATGGGGAACCGCTGAATTTTGGAGTCGGCCGGTGACAAAATCTTCCAAACACACCCCCTGCACAACTCCACCGGGGAAGGTGCCAGACAGGAGTTCTCCTGGTAGTTTTTACATTGCTCCGGTAGGCATCTGAAAGACACCACAAAAGTTGTTCTACCTGCTTTCTGGGCTGAGATCGGGAACCACTGAATTTTGGAGTCGGCTGGTGACAAAATGTTCCAAACACACCCCATGCACAACTCCACCGGGGAAGGTGCCAGACAGGAGTTCTCCTTGTAGTTTTTACATTGCTCCGGTAGGCATCTGAAAGACACCACAAAAGTTGTTCTTCCTGCTTTCTGGGCTGAGATGGGGAACCGCTGAATTTTGGACTCGGCCGGTGACAAAATGTTCCAAACACACCCCATGCACAACTCCACCGGGGAAGGTGCCAGACAGGAGTTCTCCTGGTAGTTTTTACATTGCTCCGGTAGGCATCTGAAAGACACCACAAAAGTTGTTCTACCTGCTTTCTGGGCTGAGATGGGGAACCGCTGAATTTTGGAGTCGGCCGGTGAAAAAATGTTCCAAACACACCCCATGCACAACTCCACCGGGGAAGGTGCCAGACAGGAGTTCTCCTGGTAGTTTTTACATTGCTTCGGTAGGCATCTGAAAGACACCACAAAATTTGTTCTTCCTGCTTTCTGGGCTGAGATGGGGAACCGCTGAATTTTGGAGTCGGCCGGTGAAAAAATGTTCCAAAGACACCCCATGCACAACTCCACCGGGGAAGGTGCCAGACAGGAGTTCTCTTAATAGTTTTTACATTGCTCCGGTAGGCATCTGAAAGACACCACAAAAGTTGTTCTTCCTGCTTTCTGGGCTGAGATGGGGAACCGCTGAATTTTGGAGTCGGCCGGTGACAAAATGTTCCAAACACACCCCATGCACAACTCCACCGGGGAAGGTGCCAGACAGGAGTTCTCCTGGTAGTTTTTACATTGCTCCGGTAAGCATCTGAAAGACACCACAAAAGTTGTTCTACCTGCTTTCTGGGCTGAGATGGGGAACCGCTGAATTTTGGACTCGGCTGGTGACAAAATGTTCCAAACACACCCCATGCACAACTCCACCGTGGAAGGTGCCAGACAGGAGTTCTCTTAATAGTTTTTACACTACCTTGGTAGGCAGCTGAAAGGCACCACAAAAGTTGTTCTACCTGCTTTCTGGGCTGAGATGGGGAACCGCTGAATTTTTGGACTCGGCTGGTGACAAAATGTTCCGAACACACCCCCTGCACAACTCCACCGGGGAAGGTGCCAGACAGGAGTTCTCCTGGTAGTTTTTACATTGCTCCGGTAGGCATCTGAAAGACACCACAAAAGTTGTTCTACCTGCTTTCTGGGCTGAGATGGGGAACCGCTGAATTTTGGAGTCGGCCGGTGACAAAATGTTCCAAACACACCCCATGCACAACTCCACCGGGGAAGGTGCCAGACAGGAGTTCTCGTGGTAGTTTTTACACTACCTTGGTAGGCAGCTGAAAGGCACCACAAAAGTTGTTCTTCCTGCTTTCTGGGCTGAGATGGGGAACCGCTGAATTTTGGAGTCAGCTGGTGACGAAATGTTCCAAACACACCCCATGCACAACTCCACCGGGGAATGTGCCAGACAGGAGTTCTCTTAATAGTTTTTACACTACCTTGGTAGGCAGCTGAAAGGCACCACAAAAGTTGTTCTTCTTGCTTTCTGGGCTGAGATGGGGAACCGCTGAATTTTGGACTCGGCTGGTGACAAAATGTTCCAAACACACGCCATGCACAACTCCACCGGGGAAGGTGCCAGACAGGAGTTCTCCTGGTAGTTTTTACATTGCTCCGGTAGGCATCTGAAAGACACCACAAAAGTTGTTCTACCTGCTTTCTGGGCTGAGATGGGGAACCGCTGAATTTTTGACTCGGCCGGTGACAAAATGTTCCAAACACACCCCATGCACAACTCCACCAGGGAAGGTGCCAGACAGGAGTTCTCCTGGTAGTTTTTACATTGCTCCGGTAGGCATCTGAAAGACACCACAAAAGTTGTTCTACCTGCTTTCTGGGCTGAGATGGGGAACCGCTGAATTTTGGACTCGGCTGGTGACAAAATGTTCCAAACACACCCCATGCACTACTCCACCGGGGAGGTGCCAGACAGGAGTTCTCCTGGTAGTTTTTATATTGCTCCGGTAGGCATCTGAAAGACACCACAAAAGTTGTTCTTCCTGCTTTCTGGGCTGAGATGGGGAACCGCTGAATTTTGGAGTCGGCCGGTGACAAAATGTTCCAAACACACCCCATGCACAACTCCACCGGGGAAGGTGCCAGACAGGAGTTCTCCTGGTAGTTTTTACATTGCTCTGGTAGGCATCTGAAAGACACCACAAAAGTTGTTCTACCTGCTTTCTGGGCTGAGATGGGGAACCGCTGAATTTTGGACTCGGCTGGTGACAAAATGTTCCAAACACACCCCATGCACAACTCCACCGGGAAAGGTGCCAGACAGGAGTTCTCTTAGTAGTTTTTACACTACCTTGGTAGGCATTTGAAAGGCACCACAAAAGTTGTTCTACCTGCTTTCTGGGCTGAGATGGGGAACCGCTGAATTTTGGACTCGGCTGGTGACAAAATGTTCCAAACACACCCCATGCACAACTCCACCGGGGAAGGTGCCAGACAGGAGTTCTCCTGGTAGTTTTTACATTGCTCCGGTAGGCATCTGAAAGACACCACAAAAGTTGTTCTTCCTGCTTTCTGGGCTGAGATGGGGAACCGCTGAATTTTGGAGTCGGCCGGTGACAAAATGTTCCAAAGACACCCCATGCACAACTCCACCGGGGAAGGTGCCAGACAGGAGTTCTCCTGGTAGTTTTTACATTGCTCCGGTAGGCATCTGAAAGACACCACAAAAGTTGTTCTTCCTGCTTTCTGGGCTGAGATGGGGAACCGCTGAATTTTGGAGTCGGCCGGTGACAAAATGTTCCAAACACACCCCATGCACAACTCCACCGGGGACGGTGCCAGACAGGAGTTCTCCTGGTAGTTTTTACATTGCTCCGGTAGGCATCTGAAAGACACCACAAAAGTTGTTCTACCTGCTTTCTGGGCTGAGATGGGGAACCGCTGAATTTTGGAGTCGGCCGGTGACAAAATGTTCCAAACACACCCCATGCACAACTCCACCGGGAAAGGTGCCAGACAGGAGTTCTCTTAGTAGTTTTTACACTACCTTGGTAGGCAGCTGAAAGGCACCACAAAAGTTGTTCTACCTGCTTTCTGGGCTGAGATGGGGAACCGCTGAATTTTGGACTCGGCTGGTGACAAAATGTTCCAAACACACCCCATGCACAACTCCACCGGGGAAGGTGCCAGACAGGAGTTCTCTTAGTAGTTTTTACACTACCTTGGTAGGCAGCTGAAAGGCACCACAAAAGTTGTTCTACCTGCTTTCTGGGCTGAGATGGGGAACCGCTGAATTTTGGAGTCGGCTGGTGACAAAATGTTCCAAACACACCCCATGCACAACTCCACCGGGGAAGGTGCCAGACAGGAGTTCTCCTGGTAGTTTTTACATTGCTCCGGTAGGCATCTGAAAGACACCACAAAAGTTGTTCTACCTGCTTTCTGGGCTGAGATGGGGAACCGCTGAATTTTGGAGTCGGCCGGTGACAAAATGTTCCAAACACACCCCATGCACAACTCCACCGGGGAAGGTGCCAGACAGGAGTTCTCTTAATAGTTTTTACACTACCTTGGTAGGCAGCTGAAAGGCACCACAAAAGTTGTTCTACCTGCTTTCTGGGCTGAGATGGGGAACCGCTGAATTTTGGACTCGGCCGGTGAAAAAATGTTCCAAACACACCCCATGCACAACTCCACCGGGGAAGGTGCCAGGGACGAGTTCTCTTGGTAGTTTTTACACTACCTTGGTAGGCATTTAAAGGCACCACAAAAGTTGTTCTTCCTGCTTTCCGGGCTGAGATGGGGAACCGCTGAATTTTGGAGTCGGCCGGTGACAAAATGTTCCAAACACACCCCATGCACAACTCCACCGGGGAAGGTGCCAGACAGGAGTTCTCCTGGTAGTTTTTACATTGCTCCGGTAGGCATCTGAAAGACACCACAAAAGTTTTTCTACCTGCTTTCTGGGCTGAGATGGGGAACCGCTGAATTTTGGACTCGGCCGGTGACAAAATGTTCCAAACACACGCCATGCACAACTCCACCGGGGAAGGTGCCAGACAAGAGTTCTCTTAATAGTTTTTACATTGCTCCGGTAGGCATCTGAAAGACACCACAAAAGTTGTTCTACCTGCTTTCTGGGCTGAGATGGGGAACCGCTGAATTTTGGACTCGGCCGGTGACAAAATGTTCCAAACACACCCCATGCACAACTCCACCGGGGAAGGTGCCAGGCAGGAGTTCTCTTAGTAGTTTTTACACTACCTTGGTAGGCATCTGAAAGACACCACAAAAGTTGTTCTACCTGCTTTCTGGGCTGAGATGGGGAACCGCTGAATTTTGGACTCGGCTGGTGACAAAATTTTAATAAATACACCCCATGCACAACTCCACTAGCGAAGGTGCCAGGGACGAGTTCTGTTGGTAGTTTTTACATTGCTCCAGTAGGCATCAAAACGACACCACAAAAGTTGTTCTTCCTGCTTTCTGGGCTGAGATGGGGAACCGCTGAATTTTGGACTCGGCCGGTGACAAAATGTTCCAAACACACCCCATGCACAACTCCACCGGGGAAGGTGCCAGACAGGAGTTCTCTTAGTAGTTTTTACACTACCTTGGTAGGCAGCTGAAAGGCACCACAAAAGTTGTTCTACCTGCTTTCTGGGCTGAGATGGGGAACTGCTGAATTTTGGAGTCGGCCGGTGACAAAATGTTCCAAAGACACCCCATGCACAACTCCACCGGGGAAGGTGCCAGACAGGAGTTCTCCTGGTAGTTTTTACATTGCTCCGGTAGGCATCTGAAAGACACCACAAAAGTTGTTCTACCTGCTTTCTGGGCTGAGATGGGGAACCGCTGAATTTTGGAGTCGGCCGGTGACAAAATGTTCCAAACACACCCCATGCACAACTCCACTGGGGAAGGTGCCAGACAGGAGTTCTCCTGGTAGTTTTTACATTGCTCCGGTAGGCATCTGAAAGACACCACAAAAGTTGTTCTTCCTGCTTTCTGGGCTGAGATGGGGAACCGCTGAATTTTGGAGTCGGCCGGTGACAAAATGTTCCAAACACACCCCATGCACAACTCCACCGGGGAAGGTGCCAGACAGGAGTTCTCCTGGTAGTTTTTACATTGCTCTGGTAGGCATCTGAAAGACACCACAAAAGTTGTTCTACCTGCTTTCTGGGCTGAGATGGGGAACCGCTGAATTTTGGAGTCGGCCGGTGAAAAAATGTTCCAAACACACCCCATGCACAATTCCACCGGGGAATGTGCCAGACAAGAGTTCTCTTGATAGTTTTTACACTACCTTGGTAGGCAGCTGAAAGGCACCACAAAAGTTGTTCTACCTGCTTTCTGGGCTGAGATGGGGAACCGCTGAATTTTGGACTCGGCCGGTGACAAAATGTTCCAAACACACCCCATGCACAACTCCACCGGGGAAGGTGCCAGGCAGGAGTTCTCTTGGTAGTTTTTACACTACCTTGGTAGGCATTTGAAAGGCACCACAAAAGTTGTTCTACCTGCTTTCTGGGCTGAGATGGGGAACCGCTGAATTTTGGAGTCGGCTGGTGACAAAATGTTCCAAACACACCCCATGCACAACTCCACCGGGGAAGGTGCCAGACAGGAGTTCTCCTGGTAGTTTTTACATTGCTCCGGTAGGCATCTGAAAGACACCACAAAAGTTGTTCTACCTGCTTTCTGGGCTGAGATGGGGAACCGCTGAATTTTGGAGTCGGCCGGTGACAAAATGTTCCAAACACACCCCATGCACAACTCCACCGGGGAAGGTGCCAGACAGGAGTTCTCTTAATAGTTTTTACACTACCTTGGTAGGCAGCTGAAAGGCACCACAAAAGTTGTTCTACCTGCTTTCTGGGCTGAGATGGGGAACCGCTGAATTTTGGACTCGGCCGGTGACAAAATGTTCCAAACACACCCCATGCACAACTCCACCGGGGAAGGTGCCAGGGTCGAGTTCTCTTGGTAGTTTTTACACTACCTTGGTAGGCAGCTGAAAGGCACCACAAAAGTTGTTCTACCTGCTTTCTGGGCTGAGATGGGGAACCGCTGAATTTTGGAGTTGGCCGGTGACAAAATGTTCCAAACACACCCCATGCACAACTCCACCGGGGAAGGTGCCAGACAGGAGTTCTCCTGGTAGTTTTTACATTGCTCCGGTAGGCATCTGAAAGACACCACAAAAGTTGTTCTACCTGCTTTCTGGGCTGAGATGGGGAACCGCTGAATTTTGGACTCGGCCGGTGACAAAATGTTCCAAACACACCCCATGCACAACTCCACCGGGGAAGGTGCCAGACAGGAGTTCTCTTAATAGTTTTTACACTACCTTGGTAGGCATTTGAAAGGCACCACAAAAGTTGTTCTTCCTGCTTTCTGGGCTGAGATGGGGAACCGCTGAATTTTGGAGTCGGCCGGTGACAAAATGTTCCAAACACACCCCATGCACAACTCCACCGGGGAAGGTGCCAGACAGGAGTTCTCCTGGTAGTTTTTACATTGCTCCGGTAGGCATCTGAAAGACACCACAAAAGTTGTTCTACCTGCTTTCTGGGCTGAGATGGGGAACCGCTGAATTTTGGACTCGGCCGGTGACAAAATGTTCCAAACACACGCCATGCACAACTCCACCGGGGAAGGTGCCAGACAAGAGTTCTCTTAATAGTTTTTACATTGCTCCGGTAGGCATCTGAAAGACACCACAAAAGTTGTTCTACCTGCTTTCTGGGCTGAGATGGGGAACCGCTGAATTTTGGACTCGGCCGGTGACAAAATGTTCCAAACACACCCCATGCACAACTCCACCGGGGAAGGTGCCAGGCAGGAGTTCTCTTAGTAGTTTTTACACTACCTTGGTAGGCATCTGAAAGACACCACAAAAGTTGTTCTACCTGCTTTCTGGGCTGAGATGGGGAACCGCTGAATTTTGGAGTCGGCTGGTGACAAAATGTTCCAAACACACCCCATGCACAATTCCACCGGGGAAGGTGCCAGACAAGAGTTCTCTTGATAGTTTTTACACTACCTTGGTAGGCAGCTGAAAGGCACCACAAAAGTTGTTCTACCTGCTTTCTGGGCTGAGATGGGGAACCGCTGAATTTTGGAGTTGGCCGGTGACAAAATGTTCCAAACACACCCCATGCACAACTCCACTGGGGAAGGTGCCAGACAGGAGTTCTCCTGGTAGTTTTTACATTGCTCCGCTAGGCATCTGAAAGACACCACAAAAGTTGTTCTACCTGCTTTCTGGGCTGAGATGGGGAACCGCTGAATTTTGGAGTCGGCCGGTGACAAAATGTTCCAAACACACCCCATGCACAACTCCACCGGGGAAGGTGCCAGACAGGAGTTCTCCTGGTAGTTTTTACATTGCTCTGGTAGGCATCTGAAAGACACCACAAAAGTTGTTCTACCTGCTTTCTGGGCTGAGATGGGGAACCGCTGAATTTTGGAGTCGGCCGGTGACAAAATGTTCCAAACACACCCCATGCACAATTCCACCGGGGAATGTGCCAGACAAGAGTTCTCTTGATAGTTTTTACACTACCTTGGTAGGCAGCTGAAAGGCACCACAAAAGTTGTTCTACCTGCTTTCTGGGCTGAGATGGGGAACCGCTGAATTTTGGACTCGGCTGGTGACAAAATGTTCCAAACACACCCCATGCACAACTCCACCGGGGAAGGTGCCAGAAAGGAGTTCTCCTGGTAGTTTTTACATTGCTCTGGTAGGCATCTGAAAGACACCACAAAAGTTGTTCTACCTGCTTTCTGGGCTGAGATGGGGAACCGCTGAATTTTGGAGTCGGCCGGTGACAAAATGTTCCAAACACACCCCATGCACAACTCCACCGGGGAAGGTGCCAGACAGGAGTTCTCCTGGTAGTTTTTACATTGCTCTGGTAGGCATCTGAAAGACACCACAAAAGTTGTTCTACCTGCTTTCTGGGCTGAGATGGGGAACCGCTGAATTTTGGAGTCGGCCGGTGACAAAATGTTCCAAACACACCCCATGCACAACTCCACCGGGGAAGGTGCCAGACAGGAGTTCTCCTGGTAGTTTTTACATTGCTCCGGTAGGCATCTGAAAGACACCACAAAAGTTGTTTTTCCTGCTTTCTGGGCTGAGATGGGGAACCGCTGAATTTTGGAGTCGGCCGGTGACAAAATGTTCCAAACACACCCCATGCACAACTCCACCGGGGAAGGTGCCAGACAGGAGTTCTCCTGGTAGTTTTTACATAGCTCTGGTAGGCATCTGAAAGACACCACAAAAGTTGTTCTACCTGCTTTCTGGGCTGAGATGGGGAACCGCTGAATTTTGGAGTCGGCCGGTGAAAAAATGTTCCAAACACACCCCATGCACAATTCCACCGGGGAATGTGCCAGACAAGAGTTCTCTTGATAGTTTTTACACTACCTTGGTAGGCAGCTGAAAGGCACCACAAAAGTTGTTCTACCTGCTTTCTGGGCTGAGATGGGGAACCGCTGAATTTTGGACTCGGCTGGTGACAAAATGTTCCAAAGACACCCCATGCACAACTCCACCGGGGAAGGTGCCAGGCAGGAGTTCTCTTGGTAGTTTTTACACTACCTTGGTAGGCATTTGAAAGGCACCACAAAAGTTGTTCTACCTGCTTTCTGGGCTGAGATGGGGAACCGCTGAATTTTGGACTCAGCCGGTGACAAAATGTTCCAAACACACCCCCTGCACAACTCCACTAGCGAAGGTGCCAGACAGGAGTTCTCCTGGTAGTTTTTACACTACCTTGGTAGGCATTTGAAAGGCACCACAAAAGTTGTTCTACCTGCTTTCTGGGCTGAGATGGGGAACCGCTGAATTTTGGACTCGGCCGGTGACAAAATATTCCAAACCCACCCCATGCACAACTCCACCGGGGAAGGTGCCAGGCAGGAGTTCTCTTAATAGTTTTTACATTGCTCCGGTAGGCATCTGAAAGACACCACAAAAGTTGTTCTACCTGCTTTCTGGGCTGAGATGGGGAACCGCTGAATTTTGGACTCGGCCGGTGACAAAATGTTCCAAACACACCCCATGCACAACTCCACCGGGGAAGGTGCCAGACAGGAGTTCTCTTAGTAGTTTTTACACTACCTTGGTAGGCAGCTGAAAGGCACCACAAAAGTTGTTCTACCTGCTTTCTGGGCTGAGATGGGGAACCGCTGAATTTTGGACTCGGCCGGTGAAAAAATGTTCCAAACACACCCCATGCACAACTCCACCGGGGAAGGTGCCAGACAGGAGTTCTCCTGGTAGTTTTTACATTGCTCCGGTAGGCATCATAAGGACACCACAAAAGTTGTTCTTCCTGCTTTCTGGGCTGAGATGGGGAACAGCTGAATTTTGGACTCGGCTGGTGACAAAATTTTAATAAATACACCCCATGCACAACTCCACTAGCGAATGTGCCAGGGACGAGTTCTGTTGGTAGTTTTTACATTGCTCCGGTAGGCATCTGAAAGACACCACAAAAGTTGTTCTTCCTGCTTTCTGGGCTGAGATGGGGAAACGCTGAATTTTGGAGTCGGCCGGTGACAAAATGTTCCAAAGACACCCCATGCACAACTCCACCGGGGAAGGTGCCAGACAGGAGTTCTCCTGGTAGTTTTTACATTGCTCCGGTAGGCATCTGAAAGACACCACAAAAGTTGTTCTTCCTGCTTTCTGGGCTGAGATGGGGAACCGCTGAATTTTGGAGTCGGCCGGTGACAAAATGTTCCAAACACACCCCATGCACAACTCCACCGGGGAAGGTGCCAGACAGGAGTTCTCCTGGTAGTTTTTACATTGCTCCGGTAGGCATCTGAAAGACACCACAAAAGTTGTTCTACCTGCTTTCGGGGCTGAGATGGGGAACCGCTGAATTTTGGAGTCGGCCGGTGACAAATTGTTCCAAACACACCCCATGCACAACTCCACCGGGGAAGGTGCCAGACAGGAGTTCTCTTAATAGTTTTTACACTACCTTGGTAGGTAGCTGAAAGGCACCACAAAAGTTGTTCTACCTGCTTTCTGGGCTGAGATGGGGAACCGCTGAATTTTGGACTCGGCCGGTGACAAATTGTTCCAAACACACCCCATGCACAACTCCACCGGGGAAGGTGCCAGACAGGAGTTCTCCTGATAGTTTTTACATTGCTCCGGTAGGCATCTGAAAGACACCACAAAAGTTGTTCTACCTGCTTTCTGGGCTGAGATGGGGAATCGCTGAATTTTGGAGTCGGCCGGTGAAAAAATGTTCCAAACACACCCCCTGCACAACTCCACCGGGGAAGGTGCCAGGGACGAGTTCTGTTGGTAGTTTTTACATTGCTCCTGTAGGCATCAAAAGGACACCACAAAAGTTGTTCTACCTGCTTTCTGGGCTGAGATGGGGAACCGCTGAATTTTGGACTCGGCCGGTGACAAAATGTTCCAAACACACCCCCTGCACAACTCCACCGGGGAATGGGCCAGACAGGAGTTCTCTTAATAGTTTTTACACTACCTTGGTAGGCATCTGAAAGACACCACAAAAGTTGTTCTACCTGCTTTCTGGGCTGAGATGGGGAACTGCTGAATTTTGGACTCGGCTGGTGACAAAATGTTCCAAACACACCCCATGCACAACTCCACCGGGGAAGGTGCCAGACAGGAGTTCTCCTGGTAGTTTTTACATTGCTCCGGTAGGCATGTGAAAGACACCACAAAAGTTGTTCTACCTGCTTTCTGGGCTGAGATGGGGAACCGCTGAATTTTGGAGTCGGCCGGTGACAAAATGTTCCAAACACACCCCCTGCACAACTCCACTAGCGAAGGTGCCAGACAGGAGTTCTCCTGGTAGTTTTTACACTATCTTGGTAGGCATTTGAAAGGCACCACAAAAGTTGTTCTACCTGCTTTCTGGGCTGAGATGGGGAACCGCTGAATTTTGGAGTCGGCCGGTGACAAAATGTTCCAAACACACCCCATGCACAACTCCACCGGGGAAGGTGCCAGACAGGAGTTCTCCTGGTAGTTTTTACACTACCTTGGTAGGCACCTGAAAGGCACCACAAAAGTTGTTCTACCTGCTTTCTGGGCTGAGATGGGGAACCGCTGAATTTTGGACTCGGCTGGTGACAAAATGTTCCAAACACACCCCATGCACAACTCCACCGGGGAAGGTGCCAGACAGGAGTTCTCTTAATAGTTTTTACACTACCTTGGTAGGCAGCTGAAAGGCACCACAAAAATTGTTCTACCTGCTTTCTGGGCTGAGATGGGGAACCGCTGAATTTTTGGACTCGGCTGGTGACAAAATGTTCCGAACACGCCCCATGCACAACTCCACCGGGGAAGGTGCCAGACAGGAGTTCTCCTGGTAGTTTTTACATTGCTCCGGTAGGCATCTGAAAGACACCACAAAAGTTGTTCTACCTGCTTTCTGGGCTAAGACGGGGAACCGCTGAATTTTGGACTCGGCCGGTGACAAAATGTTCCAAACACACCCCCTGCACAACTCCACCGGGGAAGGTGCCAGACAGGAGTTCTCCTGGTAGTTTTTACATTGCTCCGGTAGGCATCTGAAAGACACCACAAAAGTTGTTCTACCTGCTTTCTGGGCTGAGATGGGGAACCGCTGAATTTTGGAGTCGGCCGGTGAAAAAATGTTCCAAACACACCCCATGCACAACTCCACTAGCGAAGGTGCCAGGGACGAGTTCTGTTGGTAGTTTTTACATTGCTCCTGTAGGCATCAAAAGGACACCACAAAAGTTGTTCTTCCTGCTTTCTGGGCTGAGATGGGGAATCGCTGAATTTTGGACTCGGCCGGTGACAAAATGTTCCAAACACACCCCATGCACAACTCCACCGGGGAAGGTGCCAGACAGGAGTTCTCTTGGTAGTTTTTACACTACCTTGGTAGGCATTTGAAAGGCACCACAAAAGTTGTTCTACCTGCTTTCTGGGCTGAAATGGGGAACCGCTGAATTTTGGACTCGGCTGGTGACAAAATGTTCCAAACACACCCCATGCACAACTCCACCGGGGAAGGTGCCAGACAGGAGTTCTCCTGGTAGTTTTTACATTGCTCTGGTAGGCATCTGAAAGACACCACAAAAGTTGTTCTACCTGCTTTCTGGGCTGAGATGGGAAACCGCTGAATTTTGGACTCGGCTGGTGACAAAATGTTCCAAACACACCCCATGCACAACTCCACCGGGGAAGGTGCCAGACAGGAGTTCTCTTGGTAGTTTTTACACTACCTTGGTAGGCAGCTGAAAGGCACCACAAAAGTTGTTCTACCTGCTTTCTGGGCTGAGATGGGGAACCGCTGAATTTTGGAGTCGGCTGGTGACAAAATGTTCCAAACACACCCCATGCACAACTCCAGCGGGGAAGGTGCCAGACAGGAGTTCTCCTGGTAGTTTTTACATTGCTCCGGTAGGCATCTGAAAGACACCACAAAAGTTGTTCTACCTGCTTTCTGGGCTGAGATGGGGAACCGCTGAATTTTGGAGTCGGCTGGTGACAAACTGTTCCAAACACACCCCATGCACAATTCCACCGGGGAATGTGCCAGGCAGGAGTTCTCTTAATAGTTTTTACACTACCTTGGTAGGCAGCTGAAAGGCACCACAAAAGTTGTTCTACCTGCTTTCTGGGCTGAGATGGGGAACCGCTGAATTTTGGACTCGGCTGGTGACAAAATGTTCCAAACACACCCCATGCACAACTCCACCGGGGAAGGTGCCAGACAGGAGTTCTCCTGGTAGTTTTTACACTACCTTGGTAGGCAGCTGAAAGGCACCACAAAAGTTGTTCTACCTGCTTTCTGGGCTGAGATGGGGAACCGCTGAATTTTGGACTCGGCCGGTGACAAAATGTTCCAAAGACACCCCATGCACAACTCCACCGGGGAAGGTGCCAGAAAGGAGTTCTCTTAGTAGTTTTTACACTACCTTGGTAGGCATTTGAAAGGCACCACAAAAGTTGTTCTACCTGCTTTCTGGGCTGAGATGGGGAACCGCTGAATTTTGGACTCGGCTGGTGACAAAATGTTCCAAACACACCCCATGCACAACTCCACCGGGGAAGGTGCCAGAAAGGAGTTCTCCTGGTAGTTTTTACATTGCTCTGGTAGGCATCTGAAAGACACCACAAAAGTTGTTCTACCTGCTTTCTGGGCTGAGATGGGGAACCGCTGAATTTTGGAGTCGGCCGGTGACAAAATGTTCCAAACACACCCCATGCACAACTCCACCGGGGAAGGTGCCAGAAAGGAGTTCTCCTGGTAGTTTTTACATTGCTCTGGTAGGCATCTGAAAGACACCACAAAAGTTGTTCTACCTGCTTTCTGGGCTGAGATGGGGAACCGCTGAATTTTGGAGTCGGCCGGTGACAAAATGTTCCAAACACACCCCATGCACAACTCCACCGGGGAAGGTGCCAGACAGGAGTTCTCCTGGTAGTTTTTACATTGCTCCGGTAGGCATCTGAAAGACACCACAAAAGTTGTTTTTCCTGCTTTCTGGGCTGAGATGGGGAACCGCTGAATTTTGGACTCGGCTGGTGACAAAATGTTCCAAACACACCCCATGCACAACTCCACCGGGGAAGGTGCCAGACAGGAGTTCTCCTGGTAGTTTTTACATTGCTCCGGTAGGCATCTGAAAGACACCACAAAAGTTGTTCTACCTGCTTTCTGGGCTGAGATGGGGAACCGCTGAATTTTGGAGTCGGCCGGTGAAAAAATGTTCCAAACACACCCCATGCACAACTCCACTAGCGAAGGTGCCAGGGACGAGTTCTGTTGGTAGTTTTTACATTGCTCCTGTAGGCATCAAAAGGACACCACAAAAGTTGTTCTTCCTGCTTTCTGGGCTGAGATGGGGAATCGCTGAATTTTGGACTCGGCCGGTGACAAAATGTTCCAAACACACCCCATGCACAACTCCACCGGGGAAGGTGCCAGACAGGAGTTCTCCTGGTAGTTTTTACATTGCTCTGGTAGGCATCTGAAAGACACCACAAAAGTTGTTCTACCTGCTTTCTGGGCTGAGATGGGAAACCGCTGAATTTTGGACTCGGCTGGTGACAAAATGTTCCAAACACACCCCATGCACAACTCCACCGGGGAAGGTGCCAGACAGGAGTTCTCTTGGTAGTTTTTACACTACCTTGGTAGGCAGCTGAAAGGCACCACAAAAGTTGTTCTACCTGCTTTCTGGGCTGAGATGGGGAACCGCTGAATTTTGGAGTCAGCTGGTGACAAAATGTTCCAAAGACACCCCATGCACAACTCCACCGGGGAAGGTGCCAGACAGGAGTTCTCTTGGTAGTTTTTACATTGCTCCGGTAGGCATCTGAAAGACACCACAAAAGTTGTTCTACCTGCTTTCTGGGCTGAGATGGGGAACCGCTGAATTTTGGAGTCGGCTGGTGACAAACTGTTCCAAACACACCCCATGCACAATTCCACCGGGGAATGTGCCAGGCAGGAGTTCTCTTAATAGTTTTTACACTACCTTGGTAGGCAGCTGAAAGGCACCACAAAAGTTGTTCTACCTGCTTTCTGGGCTGAGATGGGGAACCGCTGAATTTTGGACTCGGCTGGTGACAAAATGTTCCAAACACACCCCATGCACAACTCCACCGGGGAAGGTGCCAGACAGGAGTTCTCCTGGTAGTTTTTACACTACCTTGGTAGGCAGCTGAAAGGCACCACAAAAGTTGTTCTACCTGCTTTCTGGGCTGAGATGGGGAACCGCTGAATTTTGGACTCGGCCGGTGACAAAATGTTCCAAAGACACCCCATGCACAACTCCACCGGGGAAGGTGCCAGAAAGGAGTTCTCTTAGTAGTTTTTACACTACCTTGGTAGGCATTTGAAAGGCACCACAAAAGTTGTTCTACCTGCTTTCTGGGCTGAGATGGGGAACCGCTGAATTTTGGACTCGGCTGGTGACAAAATGTTCCAAACACACCCCATGCACAACTCCACCGGGGAAGGTGCCAGACAGGAGTTCTCCTGGTAGTTTTTACATTGCTCTGGTAGGCATCTGAAAGACACCACAAAAGTTGTTCTACCTGCTTTCTGGCCTGAGATGGGGAACCGCTGAATTTTGGACTCGGCTGGTGACAAAATGTTCCAAACACACCCCATGCACAACTCCACCGGGGAAGGTGCCAGACAGGAGTTCTCCTGGTAGTTTTTACATTGCTCCGGTAGGCATCTGAAAGACACCACAAAAGTTGTTCTACCTGCTTTCTGGGCTGAGATGGGGAACCGCTGAATTTTGGAGTCGGCCGGTGACAAAATGTTCCAAACACACCCCATGCACAACTCCACCGGGGAAGGTGCCAGACAGGAGTTCTCCTGGTAGTTTTTACATTGCTCCGGTAGGCATCTGAAAGACACCACAAAAGTTGTTTTTCCTGCTTTCTGGGCTGAGATGGGGAACCGCTGAATTTTGGACTCGGCTGGTGACAAAATGTTCCAAACACACCCCATGCACAACTCCACCGGGGAAGGTGCCAGACAGGAGTTCTCCTGGTAGTTTTTACATTGCTCCGGTAGGCATCTGAAAGACACCACAAAAGTTGTTCTACCTGCTTTCTGGGCTGAGATGGGGAACCGCTGAATTTTGGAGTCGGCCGGTGACAAAATGTTCCAAACACACGCCATGCACAACTCCACCGGGGAAGGTGCCAGACAGGAGTTCTCCTGGTAGTTTTTACATTGCTCCAGTAGGCATCTGAAAGACACCACAAAAGTTGTTCTACCTGCTTTCTGGGCTGAGATGGGGAACCGCTGAATTTTGGACTCGGCTGGTGACAAAATGTTCCAAACACACCCCATGCACAACTCCACCGGGGAAGGTGCCAGACAGGAGTTCTCTTAGTAGTTTTTACACTACCTTGGTAGGCATCTGAAAGGCACCACAAAAGTTGTTCTACCTGCTTTCTGGGCTGAGATGGGGAACAGCTGAATTTTGGACTCGGCTGGTGACAAAATGTTCCAAACACACCCCATGCACAACTCCACCGGGGAAGGTGCCAGGCAGGAGTTCTCTTGGTAGTTTTTACACTACCTTGGTAGGCAGCTGAAAGGCACCACAAAAGTTGTTCTACCTGCTTTCTGGGCTGAGATGGGGAACCGCTGAATTTTGGAGTCGGCTGGTGACGAAATGTTCCAAACACACCCCATGCACAACTCCACCGGGGAAGGTGCCAGACAGGAGTTCTCCTGGTAGTTTTTACATTGCTCTGGTAGGCATCTGAAAGACACCACAAAAGTTGTTCTACCTGCTTTCTGGGCTGAGATGGGGAACCGCTGAATTTTGGACTCGGCCGGTGACAAAATGTTCCAAACACACCCCATGCACAACTCCACCGGGGAAGGTGCCAGACAGGAGTTCTCTTAATAGTTTTTACACTACCTTGGTAGGCATTTGAAAGGCACCACAAAAGTTGTTCTACCTGCTTTCTGGGCTGAGATGGGGAACCGCTGAATTTTGGAGTCAGCCGGTGAAAAAATGTTCCAAACACACCCCCTGCACAACTCCACTAGCGAAGGTGCCAGACAGGAGTTCTCCTGGTAGTTTTTACACTACCTTGGTAGGCATTTGAAAGGCACCACAAAAGTTGTTCTACCTGCTTTCTGGGCTGAGATGGGGAACCGCTGAATTTTGGAGTCGGCCGGTGACAAAATGTTCCAAACACACCCCATGCACAACTCCACCGGGGAAGGTGCCAGGCAGGAGTTCTCCTGGTAGTTTTTACATTGCTCCGGTAGGCATCTGAAAGACATCACAAAAGTTGTTCTACCTGCTTTCTGGGCTGAGATGGGGAACCGCTGAATTTTGGAGTCGGCCGGTGACAAAATGTTCCAAACACACCCCATGCACAACTCCACCGGGGAAGGTGCCAGACAGGAGTTCTCCTGGTAGTTTTTACATTGCTCCGGTAGGCATCTGAAAGACACCACAAAAGTTGTTCTACCTGCTTTCTGGGCTGAGATGGGGAACCGCTGAATTTTGGACTCGGCTGGTGACAAAATGTTCCAAACACACCCCATGCACAACTCCACCGGGGAAGGTGCCAGACAGGAGTTCTCTTAGTAGTTTTTACATTGCTCTGGTAGGCATCTGAAAGACACCACAAAAGTTGTTCTACCTGCTTTCTGGGCTGAGATGGGGAACCGCTGAATTTTGGAGTCGGCCGGTGACAAAATGTTCCAAACACACCCCATGCACAACTCCACCGGGGAAGGTGCCAGACAGGAGTTCTCCTGGTAGTTTTTACATTGCTCCGGTAGGCATCTGAAAGACACCACAAAAGTTGTTCTACCTGCTTTCTGGGCTGAGATGGGGAACCGCTGAATTTTGGAGTCGGCCGGTGACAAAATGTTCCAAACACACCCCATGCACAACTCCACCGGGGAAGGTGCCAGACAGGAGTTCTCCTGGTAGTTTTTACATTGCTCCGGTAGGCATCTGAAAGACACCACAAAAGTTGTTTTTCCTGCTTTCTGGGCTGAGATGGGGAACCGCTGAATTTTGGACTCGGCTGGTGACAAAATGTTCCAAACACACCCCATGCACAACTCCACCGGGGAAGGTGCCAGACAGGAGTTCTCCTGGTAGTTTTTACATTGCTCCGGTAGGCATCTGAAAGACACCACAAAAGTTGTTCTACCTGCTTTCTGGGCTGAGATGGGGAACCGCTGAATTTTGGAGTCGGCCGGTGACAAAATGTTCCAAACACACGCCATGCACAACTCCACCGGGGAAGGTGCCAGACAGGAGTTCTCCTGGTAGTTTTTACATTGCTCCAGTAGGCATCTGAAAGACACCACAAAAGTTGTTCTACCTGCTTTCTGGGCTGAGATGGGGAACCGCTGAATTTTGGACTCGGCTGGTGACAAAATGTTCCAAACACACCCCATGCACAACTCCACCGGGGAAGGTGCCAGACAGGAGTTCTCTTAGTAGTTTTTACACTACCTTGGTAGGCATCTGAAAGGCACCACAAAAGTTGTTCTACCTGCTTTCTGGGCTGAGATGGGGAACAGCTGAATTTTGGAGTCGGCTGGTGACAAAATGTTCCAAACACACCCCATGCACAACTCCACCGGGGAAGGTGCCAGGCAGGAGTTCTCCTGGTAGTTTTTACACTACCTTGGTAGGCAGCTGAAAGGCACCACAAAAGTTGTTCTACCTGCTTTCTGGGCTGAGATGGGGAACCGCTGAATTTTGGAGTCGGCTGGTGACGAAATGTTCCAAACACACCCCATGCACAACTCCACCGGGGAAGGTGCCAGACAGGAGTTCTCCTGGTAGTTTTTACATTGCTCTGGTAGGCATCTGAAAGACACCACAAAAGTTGTTCTACCTGCTTTCTGGGCTGAGATGGGGAACCGCTGAATTTTTGAGTCGGCCGGTGAAAAAATGTTCCAAACACACCCCATGCACAACTCCACTAGCGAAGGTGCCAGACAGGAGTTCTCCTGGTAGTTTTTACACTACCTTGGTAGGCATTTGAAAGGCACCACAAAAGTTGTTCTACCTGCTTTCTGGGCTGAGATGGGGAACCGCTGAATTTTGGAGTCGGCCGGTGACAAAATGTTCCAAACACACCCCATGCACAACTCCACCGGGGAAGGTGCCAGGCAGGAGTTCTCCTGGTAGTTTTTACATTGCTCCGGTAGGCATCTGAAAGACATCACAAAAGTTGTTCTACCTGCTTTCTGGGCTGAGATGGGGAACCGCTGAATTTTGGAGTCGGCCGGTGACAAAATGTTCCAAACACACCCCATGCACAACTCCACCGGGGAAGGTGCCAGACAGGAGTTCTCCTGGTAGTTTTTACATTGCTCCGGTAGGCATCTGAAAGACACCACAAAAGTTGTTCTACCTGCTTTCTGGGCTGAGATGGGGAACCGCTGAATTTTGGACTCGGCTGGTGACAAAATGTTCCAAACACACCCCATGCACAACTCCACCGGGGAAGGTGCCAGACAGGAGTTCTCCTGGTAGTTTTTACATTGCTCTGGTAGGCATCTGAAAGACATCACAAAAGTTGTTCTACCTGCTTTCTGGGCTGAGATGGGGAACCGCTGAATTTTGGACTCGGCTGGTGACAAAATGTTCCAAACACACCCCATGCACAACTCCACCGGGGAAGGTGCCAGACAGGAGTTCTCTTAGTAGTTTTTACACTACCTTGGTAGGCATCTGAAAGGCACCACAAAAGTTGTTCTACCTGCTTTCTGGGCTGAGATGGGGAACAGCTGAATTTTGGACTCGGCTGGTGACAAAATGTTCCAAACACACCCCATGCACAACTCCACCGGGGAAGGTGCCAGGCAGGAGTTCTCTTGGTAGTTTTTACACTACCTTGGTAGGCAGCTGAAAGGCACCACAAAAGTTGTTCTACCTGCTTTCTGGGCTGAGATGGGGAACCGCTGAATTTTGGAGTCGGCTGGTGACGAAATGTTCCAAACACACCCCATGCACAACTCCACCGGGGAAGGTGCCAGACAGGAGTTCTCCTGGTAGTTTTTACATTGCTCTGGTAGGCATCTGAAAGACACCACAAAAGTTGTTCTACCTGCTTTCTGGGCTGAGATGGGGAACCGCTGAATTTTTGAGTCGGCCGGTGACAAAATGTTCCAAACACACCCCATGCACAACTCCACCGGGGAATGTGCCAGACAGGAGTTCTCTTAATAGTTTTTACACTACCTTGGTAGGCATTTGAAAGGCACCACAAAAGTTGTTCTACCTGCTTTCTGGGCTGAGATGGGGAACCGCTGAATTTTGGAGTCAGCCGGTGAAAAAATGTTCCAAACACACCCCCTGCACAACTCCACTAGCGAAGGTGCCAGACAGGAGTTCTCCTGGTAGTTTTTACACTACCTTGGTAGGCATTTGAAAGGCACCACAAAAGTTGTTCTACCTGCTTTCTGGGCTGAGATGGGGAACCGCTGAATTTTGGAGTCGGCCGGTGACAAAATGTTCCAAACACACCCCATGCACAACTCCACCGGGGAAGGTGCCAGGCAGGAGTTCTCCTGGTAGTTTTTACATTGCTCCGGTAGGCATCTGAAAGACATCACAAAAGTTGTTCTACCTGCTTTCTGGGCTGAGATGGGGAACCGCTGAATTTTGGAGTCGGCCGGTGACAAAATGTTCCAAACACACCCCATGCACAACTCCACCGGGGAAGGTGCCAGACAGGAGTTCTCCTGGTAGTTTTTACATTGCTCCGGTAGGCATCTGAAAGACACCACAAAAGTTGTTCTACCTGCTTTCTGGGCTGAGATGGGGAACCGCTGAATTTTGGACTCGGCTGGTGACAAAATGTTCCAAACACACCCCATGCACAACTCCACCGGGGAAGGTGCCAGACAGGAGTTCTCCTGGTAGTTTTTACATTGCTCTGGTAGGCATCTGAAAGACACCACAAAAGTTGTTCTACCTGCTTTCTGGCCTGAGATGGGGAACCGCTGAATTTTGGAGTCGGCCGGTGACAAAATGTTCCAAACACACCCCATGCACAACTCCACCGGGGAAGGTGCCAGACAGGAGTTCTCCTGGTAGTTTTTACATTGCTCCGGTAGGCATCTGAAAGACACCACAAAAGTTGTTCTACCTGCTTTCTGGGCTGAGATGGGGAACCGCTGAATTTTGGAGTCGGCCGGTGACAAAATGTTCCAAACACACCCCATGCACAACTCCACCGGGGAAGGTGCCAGACAGGAGTTCTCCTGGTAGTTTTTACATTGCTCCGGTAGGCATCTGAAAGACACCACAAAAGTTGTTTTTCCTGCTTTCTGGGCTGAGATGGGGAACCGCTGAATTTTGGACTCGGCTGGTGACAAAATGTTCCAAACACACCCCATGCACAACTCCACCGGGGAAGGTGCCAGACAGGAGTTCTCCTGGTAGTTTTTACATTGCTCCGGTAGGCATCTGAAAGACACCACAAAAGTTGTTCTACCTGCTTTCTGGGCTGAGATGGGGAACCGCTGAATTTTGGAGTCGGCCGGTGACAAAATGTTCCAAACACACGCCATGCACAACTCCACCGGGGAAGGTGCCAGACAGGAGTTCTCCTGGTAGTTTTTACATTGCTCCAGTAGGCATCTGAAAGACACCACAAAAGTTGTTCTACCTGCTTTCTGGGCTGAGATGGGGAACCGCTGAATTTTGGACTCGGCTGGTGACAAAATGTTCCAAACACACCCCATGCACAACTCCACCGGGGAAGGTGCCAGACAGGAGTTCTCTTAGTAGTTTTTACACTACCTTGGTAGGCATCTGAAAGGCACCACAAAAGTTGTTCTACCTGCTTTCTGGGCTGAGATGGGGAACAGCTGAATTTTGGACTCGGCTGGTGACAAAATGTTCCAAACACACCCCATGCACAACTCCACCGGGGAAGGTGCCAGGCAGGAGTTCTCCTGGTAGTTTTTACACTACCTTGGTAGGCAGCTGAAAGGCACCACAAAAGTTGTTCTACCTGCTTTCTGGGCTGAGATGGGGAACCGCTGAATTTTGGAGTCGGCTGGTGACGAAATGTTCCAAACACACCCCATGCACAACTCCACCGGGGAAGGTGCCAGACAGGAGTTCTCCTGGTAGTTTTTACATTGCTCTGGTAGGCATCTGAAAGACACCACAAAAGTTGTTCTACCTGCTTTCTGGGCTGAGATGGGGAACCGCTGAATTTTTGAGTCGGCCGGTGAAAAAATGTTCCAAACACACCCCATGCACAACTCCACCGGGGAATGTGCCAGACAGGAGTTCTCTTAATAGTTTTTACACTACCTTGGTAGGCATTTGAAAGGCACCACAAAAGTTGTTCTACCTGCTTTCTGGGCTGAGATGGGGAACCGCTGAATTTTGGAGTCAGCCGGTGAAAAAATGTTCCAAACACACCCCCTGCACAACTCCACTAGCGAAGGTGCCAGACAGGAGTTCTCCTGGTAGTTTTTACACTACCTTGGTAGGCATTTGAAAGGCACCACAAAAGTTGTTCTACCTGCTTTCTGGGCTGAGATGGGGAACCGCTGAATTTTGGAGTCGGCCGGTGACAAAATGTTCCAAACACACCCCATGCACAACTCCACCGGGGAAGGTGCCAGGCAGGAGTTCTCCTGGTAGTTTTTACATTGCTCCGGTAGGCATCTGAAAGACATCACAAAAGTTGTTCTACCTGCTTTCTGGGCTGAGATGGGGAACCGCTGAATTTTGGAGTCGGCCGGTGACAAAATGTTCCAAACACACCCCATGCACAACTCCACCGGGGAAGGTGCCAGACAGGAGTTCTCCTGGTAGTTTTTACATTGCTCCGGTAGGCATCTGAAAGACACCACAAAAGTTGTTCTACCTGCTTTCTGGGCTGAGATGGGGAACCGCTGAATTTTGGACTCGGCTGGTGACAAAATGTTCCAAACACACCCCATGCACAACTCCACCGGGGAAGGTGCCAGACAGGAGTTCTCCTGGTAGTTTTTACATTGCTCTGGTAGGCATCTGAAAGACATCACAAAAGTTGTTCTACCTGCTTTCTGGGCTGAGATGGGGAACAGCTGAATTTTGGACTCGGCCGGTGACAAAATGTTCCAAAGACACCCCATGCACAACTCCACCGGGGAAGGTGCCAGGCAGGAGTTCTCTTAGTAGTTTTTACACTACCTTGGTAGGCATCTGAAAGACACCACAAAAGTTGTTCTACCTGCTTTCTGGGCTGAGATGGGGAACCGCTGAATTTTGGAGTCAGCCGGTGAAAAAATGTTCCAAACACACCCCCTGCACAACTCCACTAGCGAAGGTGCCAGACAGGAGTTCTCCTGGTAGTTTTTACACTACCTTGGTAGGCAGCTGAAAGGCACCACAAAAGTTGTTCTTCCTGCTTTCTGGGCTGAGATGGGGAACCGCTGAATTTTGGAGTCGGCTGGTGACGAAATGTTCCAAACACACCCCATGCACAACTCCACCGGGGAAGGTGCCAGACAGGAGTTCTCCTGGTAGTTTTTACATTGCTCTGGTAGGCATCTGAAAGACACCACAAAAGTTGTTCTACCTGCTTTCTGGGCTGAGATGGGGAACCGCTGAATTTTGGAGTCGGCCGGTGACAAAATGTTCCAAACACACCCCATGCACAACTCCACCGGGGAATGTGCCAGACAGGAGTTCTCTTAATAGTTTTTACACTACCTTGGTAGGCATTTGAAAGGCACCACAAAAGTTGTTCTACCTGCTTTCTGGGCTGAGATGGGGAACCGCTGAATTTTGGACTCGGCCGGTGACAAAATGTTCCAAACACACCCCATGCACAACTCCACCGGGGAAGGTGCCAGACAGGAGTTCTCTTAATAGTTTTTACACTACCTTGGTAGGCAGCTGAAAGGCACCACAAAAATTGTTCTACCTGCTTTCTGGGCTGAGATGGGGAACCGCTGAATTTTTGGACTCGGCTGGTGACAAAATGTTCCGAACACGCCCCATGCACAACTCCACCGGGGAAGGTGCCAGACAGGAGTTCTCCTGGTAGTTTTTACATTGCTCCGGTAGGCATCTGAAAGACACCACAAAAGTTGTTCTACCTGCTTTCTGGGCTGAGACGGGGAACCGCTGAATTTTGGAGTCGGCCGGTGACAAAATGTTCCAAACACACCCCATGCACAACTCCACTAGCGTAGGTGCCAGGGACGAGTTCTGTTGGTAGTTTTTACATTGCTCCGGTAGGCATCTGAAAGACACCACAAAAGTTGTTCTACCTGCTTTCTGGGCTGAGATGGGGAACCGCTGAATTTTGGAGTCGGCCGGTGAAAAAATGTTCCAAACACACCCCATGCACAACTCCACTAGCGAAGGTGCCAGGGACGAGTTCTGTTGGTAGTTTTTACATTGCTCCTGTAGGCATCAAAAGGACACCACAAAAGTTGTTCTTCCTGCTTTCTGGGCTGAGATGGGGAATCGCTGAATTTTGGACTCGGCCGGTGACAAAATGTTCCAAACACACCCCATGCACAACTCCACCGGGGAAGGTGCCAGACAGGAGTTCTCTTGGTAGTTTTTACACTACCTTGGTAGGCATTTGAAAGGCACCACAAAAGTTGTTCTACCTGCTTTCTGGGCTGAAATGGGGAACCGCTGAATTTTGGACTCGGCTGGTGACAAAATGTTCCAAACACACCCCATGCACAACTCCACCGGGGAAGGTGCCAGACAGGAGTTCTCCTGGTAGTTTTTACATTGCTCTGGTAGGCATCTGAAAGACACCACAAAAGTTGTTCTACCTGCTTTCTGGGCTGAGATGGGAAACCGCTGAATTTTGGACTCGGCTGGTGACAAAATGTTCCAAACACACGCCATGCACAACTCCACCGGGGAAGGTGCCAGACAGGAGTTCTCTTGGTAGTTTTTACAGTACCTTGGTAGGCAGCTGAAAGGCACCACAAAAGTTGTTCTACCTGCTTTCTGGGCTGAGATGGGAAACCGCTGAATTTTGGACTCGGCTGGTGACAAAATGTTCCAAACACACCCCATGCACAACTCCACCGGGGAAGGTGCCAGACAGGAGTTCTCTTGGTAGTTTTTACACTACCTTGGTAGGCAGCTGAAAGGCACCACAAAAGTTGTTCTACCTGCTTTCTGGGCTGAGATGGGGAACCGCTGAATTTTGGACTCGGCTGGTGACAAAATGTTCCAAACACACCCCATGCACAACTCCACCGGGGAAGGTGCCAGACAGGAGTTCTCCTGGTAGTTTTTACATTGCTCCGGTAGGCATCTGAAAGACACCACAAAAGTTGTTCTACCTGCTTTCTGGGCTGAGATGGGGAACCGCTGAATTTTGGAGTCGGCCGGTGACAAAATGTTCCAAACACACGCCATGCACAACTCCACCGGGGAAGGTGCCAGACAGGAGTTCTCCTGGTAGTTTTTACATTGCTCCAGTAGGCATCTGAAAGACACCACAAAAGTTGTTCTACCTGCTTTCTGGGCTGAGATGGGGAACCGCTGAATTTTGGAGTCGGCCGGTGACAAAATGTTCCAAACACACCCCATGCACAACTCCACCGGGGAAGGTGCCAGACAGGAGTTCTCCTGGTAGTTTTTACATTGCTCCGGTAGGCATCTGAAAGACACCACAAAAGTTGTTCTACCTGCTTTCTGGGCTGAGATGGGGAACCGCTGAATTTTGGAGTCGGCCGGTGACAAAATGTTCCAAACACACCCCATGCACAACTCCACCGGGGAAGGTGCCAGACAGGAGTTCTCCTGGTAGTTTTTACATTGCTCCGGTAGGCATCTGAAAGACACCACAAAAGTTGTTTTTCCTGCTTTCTGGGCTGAGATGGGGAACCGCTGAATTTTGGACTCGGCTGGTGACAAAATGTTCCAAACACACCCCATGCACAACTCCACCGGGGAAGGTGCCAGACAGGAGTTCTCCTGGTAGTTTTTACATTGCTCCGGTAGGCATCTGAAAGACACCACAAAAGTTGTTCTACCTGCTTTCTGGGCTGAGATGGGGAACCGCTGAATTTTGGAGTCGGCCGGTGACAAAATGTTCCAAACACACGCCATGCACAACTCCACCGGGGAAGGTGCCAGACAGGAGTTCTCCTGGTAGTTTTTACATTGCTCCAGTAGGCATCTGAAAGACACCACAAAAGTTGTTCTACCTGCTTTCTGGGCTGAGATGGGGAACCGCTGAATTTTGGACTCGGCTGGTGACAAAATGTTCCAAACACACCCCATGCACAACTCCACCGGGGAAGGTGCCAGACAGGAGTTCTCTTAGTAGTTTTTACACTACCTTGGTAGGCATCTGAAAGGCACCACAAAAGTTGTTCTACCTGCTTTCTGGGCTGAGATGGGGAACAGCTGAATTTTGGACTCGGCTGGTGACAAAATGTTCCAAACACACCCCATGCACAACTCCACCGGGGAAGGTGCCAGACAGGAGTTCTCCTGGTAGTTTTTACATTGCTCTGGTAGGCATCTGAAAGACACCACAAAAGTTGTTCTACCTGCTTTCTGGGCTGAGATGGGGAACCGCTGAATTTTGGAGTCGGCTGGTGACGAAATGTTCCAAACACACCCCATGCACAACTCCACCGGGGAAGGTGCCAGACAGGAGTTCTCCTGGTAGTTTTTACATTGCTCTGGTAGGCATCTGAAAGACACCACAAAAGTTGTTCTACCTGCTTTCTGGGCTGAGATGGGGAACCGCTGAATTTTGGACTCGGCCGGTGACAAAATGTTCCAAACACACCCCATGCACAACTCCACCGGGGAAGGTGCCAGACAGGAGTTCTCCTGGTAGTTTTTACACTACCTTGGTAGGCAGCTGAAAGGCACCACAAAAGTTGTTCTACCTGCTTTCTGGGCTGAGATGGGGAACCGCTGAATTTTGGACTCGGCCGGTGACAAAATGTTCCAAAGACACCCCATGCACAACTCCACCGGGGAAGGTGCCAGAAAGGAGTTCTCTTAGTAGTTTTTACACTACCTTGGTAGGCATTTGAAAGGCACCACAAAAGTTGTTCTACCTGCTTTCTGGGCTGAGATGGGGAACCGCTGAATTTTGGACTCGGCTGGTGACAAAATGTTCCAAACACACCCCATGCACAACTCCACCGGGGAAGGTGCCAGACAGGAGTTCTCCTGGTAGTTTTTACATTGCTCTGGTAGGCATCTGAAAGACACCACAAAAGTTGTTCTACCTGCTTTCTGGGCTGAGATGGGGAACCGCTGAATTTTGGAGTCGGCCGGTGACAAAATGTTCCAAACACACCCCATGCACAACTCCACCACGGAAGGTGCCAGACAGGAGTTCTCCTGGTAGTTTTTACATTGCTCCGGTAGGCATCTGAAAGACACCACAAAAGTTGTTCTACCTGCTTTCTGGGCTGAGATGGGGAACCGCTGAATTTTGGAGTCGGCCGGTGACAAAATGTTCCAAACACACCCCATGCACAACTCCACCGGGGAAGGTGCCAGACAGGAGTTCTCCTGGTAGTTTTTACATTGCTCCGGTAGGCATCTGAAAGACACCACAAAAGTTGTTTTTCCTGCTTTCTGGGCTGAGATGGGGAACCGCTGAATTTTGGACTCGGCTGGTGACAAAATGTTCCAAACACACCCCATGCACAACTCCACCGGGGAAGGTGCCAGACAGGAGTTCTCCTGGTAGTTTTTACATTGCTCCGGTAGGCATCTGAAAGACACCACAAAAGTTGTTCTACCTGCTTTCTGGGCTGAGATGGGGAACCGCTGAATTTTGGAGTCGGCCGGTGACAAAATGTTCCAAACACACGCCATGCACAACTCCACCGGGGAAGGTGCCAGACAGGAGTTCTCCTGGTAGTTTTTACATTGCTCCAGTAGGCATCTGAAAGACACCACAAAAGTTGTTCTACCTGCTTTCTGGGCTGAGATGGGGAACCGCTGAATTTTGGACTCGGCCGGTGACAAAATGTTCCAAACACACCCCATGCACAACTCCACCGGGGAAGGTGCCAGACAGGAGTTCTCTTAGTAGTTTTTACACTACCTTGGTAGGCATCTGAAAGGCACCACAAAAGTTGTTCTACCTGCTTTCTGGGCTGAGATGGGGAACAGCTGAATTTTGGACTCGGCTGGTGACAAAATGTTCCAAACACACCCCATGCACAACTCCACCGGGGAAGGTGCCAGGCAGGAGTTCTCTTGGTAGTTTTTACACTACCTTGGTAGGCAGCTGAAAGGCACCACAAAAGTTGTTCTACCTGCTTTCTGGGCTGAGATGGGGAACCGCTGAATTTTGGAGTCGGCTGGTGACAAAATGTTCCAAACACACCCCATGCACAACTCCACCGGGGAAGGTGCCAGACAGGAGTTCTCCTGGTAGTTTTTACATTGCTCTGGTAGGCATCTGAAAGACACCACAAAAGTTGTTCTACCTGCTTTCTGGGCTGAGATGGGGAACCGCTGAATTTTTGAGTCGGCCGGTGACAAAATGTTCCAAACACACCCCATGCACAACTCCACCGGGGAATGTGCCAGACAGGAGTTCTCTTAATAGTTTTTACACTACCTTGGTAGGCATTTGAAAGGCACCACAAAAGTTGTTCTACCTGCTTTCTGGGCTGAGATGGGGAACCGCTGAATTTTGGAGTCAGCCGGTGAAAAAATGTTCCAAACACACCCCCTGCACAACTCCACTAGCGAAGGTGCCAGACAGGAGTTCTCCTGGTAGTTTTTACACTACCTTGGTAGGCATTTGAAAGGCACCACAAAAGTTGTTCTACCTGCTTTCTGGGCTGAGATGGGGAACCGCTGAATTTTGGAGTCGGCCGGTGACAAAATGTTCCAAACACACCCCATGCACAACTCCACCGGGGAAGGTGCCAGGCAGGAGTTCTCCTGGTAGTTTTTACATTGCTCCGGTAGGCATCTGAAAGACATCACAAAAGTTGTTCTACCTGCTTTCTGGGCTGAGATGGGGAACCGCTGAATTTTGGAGTCGGCCGGTGACAAAATGTTCCAAACACACCCCATGCACAACTCCACCGGGGAAGGTGCCAGACAGGAGTTCTCCTGGTAGTTTTTACATTGCTCCGGTAGGCATCTGAAAGACACCACAAAAGTTGTTCTACCTGCTTTCTGGGCTGAGATGGGGAACCGCTGAATTTTGGACTCGGCTGGTGACAAAATGTTCCAAACACACCCCCTGCACAACTCCACCGGGGAAGGTGCCAGACAGGAGTTCTCCTGGTAGTTTTTACATTGCTCTGGTAGGCATCTGAAAGACATCACAAAAGTTGTTCTACCTGCTTTCTGGGCTGAGATGGGGAACAGCTGAATTTTGGACTCGGCCGGTGACAAAATGTTCCAAACACACCCCATGCACAACTCCACCGGGGAAGGTGCCAGACAGGAGTTCTCCTGGTAGTTTTTACATTGCTCCGGTAGGCATCTGAAAGACACCACAAAAGTTGTTCTACCTGCTTTCTGGGCTGAGATGGGGAACCGCTGAATTTTGGAGTCAGCCGGTGAAAAAATGTTCCAAACACACCCCCTGCACAACTCCACTAGCGAAGGTGCCAGACAGGAGTTCTCCTGGTAGTTTTTACATTGCTCCGGTAGGCATCTGAAAGACACCACAAAAGTTGTTCTACCTGCTTTCTGGGCTGAGATGGGGAACCGCTGAATTTTGGACTCGGCTGGTGACGAAATGTTCCAAACACACCCCATGCACAACTCCACCGGGGAAGGTGCCAGACAGGAGTTCTCCTGGTAGTTTTTACATTGCTCTGGTAGGCATCTGAAAGACATCACAAAAGTTGTTCTACCTGCTTTCTGGGCTGAGATGGGGAACAGCTGAATTTTGGACTCGGCCGGTGACAAAATGTTCCAAAGACACCCCCTGCACAACTCCACCGGGGAAGGTGCCAGGCAGGAGTTCTCTTGGTAGTTTTTACACTACCTTGGTAGGCATCTGAAAGACACCACAAAAGTTGTTCTTCCTGCTTTCTGGGCTGAGATGGGGAACCGCTGAATTTTGGAGTCAGCCGGTGAAAAAATGTTCCAAACACAGCCCCTGCACAACTCCACTAGCGAAGGTGCCAGACAGGAGTTCTCCTGGTAGTTTTTACACTACCTTGGTAGGCAGCTGAAAGGCACCACAAAAGTTGTTCTACCTGCTTTCTGGGCTGAGATGGGGAACCGCTGAATTTTGGAGTCGGCTGGTGACAAAATGTTCCAAACACACCCCATGCACAACTCCACCGGGGAAGGTGCCAGACAGGAGTTCTCCTGGTAGTTTTTACATTGCTCTGGTAGGCATCTGAAAGACACCACAAAAGTTGTTCTACCTGCTTTCTGGGCTGAGATGGGGAACCGCTGAATTTTTGAGTCGGCCGGTGACAAAATTTTCCAAACACACCCCATGCACAACTCCACCGGGGAATGTGCCAGACAGGAGTTCTCTTAATAGTTTTTACACTACCTTGGTAGGCATTTGAAAGGCACCACAAAAGTTGTTCTACCTGCTTTCTGGGCTGAGATGGGGAACCGCTGAATTTTGGAGTCAGCCGGTGAAAAAATGTTCCAAACACACACCCTGCACAACTCCACTAGCGAAGGTGCCAGACAGGAGTTCTCCTGGTAGTTTTTACACTACCTTGGTAGGCATTTGAAAGGCACCACAAAAGTTGTTCTACCTGCTTTCTGGGCTGAGATGGGGAACCGCTGAATTTTGGAGTCGGCCGGTGACAAAATGTTCCAAACACACCCCATGCACAACTCCACCGGGGAAGGTGCCAGGCAGGAGTTCTCCTGGTAATTTTTACATTGCTCCGGTAGGCATCTGAAAGACATCACAAAAGTTGTTCTACCTGCTTTCTGGGCTGAGATGGGGAACAGCTGAATTTTGGAGTCGGCCGGTGACAAAATGTTCCAAACACACCCCATGCACAACTCCACCGGGGAAAGTGCCAGACAGGAGTTCTCCTGGTAGTTTTTACACTACCTTGGTAGGCACCTGAAAGGCACCACAAAAGTTGTTCTACCTGCTTTCTGGGCTGAGATGGGGAACCGCTGAATTTTGGACTCGGCCGGTGACAAAATGTTCCAAACACACCCCATGCACAACTCCACCGGGGAAGGTGCCAGACAGGAGTTCTCTTGGTAGTTTTTACACTACCTTGGTAGGCAGCTGAAAGGCACCACAAAAGTTGTTCTACCTGCTTTGTGGGCTGAGATGGGGAACCGCTGAATTTTGGAGTCGGCCGGTGACAAAATGTTCCAAACACACCCCATGCACAACTCCACCGGGGAAGGTGCCAGGCAGGAGTTCTCTTGGTAGTTTTTACACTACCTTGGTAGGCATCTGAAAGGCACCACAAAAGTTGTTCTACCTGCTTTCTGGGCTGAGATGGGGAATCGCTGAATTTTGGACTCGGCCGGTGACAAAATGTTCCAAACACACCCCCTGCACAACTCCACCGGGGAAGGTGCCAGACAGGAGTTCTCCTGGTAGTTTTTACACTACCTTGGTAGGCACCTGAAAGGCACCACAAAAGTTGTTCTACCTGCTTTCTGGGCTGAGATGGGGAACAGCTGAATTTTGGAGTCGGCCGGTGACAAAATGTTCCAAACACACCCCATGCACAACTCCACCGGGGAAGGTGCCAGACAGGAGTTCTCCTGGTAGTTTTTACACTACCTTGGTAGGCAGCTGAAAGGCACCACAAAAGTTGTTCTACCTGCTTTCTGGGCTGAGATGGGGAACCGCTGAATTTTTGGACTCAGCTGGTGACAAAATGTTCCGAACACGCCCCATGCACAACTCCACCGGGGAAGGTGCCAGACAGGAGTTCTCCTGGTAGTTTTTACATTGCTCCGGTAGGCATCTGAAAGACACCACAAAAGTTGTTCTACCTGCTTTCTGGGCTGAGATGGGGAACCGCTGAATTTTGGACTCGGCTGGTGACAAAATGTTCCAAACACACCCCATGCACAACTCCACTAGCGAAGGTGCCAGGGACGAGTTCTGTTGGTAGTTTTTACATTGCTCCGGTAGGCATCTGAAAGACACCACAAAAGTTGTTCTACCTGCTTTCTGGGCTGAGATGGGGAACCGCTGAATTTTGGACTCGGCCGGTGAAAAAATGTTCCAAACACACCCCATGCACAACTCCACTAGCGAAGGTGCCAGGGACGAGTTCTGTTGGTAGTTTTTACATTGCTCCTGTAGGCATCAAAAGGACACCACAAAAGTTGTTCTTCCTGCTTTCTGGGCTGAGATGGGGAACCGCTGAATTTTGGACTCGGCCGGTGACAAAATGTTCCAAAGACACCCCATGCACAACTCCACCGGGGAAGGTGCCAGACAGGAGTTCTCTTGGTAGTTTTTACACTACCTTGGTAGGCATTTGAAAGGCACCACAAAAGTTGTTCTACCTGCTTTCTGGGCTGAGATGGGAAACCGCTGAATTTTGGACTCGGCTGGTGACAAAATGTTCCAAACACACCCCATGCACAACTCCACCGGGGAAGGTGCCAGACAGGAGTTCTCTTGATAGTTTTTACACTACCTTGGTAGGCAGCTGAAAGGCACCACAAAAGTTGTTCTTCCTGCTTTCTGGGCTGAGATGGGGAACCGCTGAATTTTGGACTCGGCTGGTGACAAAATGTTCCAAACACACCCCATGCACAACTCCACCGGGGAATGTGCCAGACAGGAGTTCTCTTAGTAGTTTTTACATTGCTCTGGTAGGCATCTGAAAGACACCACAAAAGTTGTTCTTCCTGCTTTCTGGGCTGAGATGGGAAACCGCTGAATTTTGGAGTCGGCCGGTGACAAAATGTTCCAAACACACCCCATGCACAACTCCACCGGGGAAGGTGCCAGACAGGAGTTCTCCTGGTAGTTTTTACATTGCTCCGGTAGGCATCTGAAAGACACCACAAAAGTTGTTCTACCTGCTTTCTGGGCTGAGATGGGGAACCGCTGAATTTTGGAGTCGGCCGGTGACAAAATGTTCCAAACACACCCCATGCACAACTCCACCGGGGAATGTGCCAGACAGGAGTTCTCTTAATAGTTTTTACACTACCTTGGTAGGCATTTGAAAGGCACCACAAAAGTTGTTCTACCTGCTTTCTGGGCTGAGATGGGGAACCGCTGAATTTTGGAGTCGGCTGGTGACAAAATGTTCCAAACACACCCCATGCACAACTCCACCGGGGAAGGTGCCAGACAGGAGTTCTCCTGGTAGTTTTTACACTACCTTGGTAGGCATCTGAAAGACACCACAAAAGCTGTTCTACCTGCTTTCTGGGCTGAGATGGGGAACCGCTGAATTTTGGAGTCGGCCGGTGACAAAATGTTCCAAACACACCCCATGCACAACTCCACCGGGGAAGGTGCCAGACAGGAGTTCTCCTGGTAGTTTTTACATTGCTCCTGCAGGCATCTGAAAGGCACCACAAAAGTTGTTCTACCTGCTTTCTGGGCTGAGATGGGGAACCGCTGAATTTTGGAGTCGGCTGGTGACAAAATGTTCCAAACACACCCCATGCACAACTCCACCGGGGAAGGTGCCAGACAAGAGTTCTCCTGGTAGTTTTTACACTACCTTGGTAGGCAGCTGAAAGGCACCACAAAAGTTGTTCTTCCTGCTTTCTGGGCTGAGATGGGGAACAGCTGAATTTTGGACTCGGCTGGTGACAAAATTTTAATAAATACACCCCATGCACAACTCCACTAGCGAAGGTGCCAGGGACGAGTTCTGTTGGTAGTTTTTACATTGCTCCGGTAGGCATCAAAAGGACACCACAAAAGTTGTTCTTCCTGCTTTCTGGGCTGAGATGGGGAACCGCTGAATTTTGGACTCGGCCGGTGACAAAATGTTCCAAAGACACCCCATGCACAACTCCACCGGGGAAGGTGCCAGGCAGGAGTTCTCTTGGTAGTTTTTACACTACCTTGGTAGGCATTTGAAAGGCACCACAAAAGTTGTTCTACCTGCTTTCTGGGCTGAGATGGGGAACCGCTGAATTTTGGACTCGGCTGGTGACAAAATGTTCCAAACACACCCCATGCACAACTCCACCGGGGAAGGTGCCAGACAGGAGTTCTCCTGGTAGTTTTTACACTACCTTGGTAGGCATTTGAAAGGCACCACAAAAGTTGTTCTACCTGCTTTCTGGGCTGAGATGGGGAACCGCTGAATTTTGGAGTCGGCCGGTGACAAAATGTTCCAAACACACCCCATGCACAACTCCACCGGGGAAGGTGCCAGGCAGGAGTTCTCTTGGTAGTTTTTACATTGCTCCGGTAGGCATCTGAAAGACACCACAAAAGTTGTTCTACCTGCTTTCTGGGCTGAGATGGGGAACCGCTGAATTTTGGAGTCGGCCGGTGACAAAATGTTCCAAACACACGCCATGCACAACTCCACCGGGGAAGGTGCCAGACAGGAGTTCTCCTGGTAGTTTTTACATTGCTCCGGTAGGCATCTGAAAGACACCACAAAAGTTGTTCTACCTGCTTTCTGGGCTGAGATGGGGAACCGCTGAATTTTGGACTCGGCCGGTGACAAAATGTTCCAAACACACCCCATGCACAACTCCACCGGGGAAGGTGCCAGACAGGAGTTCTCCTGGTAGTTTTTACACTACCTTGGTAGGCAGCTGAAAGGCACCACAAAAGTTGTTCTACCTGCTTTCTGGGCTGAGATGGGGAACCGCTGAATTTTTGGACTCGGCTGGTGACAAAATGTTCCGAACACGCCCCATGCACAACTCCACCGGGGAAGGTGCCAGACAGGAGTTCTCCTGGTAGTTTTTACATTGCTCCGGTAGGCATCTGAAAGACACCACAAAAGTTGTTCTACCTGCTTTCTGGGCTGAGATGGGGAACCGCTGAATTTTGGACTCGGCCGGTGACAAAATGTTCCAAACACACCCCATGCACAACTCCACTAGCGAAGGTGCCAGGGACGAGTTCTGTTGGTAGTTTTTACATTGCTCCGGTAGGCATCTGAAAGACACCACAAAAGTTGTTCTACCTGCTTTCTGGGCTGAGATGGGGAACCGCTGAATTTTGGACTCGGCCGGTGAAAAAATGTTCCAAACACACCCCATGCACAACTCCACTAGCGAAGGTGCCAGGGACGAGTTCTGTTGGTAGTTTTTACATTGCTCCTGTAGGCATCAAAAGGACACCACAAAAGTTGTTCTTCCTGCTTTCTGGGCTGAGATGGGGAATCGCTGAATTTTGGACTCGGCCGGTGACAAAATGTTCCAAAGACACCCCATGCACAACTCCACCGGGGAAGGTGCCAGACAGGAGTTCTCTTAGTAGTTTTTACACTACCTTGGTAGGCATTTGAAAGGCACCACAAAAGTTGTTCTACCTGCTTTCTGGGCTGAGATGGGGAACCGCTGAATTTTGGACTCGGCTGGTGACAAAATGTTCCAAAGACACCCCATGCACAACTCCACCGGGGAAGGTGCCAGGCAGGAGTTCTCTTGGTAGTTTTTACACTACCTTGGTAGGCATTTGAAAGGCACCACAAAAGTTGTTCTACCTGCTTTCTGGGCTGAGATGGGGAACCGCTGAATTTTGGACTCGGCCGGTGACAAAATGTTCCAAACACACCCCATGCACAACTCCACCGGGGAAGGTGCCAGACAGGAGTTCTCCTGGTAGTTTTTACACTACCTTGGTAGGCATTTGAAAGGCACCACAAAAGTTGTTCTACCTGCTTTCTGGGCTGAGATGGGGAACCGCTGAATTTTGGAGTCGGCCGGTGACAAAATGTTCCAAACACACCCCATGCACAACTCCACCGGGGAAGGTGCCAGACAGGAGTTCTCTTGGTAGTTTTTACATTGCTCCGGTAGGCATCTGAAAGACACCACAAAAGTTGTTCTACCTGCTTTCTGGGCTGAGATGGGGAACCGCTGAATTTTGGACTCGGCTGGTGACAAAATGTTCCAAACACACCCCATGCACAACTCCACTAGCGAAGGTGCCAGGGACGAGTTCTGTTGGTAGTTTTTACATTGCTCCGGTAGGCATCTGAAAGACACCACAAAAGTTGTTCTACCTGCTTTCTGGGCTGAGATGGGGAACCGCTGAATTTTGGACTCGGCCGGTGACAAAATGTTCCAAACACACCCCATGCACAACTCCACCGGGGAAGGTGCCAGACAGGAGTTCTCCTGGTAGTTTTTACACTACCTTGGTAGGCAGCTGAAAGGCACCACAAAAGTTGTTCTACCTGCTTTCTGGGCTGAGATGGGGAACCGCTGAATTTTTGGACTCGGCTGGTGACAAAATGTTCCGAACACGCCCCATGCACAACTCCACCGGGGAAGGTGCCAGACAGGAGTTCTCCTGGTAGTTTTTACATTGCTCCGGTAGGCATCTGAAAGACACCACAAAAGTTGTTCTACCTGCTTTCTGGGCTGAGATGGGGAACCACTGAATTTTGGACTCGGCTGGTGACAAAATGTTCCAAACACACCCCATGCACAACTCCACTAGCGAAGGTGCCAGGGACGAGTTCTGTTGGTAGTTTTTACATTGCTCCGGTAGGCATCTGAAAGACACCACAAAAGTTGTTCTACCTGCTTTCTGGGCTGAGATGGGGAACCGCTGAATTTTGGAGTCGGCCGGTGACAAAATGTTCCAAACACACCCCATGCACAACTCCACTAGCGAAGGTGCCAGGGACGAGTTCTGTTGGTAGTTTTTACATTGCTCCTGTAGGCATCAAAAGGACACCACAAAAGTTGTTCTTCCTGCTTTCTGGGCTGAGATGGGGAATCGCTGAATTTTGGACTCGGCCGGTGACAAAATGTTCCAAACACACCCCATGCACAACACCACCGGGGAAGGTGCCAGACAGGAGTTCTCTTGGTAGTTTTTACATTGCTCCGGTAGGCATCTGAAAGACACCACAAAAGTTGTTCTACCTGCTTTCTGGGCTGAGATGGGGAACCGCTGAATTTTGGACTCGGCTGGTGACAAAATGTTCCAAACACACCCCATGCACAACTCCACCGGGGAAGGTGCCAGACAGGAGTTCTCCTGGTAGTTTTTACATTGCTCCGGTAGGCATCTGAAAGACACCACAAAAGTTGTTCTACCTGCTTTCTGGGCTGAGATGGGGAACCGCTGAATTTTGGACTCGGCTGGTGACAAAATGTTCCAAACACACCCCATGCACAACTCCACCGGGGAAGGTGCCAGACAGGAGTTCTCTTGATAGTTTTTACACTACCTTGGTAGGCAGCTGAAAGGCACCACAAAAGTTGTTCTTCCTGCTTTCTGGGCTGAGATGGGGAACCGCTGAATTTTGGACTCGGCTGGTGACAAAATGTTCCAAACACACCCCATGCACAACTCCACCGGGGAATGTGCCAGACAGGAGTTCTCTTAGTAGTTTTTACATTGCTCTGGTAGGCATCTGAAAGACACCACAAAAGTTGTTCTTCCTGCTTTCTGGGCTGAGATGGGAAACCGCTGAATTTTAGAGTCGGCCGGTGACAAAATGTTCCAAACACACCCCATGCACAACTCCACCGGGGAAGGTGCCAGACAGGAGTTCTCCTGGTAGTTTTTACATTGCTCCGGTAGGCATCTGAAAGACACCACAAAAGTTGTTCTACCTGCTTTCTGGGCTGAGATGGGGAACCGCTGAATTTTGGACTCGGCCGGTGACAAAATGTTCCAAACACACCCCATGCACAACTCCACCGGGGAAGGTGCCAGACAGGAGTTCTCTTAATAGTTTTTACACTACCTTGGTAGGCATTTGAAAGGCACCACAAAAGTTGTTCTACCTGCTTTCTGGGCTGAGATGGGGAACTGCTGAATTTTGGAGTCGGCTGGTGACAAAATGTTCCAAACACACCCCATGCACAACTCCACCGGGGAAGGTGCCAGACAGGAGTTCTCCTGGTAGTTTTTACATTGCTCCGGTAGGCATCTGAAAGACACCACAAAAGTTGTTCTTCCTGCTTTCTGGGCTGAGATGGGGAACCGCTGAATTTTGGACTCGGCCGGTGACAAAATGTTCCAAAGACACCCCATGCACAACTCCACCGGGGAAGGTGCCAGGCAGGAGTTCTCTTGGTAGTTTTTACACTACCTTGGTAGGCATTTGAAAGGCACCACAAAAGTTGTTCTACCTGCTTTCTGGGCTGAGATGGGGAACCGCTGAATTTTGGAGTCGGCCGGTGACAAAATGTTCCAAACACACCCCATGCACAACTCCACCGGGGAAGGTGCCAGGCAGGAGTTCTCTTGGTAGTTTTTACATTGCTCCGGTAGGCATCTGAAAGACACCACAAAAGTTGTTCTACCTGCTTTCTGGGCTGAGATGGGGAACCGCTGAATTTTGGAGTCGGCCGGTGACAAAATGTTCCAAACACACGCCATGCACAACTCCACCGGGGAAGGTGCCAGACAGGAGTTCTCCTGGTAGTTTTTACATTGCTCCGGTAGGCATCTGAAAGACACCACAAAAGTTGTTCTACCTGCTTTCTGGGCTGAGATGGGGAACCGCTGAATTTTGGACTCGGCAGGTGACAAAATGTTCCAAACACACCCCATGCACAACTCCACCGGGGAAGGTGCCAGACAGGAGTTCTCTTAGTAGTTTTTACACTACCTTGGTAGGCAGCTGAAAGGCACCACAAAAGTTGTTCTACCTGCTTTCTGGGCTGAGATGGGGAACAGCTGAATTTTGGACTCGGCCGGTGACAAAATGTTCCAAAGACACCCCATGCACAACTCCACCGGGGAAGGTGCCAGGCAGGAGTTCTCTTGGTAGTTTTTACACTACCTTGGTAGGCATCTGAAAGACACCACAAAAGTTGTTCTACCTGCTTTCTGGGCTGAGATGGGGAACCGCTGAATTTTGGAGTCAGCCGGTGAAAAAATGTTCCAAACACACCCCCTGCACAACTCCACTAGCGAAGGTGCCAGACAGGAGTTCTCCTGGTAGTTTTTACACTACCTTGGTAGGCAGCTGAAAGGCACCACAAAAGTTGTTCTACCTGCTTTCTGGGCTGAGATGGGGAACCTCTGAATTTTGGAGTCGGCTGGTGACAAAATGTTCCAAACACACCCCATGCACAACTCCACCGGGGAAGGTGTCAGACAGGAGTTCTCTTAATAGTTTTTACACTACCTTGGTAGGCAGCTGAAAGGCACCACAAAAGTTGTTCTACCTGCTTTCTGGGCTGAGATGGGGAACCGCTGAATTTTTGGACTCGGCTGGTGACAAAATGTTCCGAACACCCCCCATGCACAACTCCACCGGGGAAGGTGCCAGACAGGAGTTCTCCTGGTAGTTTTTACATTGCTCCGGTAGGCATCTGAAAGACACCACAAAAGTTGTTCTACCTGCTTTCTGGGCTGAGATGGGGAACCGCTGAATTTTGGACTCGGCCGGTGACAAAATGTTCCAAAGACACCCCATGCACAACTCCACCTGGGAAGGTGCCAGGCAGGAGTTCTCTTGGTAGTTTTTACACTACCTTGGTAGGCATTTGAAAGGCACCACAAAAGTTGTTCTACCTGCTTTCTGGGCTGAGATGGGGAACCGCTGAATTTTGGAGTCGGCCGGTGACAAAATGTTCCAAACACACCCCATGCACAACTCCACCGGGGAAGGTGCCAGGCAGGAGTTCTCTTGGTAGTTTTTACATTGCTCCGGTAGGCATCTGAAAGACACCACAAAAGTTGTTCTACCTGCTTTCTGGGCTGAGATGGGGAACCGCTGAATTTTGGAGTCGGCCGGTGACAAAATGTTCCAAACACACGCCATGCACAACTCCACCGGGGAAGGTGCCAGACAGGAGTTCTCCTGGTAGTTTTTACATTGCTCCGGTAGGCATCTGAAAGACACCACAAAAGTTGTTCTACCTGCTTTCTGGGCTGAGATGGGGAACCGCTGAATTTTGGACTCGGCCGGTGACAAAATGTTCCAAACACACCCCATGCACAACTCCACCGGGGAAGGTGCCAGACAGGAGTTCTCTTAGTAGTTTTTACACTACCTTGGTAGGCAGCTGAAAGGCACCACAAAAGTTGTTCTACCTGCTTTCTGGGCTGAGATGGGGAATAGCTGAATTTTGGACTCGGCCGGTGACAAAATGTTCCAAAGACACCCCATGCACAACTCCACCGGGGAAGGTGCCAGGCAGGAGTTCTCTTAGTAGTTTTTACACTACCTTGGTAGGCATCTGAAAGACACCACAAAAGTTGTTCTACCTGCTTTCTGGGCTGAGATGGGGAACCGCTGAATTTTGGAGTCAGCCGGTGAAAAAATGTTCCAAACACACCCCCTGCACAACTCCACTAGCGAAGGTGCCAGACAGGAGTTCTCCTGGTAGTTTTTACACTACCTTGGTAGGCAGCTGAAAGGCACCACAAAAGTTGTTCTACCTGCTTTCTGGGCTGAGATGGGAAACCGCTGAATTTTGGACTCGGCTGGTGACAAAATGTTCCAAACACACCCCATGCACAACTCCACCGGGGAAGGTGCCAGACAGGAGTTCTCTTGATAGTTTTTACACTACCTTGGTAGGCAGCTGAAAGGCACCACAAAAGTTGTTCTTCCTGCTTTCTGGGCTGAGATGGGGAACCTCTGAATTTTGGAGTCGGCTGGTGACAAAATGTTCCAAACACACCCCATGCACAACTCCACCGGGGAAGGTGTCAGACAGGAGTTCTCTTAATAGTTTTTACACTACCTTGGTAGGCAGCTGAAAGGCACCACAAAAGTTGTTCTACCTGCTTTCTGGGCTGAGATGGGGAACCGCTGAATTTTTGGACTCGGCTGGTGACAAAATGTTCCGAACACGCCCCATGCACAACTCCACCGGGGAAGGTGCCAGACAGGAGTTCTCCTGGTAGTTTTTACATTGCTCCGGTAGGCATCTGAAAGACACCACAAAAGTTGTTCTACCTGCTTTCTGGGCTGAGATGGGGAACCGCTGAATTTTGGACTCGGCTGGTGACAAAATGTTCCAAACACACCCCATGCACAACTCCACCGGGGAAGGTGCCAGACAGGAGTTCTCTTGGTAGTTTTTACACTACCTTGGTAGGCATTTGAAAGGCACCACAAAAGTTGTTCTACCTGCTTTCTGGGCTGAGATGGGGAACCGCTGAATTTTGGACTCGGCTGGTGACAAAATGTTCCAAACACACCCCATGCACAACTCTACCGGGGAAGGTGCCAGACAGGAGTTCTCCTGGTAGTTTTTACATTGCTCCGGTAGGCATCTGAAAGACACCACAAAAGTTGTTCTACCTGCTTTCTGGGCTGAGATGGGAAACCGCTGAATTTTGGACTCGGCTGGTGACAAAATGTTCCAAACACACCCCATGCACAACTCCACCGGGGAAGGTGCCAGACAGGAGTTCTCCTGGTAGTTTTTACACTACCTTGGTAGGCAGCTGAAAGGCACCACAAAAGTTGTTCTACCTGCTTTCTGGGCTGAGATGGGGAACCGCTGAATTTTGGACTCGGCTGGTGACAAAATGTTCCAAACACACCCCATGCACAACTCCACTAGCGAAGGTGCCAGGGACGAGTTCTGTTGGTAGTTTTTACATTGCTCCGGTAGGCATCTGAAAGACACCACAAAAGTTGTTCTACCTGCTTTCTGGGCTGAGATGGGGAACCGCTGACTTTTGGAGTCGGCCGGTGACAAAATGTTCCAAACACACCCCATGCACAACTCCACTAGCGAAGGTGCCAGGGACGAGTTCTGTTGGTAGTTTTTACATTGCTCCTGTAGGCATCAAAAGGACACCACAAAAGTTGTTCTTCCTGCTTTCTGGGCTGAGATGGGGAATCGCTGAATTTTGGACTCGGCCGGTGACAAAATGTTCCAAAGACACCCCATGCACAACTCCACCGGGGAAGGTGCCAGACAGGAGTTCTCTTGGTAGTTTTTACACTACCTTGGTAGGCATTTGAAAGGCACCACAAAAGTTGTTCTACCTGCTTTCTGGGCTGAGATGGGGAACCGCTGAATTTTGGACTCGGCTGGTGACAAAATGTTCCAAACACACCCCATGCACAACTCCACCGGGGAAGGTGCCAGACAGGAGTTCTCCTGGTAGTTTTTACATTGCTCCGGTAGGCATCTGAAAGACACCACAAAAGTTGTTCTACCTGCTTTCTGGGCTGAGATGGGGAACCGCTGAATTTTGGACTCGGCTGGTGACAAAATGTTCCAAACACACCCCATGCACAACTCCACCGGGGAAGGTGCCAGACAGGAGTTCTCTTGATAGTTTTTACACTACCTTGGTAGGCAGCTGAAAGGCACCACAAAAGTTGTTCTTCCTGCTTTCTGGGCTGAGATGGGAAACCGCTGAATTTTAGAGTCGGCCGGTGACAAAATGTTCCAAACACACCCCATGCACAACTCCACCGGGGAAGGTGCCAGACAGGAGTTCTCCTGGTAGTTTTTACATTGCTCCGGTAGGCATCTGAAAGACACCACAAAAGTTGTTCTACCTGCTTTCTGGGCTGAGATGGGGAACCGCTGAATTTTGGACTCGGCCGGTGACAAAATGTTCCAAACACACCCCATGCACAACTCCACCGGGGAAGGTGCCAGACAGGAGTTCTCTTAATAGTTTTTACACTACCTTGGTAGGCATTTGAAAGGCACCACAAAAGTTGTTCTACCTGCTTTCTGGGCTGAGATGGGGAACTGCTGAATTTTGGAGTCGGCTGGTGACAAAATGTTCCAAACACACCCCATGCACAACTCCACCGGGGAAGGTGCCAGACAGGAGTTCTCCTGGTAGTTTTTACATTGCTCCGGTAGGCATCTGAAAGACACCACAAAAGTTGTTCTTCCTGCTTTCTGGGCTGAGATGGGGAACCGCTGAATTTTGGACTCGGCCGGTGACAAAATGTTCCAAAGACACCCCATGCACAACTCCACCGGGGAAGGTGCCAGACAGGAGTTCTCTTGGTAGTTTTTACACTACCTTGGTAGGCATTTGAAAGGCACCACAAAAGTTGTTCTACCTGCTTTCTGGGCTGAGATGGGGAACCGCTGAATTTTGGAGTCGGCCGGTGACAAAATGTTCCAAACACACCCCATGCACAACTCCACCGGGGAAGGTGCCAGGCAGGAGTTCTCTTGGTAGTTTTTACATTGCTCCGGTAGGCATCTGAAAGACACCACAAAAGTTGTTCTACCTGCTTTCTGGGCTGAGATGGGGAACCGCTGAATTTTGGAGTCGGCCGGTGACAAAATGTTCCAAACACACGCCATGCACAACTCCACCGGGGAAGGTGCCAGACAGGAGTTCTCCTGGTAGTTTTTACATTGCTCCGGTAGGCATCTGAAAGACACCACAAAAGTTGTTCTACCTGCTTTCTGGGCTGAGATGGGGAACCGCTGAATTTTGGACTCGGCAGGTGACAAAATGTTCCAAACACACCCCATGCACAACTCCACCGGGGAAGGTGCCAGACAGGAGTTCTCTTAGTAGTTTTTACACTACCTTGGTAGGCAGCTGAAAGGCACCACAAAAGTTGTTCTACCTGCTTTCTGGGCTGAGATGGGGAACAGCTGAATTTTGGACTCGGCCGGTGACAAAATGTTCCAAAGACACCCCATGCACAACTCCACCGGGGAAGGTGCCAGGCAGGAGTTCTCTTGGTAGTTTTTACACTACCTTGGTAGGCATCTGAAAGACACCACAAAAGTTGTTCTACCTGCTTTCTGGGCTGAGATGGGGAACCGCTGAATTTTGGAGTCAGCCGGTGAAAAAATGTTCCAAACACACCCCCTGCACAACTCCACTAGCGAAGGTGCCAGACAGGAGTTCTCCTGGTAGTTTTTACACTACCTTGGTAGGCAGCTGAAAGGCACCACAAAAGTTGTTCTACCTGCTTTCTGGGCTGAGATGGGGAACCTCTGAATTTTGGAGTCGGCTGGTGACAAAATGTTCCAAACACACCCCATGCACAACTCCACCGGGGAAGGTGTCAGACAGGAGTTCTCTTAATAGTTTTTACACTACCTTGGTAGGCAGCTGAAAGGCACCACAAAAGTTGTTCTACCTGCTTTCTGGGCTGAGATGGGGAACCGCTGAATTTTTGGACTCGGCTGGTGACAAAATGTTCCGAACACCCCCCATGCACAACTCCACCGGGGAAGGTGCCAGACAGGAGTTCTCCTGGTAGTTTTTACATTGCTCCGGTAGGCATCTGAAAGACACCACAAAAGTTGTTCTTCCTGCTTTCTGGGCTGAGATGGGGAACCGCTGAATTTTGGACTCGGCCGGTGACAAAATGTTCCAAAGACACCCCATGCACAACTCCACCGGGGAAGGTGCCAGACAGGAGTTCTCTTGGTAGTTTTTACACTACCTTGGTAGGCATTTGAAAGGCACCACAAAAGTTGTTCTACCTGCTTTCTGGGCTGAGATGGGGAACCGCTGAATTTTGGAGTCGGCCGGTGACAAAATGTTCCAAACACACCCCATGCACAACTCCACCGGGGAAGGTGCCAGGCAGGAGTTCTCTTGGTAGTTTTTACATTGCTCCGGTAGGCATCTGAAAGACACCACAAAAGTTGTTCTACCTGCTTTCTGGGCTGAGATGGGGAACCGCTGAATTTTGGAGTCGGCCGGTGACAAAATGTTCCAAACACACGCCATGCACAACTCCACCGGGGAAGGTGCCAGACAGGAGTTCTCCTGGTAGTTTTTACATTGCTCCGGTAGGCATCTGAAAGACACCACAAAAGTTGTTCTACCTGCTTTCTGGGCTGAGATGGGGAACTGCTGAATTTTGGACTCGGCAGGTGACAAAATGTTCCAAACACACCCCATGCACAACTCCACCGGGGAAGGTGCCAGACAGGAGTTCTCTTAGTAGTTTTTACACTACCTTGGTAGGCAGCTGAAAGGCACCACAAAAGTTGTTCTACCTGCTTTCTGGGCTGAGATGGGGAACAGCTGAATTTTGGACTCGGCCGGTGACAAAATGTTCCAAAGACACCCCATGCACAACTCCACCGGGGAAGGTGCCAGGCAGGAGTTCTCTTGGTAGTTTTTACACTACCTTGGTAGGCATCTGAAAGACACCACAAAAGTTGTTCTACCTGCTTTCTGGGCTGAGATGGGGAACCGCTGAATTTTGGAGTCAGCCGGTGAAAAAATGTTCCAAACACACCCCCTGCACAACTCCACTAGCGAAGGTGCCAGACAGGAGTTCTCCTGGTAGTTTTTACACTACCTTGGTAGGCAGCTGAAAGGCACCACAAAAGTTGTTCTACCTGCTTTCTGGGCTGAGATGGGGAACCTCTGAATTTTGGAGTCGGCTGGTGACAAAATGTTCCAAACACACCCCATGCACAACTCCACCGGGGAAGGTGTCAGACAGGAGTTCTCTTAATAGTTTTTACACTACCTTGGTAGGCAGCTGAAAGGCACCACAAAAGTTGTTCTACCTGCTTTCTGGGCTGAGATGGGGAACCGCTGAATTTTTGGACTCGGCTGGTGACAAAATGTTCCGAACACCCCCCATGCACAACTCCACCGGGGAAGGTGCCAGACAGGAGTTCTCCTGGTAGTTTTTACATTGCTCCGGTAGGCATCTGAAAGACACCACAAAAGTTGTTCTACCTGCTTTCTGGGCTGAGATGGGGAACCGCTGAATTTTGGAGTCGGCCGGTGACAAAATGTTCCAAAGACACCCCATGCACAACTCCACCTGGGAAGGTGCCAGGCAGGAGTTCTCTTGGTAGTTTTTACACTACCTTGGTAGGCATTTGAAAGGCACCACAAAAGTTGTTCTACCTGCTTTCTGGGCTGAGATGGGGAACCGCTGAATTTTGGAGTCGGCCGGTGACAAAATGTTCCAAACACACCCCATGCACAACTCCACCGGGGAAGGTGCCAGGCAGGAGTTCTCTTGGTAGTTTTTACATTGCTCCGGTAGGCATCTGAAAGACACCACAAAAGTTGTTCTACCTGCTTTCTGGGCTGAGATGGGGAACCGCTGAATTTTGGACTTGGCCGGTGACAAAATGTTCCAAACACACCCCATGCACAACTCCACCGGGGAAGGTGCCAGACAGGAGTTCTCTTAGTAGTTTTTACACTACCTTGGTAGGCAGCTGAAAGGCACCACAAAAGTTGTTCTACCTGCTTTCTGGGCTGAGATGGGGAATAGCTGAATTTTGGACTCGGCCGGTGACAAAATGTTCCAAAGACACCCCATGCACAACTCCACCGGGGAAGGTGCCAGGCAGGAGTTCTCTTAGTAGTTTTTACACTACCTTGGTAGGCATCTGAAAGACACCACAAAAGTTGTTCTACCTGCTTTCTGGGCTGAGATGGGGAACCGCTGAATTTTGGAGTCAGCCGGTGAAAAAATGTTCCAAACACAGCCCCTGCACAACTCCACTAGCGAAGGTGCCAGACAGGAGTTCTCCTGGTAGTTTTTACACTACCTTGGTAGGCAGCTGAAAGGCACCACAAAAGTTGTTCTACCTGCTTTCTGGGCTGAGATGGGGAACCGCTGAATTTTGGAGTCGGCCGGTGACAAAATGTTCCAAACACACCCCATGCACAACTCCACCGGGGAAGGTGCCAGACAGGAGTTCTCCTGGTAGTTTTTACACTACCTTGGTAGGCACCTGAAAGACACCACAAAAGTTGTTCTACCTGCTTTCTGGGCTGAGATGGGGAACCTCTGAATTTTGGAGTCGGCTGGTGACAAAATGTTCCAAACACACCCCATGCACAACTCCACCGGGGAAGGTGCCAGACAGGAGTTCTCTTAATAGTTTTTACACTACCTTGGTAGGCATTTGAAAGGCACCACAAAAGTTGTTCTACCTGCTTTCTGGGCTGAGATGGGGAACCGCTGAATTTTGGACTCGGCTGGTGACAAAATGTTCCAAACACACCCCATGCACAACTCCACCGGGGAAGGTGCCAGACAGGAGTTCTCCTGGTAGTTTTTACATTGCTCCGGTAGGCATCTGAAAGACACCACAAAAGTTGTTCTACCTGCTTTCTGGGCTGAGATGGGAAACCGCTGAATTTTGGACTCGGCTGGTGACAAAATGTTCCAAAGACACCCCATGCACAACTCCACCGGGGAAGGTGCCAGACAGGAGTTCTCTTGATAGTTTTTACACTACCTTGGTAGGCAGCTGAAAGGCACCACAAAAGTTGTTCTTCCTGCTTTCTGGGCTGAGATGGGGAACCGCTGAATTTTGGACTCGGCTGGTGACAAAATGTTCCAAACACACCCCATGCACAACTCCACCGGGGAATGTGCCAGACAGGACTTCTCTTAGTAGTTTTTACATTGCTCTGGTAGGCATCTGAAAGACACCACAAAAGTTGTTCTTCCTGCTTTCTGGGCTGAGATGGGAAACCGCTGAATTTTGGAGTCGGCCGGTGACAAAATGTTCCAAACACACCCCATGCACAACTCCACCGGGGAAGGTGCCAGACAGGAGTTCTCCTGGTAGTTTTTACATTGCTCCGGTAGGCATCTGAAAGACACCACAAAAGTTGTTCTACCTGCTTTCTGGGCTGAGATGGGGAACCGCTGAATTTTGGAGTCGGCCGGTGACAAAATGTTCCAAACACACCCCATGCACAACTCCACCGGGGAATGTGCCAGACAGGAGTTCTCTTAATAGTTTTTACACTACCTTGGTAGGCAGCTGAAAGGCACCACAAAAGTTGTTCTACCTGCTTTCTGGGCTGAGATGGGGAATCGCTGAATTTTGGACTCGGCCGGTGACAAAATGTTCCAAAGACACCCCATGCACAACTCCACCGGGGAAGGTGCCAGACAGGAGTTCTCTTGGTAGTTTTTACACTACCTTGGTAGGCAGCTGAAAGGCACCACAAAAGTTGTTCTACCTGCTTTCTGGGCTGAGATGGGGAACAGCTGAATTTTGGAGTCAGCCGGTGAAAAAATGTTCCAAACACACCCCCTGCACAACTCCACTAGCGAAGGTGCCAGACAGGAGTTCTCCTGGTAGTTTTTACACTACCTTGGTAGGCATTTGAAAGGCACCACAAAAGTTGTTCTACCTGCTTTCTGGGCTGAGATGGGGAACAGCTGAATTTTGGACTCGGCCGGTGACAAAATGTTCCAAAGACACCCCATGCACAACTCCACCGGGGAAGGTGCCAGGCAGGAGTTCTCTTGGTAGTTTTTACACTACCTTGGTAGGCATCTGAAAGACACCACAAAAGTTGTTCTACCTGCTTTCTGGGCTGAGATGGGGAACCGCTGAATTTTGGAGTCAGCCGGTGAAAAAATGTTCCAAACACACCCCATGCACAACTCTACCGGGGAAGGTGCCAGACAGGAGTTCTCCTGGTAGTTTTTACACTACCTTGGTAGGCAGCTGAAAGGCACCACAAAAGTTGTTCTACCTGCTTTCTGGGCTGAGATGGGGAACCGCTGAATTTTGGAGTCGGCCGGTGACAAAATGTTCCAAACACACCCCATGCCCAACTCCACCGGGGAAGGTGCCAGACAGGAGTTCTCCTGGTAGTTTTTACACTACCTTGGTAGGCACCTGAAAGACACCACAAAAGTTGTTCTACCTGCTTTCTGGGCTGAGATGGGGAACCTCTGAATTTTGGAGTCGGCTGGTGACAAAATGTTCCAAACACACCCCATGCACAAATCCACCGGGGAAGGTGTCAGACAGGAGTTCTCTTAATAGTTTTTACACTACCTTGGTAGGCAGCTGAAAGGCACCACAAAAGTTGTTCTACCTGCTTTCTGGGCTGAGATGGGGAACCGCTGAATTTTTGGACTCGGCTGGTGACAAAATGTTCCGAACACGCCCCATGCACAACTCCACCGGGGAAGGTGCCAGACAGGAGTTCTCCTGGTAGTTTTTACATTGCTCCGGTAGGCATCTGAAAGACACCACAAAAGTTGTTCTACCTGCTTTCTGGGCTGAGATGGGGAACCGCTGAATTTTGGACTCGGCTGGTGACAAAATGTTCCAAACACACCCCATGCACAACTCCACTAGCGAAGGTGCCAGGGACGAGTTCTGTTGGTAGTTTTTACATTGCTCCGGTAGGCATCTGAAAGACACCACAAAAGTTGTTCTTCCTGCTTCCTGGGCTGAGATGGGGAATCGCTGAATTTTGGACTCGGCCAGTGACAAAATGTTCCAAACACACCCCATGCACAACTCCACCGGGGAAGGTGCCAGACAGGAGTTCTCTTGGTAGTTTTTACACTACCTTGGTAGGCATTTGAAAGGCACCACAAAAGTTGTTCTACCTGCTTTCTGGGCTGAGATGGGGAACCGCTGAATTTTGGACTCGGCTGGTGACAAAATGTTCCAAACACACCCCATGCACAACTCCACCGGGGAAGGTGCCAGACAGGAGTTCTCCTGGTAGTTTTTACATTGCTCCGGTAGGCATCTGAAAGACACCACAAAAGTTGTTCTACCTGCTTTCTGGGCTGAGATGGGGAACCGCTGAATTTTGGAGTCGGCCGGTGACAAAATGTTCCAAACACACCCCATGCACAACTCCACCGGGGAAGGTGCCAGGCAGGAGTTCTCTTGGTAGTTTTTACACTACCTTGGTAGGCAGCTGAAAGGCACCACAAAAGTTGTTCTTCCTGCTTTCTGGGCTGAGATGGGGAACCGCTGAATTTTGGACTCGGCTGGTGACAAAATGTTCCAAACACACCCCATGCACAACTCCACCGGGGAATGTGCCAGACACGAGTTCTCTTAGTAGTTTTTACATTGCTCCGGTAGGCATCTGAAAGACACCACAAAAGTTGTTCTTCCTGCTTTCTGGGCTGAGATGGGAAACCGCTGAATTTTGGACTCGGCTGGTGACAAAATGTTCCAAACACACCCCATGCACAACTCCACCGGGGAAGGTGCCAGACAGGAGTTCTCCTGGTAGTTTTTACATTGCTCCGGTAGGCATCTGAAAGACACCACAAAAGTTGTTCTACCTGCTTTCTGGGCTGAGATGGGAAACCGCTGAATTTTGGACTCGGCTGGTGACAAAATGTTCCAAACACACCCCATGCACAACTCCACCGGGGAAGGTGCCAGACAGGAGTTCTCTTGATAGTTTTTACACTACCTAGGTAGGCATCTGAAAGGCACCACAAAAGTTGTTCTTCCTGCTTTCTGGGCTGAGATGGGGAACCGCTGAATTTTGGACTCGGCTGGTGACAAAATGTTCCAAACACACCCCATGCACAACTCCACCGGGGAAGGTGCCAGACAGGAGTTCTCTTAGTAGTTTTTACATTGCTCCGGTAGGCATCTGAAAGACACCACAAAAGTTGTTCTTCCTGCTTTCTGGGCTGAGATGGGAAACCGCTGAATTTTGGAGTCGGCCGGTGACAAAATGTTCCAAACACACCCCATGCACAACTCCACCGGGGAAGGTGCCAGACAGGAGTTCTCCTGGTAGTTTTTACATTGCTCCGGTAGGCATCTGAAAGACACCACAAAAGTTGTTCTACCTGCTTTCTGGGCTGAGATGGGGAACCGCTGAATTTTTGAGTCGGCCGGTGACAAAATGTTCCAAACACACGCCATGCACAACTCCACCGGGGAAGGTGCCAGACAGGAGTTTTCTTAATAGTTTTTACACTACCTTGGTAGGCATTTGAAAGGCACCACAAAAGTTGTTCTACCTGCTTTCTGGGCTGAGATGGGGAACTGCTGAATTTTGGAGTCGGCTGGTGACAAAATGTTCCAAACACACCCCATGCACAACTCCACCGGGGAAGGTGCCAGACAGGAGTTCTCCTGGTAGTTTTTACATTGCTCCGGTAGGCATCTGAAAGACACCACAAAAGTTGTTCTTCCTGCTTTCTGGGCTGAGATGGGGAACCGCTGAATTTTGGACTCGGCCGGTGACAAAATGTTCCAAAGACACCCCATGCACAACTCCACCGGGGAAGGTGCCAGGCAGGAGTTCTCTTGGTAGTTTTTACACTACCTTGGTAGGCATTTGAAAGGCACCACAAAAGTTATTCTACCTGCTTTCTGGGCTGAGATGGGGAACCGCTGAATTTTGGAGTCGGCTGGTGACAAAATGTTCCAAAGACACCCCATGCACAACTCCACCGGGGAAGGTGCCAGACAGGAGTTCTCTTGGTAGTTTTTACATTGCTCCGGTAGGCATCTGAAAGACACCACAAAAGTTGTTCTACCTGCTTTCTGGGCTGAGATGGGGAACCGCTGAATTTTGGACTCGGCCGGTGACAAAATGTTCCAAACACACCCCATGCACAACTCCACCGGGGAAGGTGCCAGACAGGAGTTCTCCTGGTAGTTTTTACATTGCTCTGGTAGGCATCTGAAAGACACCACAAAAGTTGTTCTACCTGCTTTCTGGGCTGAGATGGGGAACTGCTGAATTTTGGAGTCGGCCGGTGACAAAATGTTCCAAACACACCCCATGCACAACTCCACCGGGGAAGGTGTCAGACAGGAGTTCTCTTAATAGTTTTTACACTACCTTGGTAGGCAGCTGAAAGGCACCACAAAAGTTGTTCTACCTGCTTTCTGGGCTGAGATGGGGAACCGCTGAATTTTGGAGTCGGCCGGTGACAAAATGTTCCAAACACACCCCATGCACAACTCCACCGGGGAAGGTGCCAGACAGGAGTTCTCCTGGTAGTTTTTACATTGCTCCGGTAGGCAGCTGAAAGACACCACAAAAGTTGTTCTTCCTGCTTTCTGGGCTGAGATGGGAAACCGCTGAATTTTGGAGTCGGCCGGTGACAAAATGTTCCAAACACACCCCATGCACAACTCCACCGGGGAAGGTGCCAGACAGGAGTTCTCCTGGTAGTTTTTACATTGCTCCGGTAGGCATCTGAAAGACACCACAAAAGTTGTTCTACCTGCTTTCTGGGCTGAGATGGGGAACCGCTGAATTTTTGAGTCGGCCGGTGACAAAATGTTCCAAACACACCCCATGCACAACTCCACCGGGGAAGGTGCCAGGCAGGAGTTCTCCTGGTAGTTTTTACATTGCTCCGGTAGGCATCTGAAAGGCACCACAAAAGTTGTTCTACCTGCTTTCTGGGCTGAGATGGGGAACTGCTGAATTTTGGAGTCGGCTGGTGACAAAATGTTCCAAACACACGCCATGCACAACTCCACCGGGGAAGGTGCCAGACAGGAGTTCTCCTGGTAGTTTTTACATTGCTCCGGTAGGCATCTGAAAGACACCACAAAAGTTGTTCTTCCTGCTTTCTGGGCTGAGATGGGGAACCGCTGAATTTTGGAGTCGGCCGGTGACAAAATGTTCCAAAGACACCCCATGCACAACTCCACCGCGGAAGGTGCCAGGCAGGAGTTCTCTTGGTAGTTTTTACACTACCTTGGTAGGCATTTGAAAGGCACCACAAAAGTTATTCTACCTGCTTTCTGGGCTGAGATGGGGAACCGCTGAATTTTGGACTCGGCTGGTGACAAAATGTTCCAAAGACACCCCATGCACAACTCCACCGGGGAAGGTGCCAGACAGGAGTTCTCTTGGTAGTTTTTACATTGCTCCGGTAGGCATCTGAAAGACACCACAAAAGTTGTTCTACCTGCTTTCTGGGCTGAGATGGGGAACCGCTGAATTTTGGACTCGGCCGGTGACAAAATGTTCCAAACACACCCCATGCACAACTCCACCGGGGAAGGTGCCAGACAGGAGTTCTCCTGGTAGTTTTTACATTGCTCTGGTAGGCATCTGAAAGACACCACAAAAGTTGTTCTACCTGCTTTCTGGGCTGAGATGGGGAACCGCTGAATTTTGGACTCGGCTGGTGACAAAATGTTCCAAACACACCCCATGCACAACTCCACCGGGGAAGGTGTCAGACAGGAGTTCTCTTAATAGTTTTTACACTACCTTGGTAGGCAGCTGAAAGGCACCACAAAAGTTGTTCTACCTGCTTTCTGGGCTGAGATGGGGAACCGCTGAATTTTTGGACTCGGCTGGTGACAAAATGTTCCGAACACGCCCCATGCACAACTCCACCGGGGAATGTGCCAGACAAGAGTTCTCTTGATAGTTTTTACACTACCTTGGTAGGCAGCTGAAAGGCACCACAAAAGTTGTTCTACCTGCTTTCTGGGCTGAGATGGGGAACAGCTGAATTTTGGAGTCGGCCGGTGACAAAATTTTAATAAATACACCCCATGCACAACTCCACTAGCGAAGGTGCCAGGGACGAGTTCTGTTGGTAGTTTTTACATTGCTCCGGTAGGCATCTGAAAGACACCACAAAAGTTGTTCTACCTGCTTTCTGGGCTGAGATGGGGAACCGCTGAATTTTGGAGTCGGCCGGTGACAAAATGTTCCAAACACACGCCATGCACAACTCCACCGGGGAAGGTGCCAGACAGGAGTTCTCCTGGTAGTTTTTACATTGCTCCAGTAGGCATCTGAAAGACACCACAAAAGTTGTTCTACCTGCTTTCTGGGCTGAGATGGGGAACCGCTGAATTTTGGACTCGGCTGGTGACAAAATGTTCCAAACACACCCCATGCACAACTCCACCGGGGAAGGTGCCAGGCAGGAGTTCTCTTAGTAGTTTTTACACTACCTTGGTAGGCATCTGAAAGGCACCACAAAAGTTGTTCTACCTGATTTCTGGGCTGAGATGGGGAACAGCTGAATTTTGGACTCGGCTGGTGACAAAATGTTCCAAAGACACCCCATGCACAACTCCACCGGGGAAGGTGCCAGACAGGAGTTCTCCTGGTAGTTTTTACATTGCTCCAGTAGGCATCTGAAAGACACCACAAAAGTTGTTCTACCTGCTTTCTGGGCTGAGATGGGGAACCGCTGAATTTTTGGACTCGGCTGGTGACAAAATGTTCCGAACACGCCCCATGCACAACTCCACCGGGGAATGTGCCAGACAAGAGTTCTCTTGATAGTTTTTACACTACCTTGGTAGGCAGCTGAAAGGCACCACAAAAGTTGTTCTACCTGCTTTCTGGGCTGAGATGGGGAACAGCTGAATTTTGGAGTCGGCCGGTGACAAAATTTTAATAAATACACCCCATGCACAACTCCACCGGGGAAGGTGCCAGACAGGAGTTCTCCTGGTAGTTTTTACACTGCTCCGGTAGGCATCAAAAGGACACCACAAAAGTTGTTCTACCTGCTTTCTGGGCTGAGATGGGGAACCGCTGAATTTTGGAGTCGGCCGGTGACAAAATGTTCCAAACACACGCCATGCACAACTCCACCGGGGAAGGTGCCAGACAGGAGTTCTCCTGGTAGTTTTTACATTGCTCCAGTAGGCATCTGAAAGACACCACAAAAGTTGTTCTACCTGCTTTCTGGGCTGAGATGGGGAACCGCTGAATTTTGGACTCGGCTGGTGACAAAATGTTCCAAACACACCCCATGCACAACTCCACCGGGGAAGGTGCCAGGCAGGAGTTCTCTTAGTAGTTTTTACACTACCTTGGTAGGCATCTGAAAGGCACCACAAAAGTTGTTCTACCTGATTTCTGGGCTGAGATGGGGAACAGCTGAATTTTGGACTCGGCTGGTGACAAAATGTTCCAAAGACACCCCATGCACAACTCCACCGGGGAAGGTGCCAGGCAGGAGTTCTCTTGGTAGTTTTTACACTACCTTGGTAGGCAGCTGAAAGGCACCACAAAAGTTGTTCTACCTGCTTTCTGGGCTGAGATGGGGAACCGCTGAATTTTGGAGTCGGCTGGTGACGAAATGTTCCAAACACACCCCATGCACAACTCCACCGGGGAAGGTGCCAGACAGGAGTTCTCCTGGTAGTTTTTACATTGCTCTGGTAGGCATCTGAAAGACACCACAAAATTTGTTCTTCCTGTTTTCTGGGCTGAGATGGGGAACCGCTGAATTTTTGAGTCGGCCGGTGACAAAATGTTCCAAACACACCCCATGCACAACTCCACCGGGGAATGTGCCAGACAGGAGTTCTCTTAATAGTTTTTACACTACCTTGGTAGGCATTTGAAAGGCACCACAAAAGTTGTTCTACCTGCTTTCTGGGCTGAGATGGGGAACCGCTGAATTTTGGAGTCAGCCGGTGAAAAAATGTTCCAAACACACCCCCTGCACAACTCCACTAGCGAAGGTGCCAGACAGGAGTTCTCCTGGTAGTTTTTACACTACCTTGGTAGGCATTTGAAAGGCACCACAAAAGTTGTTCTACCTGCTTTCTGGGCTGAGATGGGGAACCGCTGAATTTTGGACTCGGCCGGTGACAAAATGTTCCAAACACACCCCATGCACAACTCCACCGGGGAAGGTGCCAGGCAGGAGTTCTCCTGGTAGTTTTTACATTGCTCCGGTAGGCATCTGAAAGACATCACAAAAGTTGTTCTACCTGCTTTCTGGGCTGAGATGGGGAACTGCTGAATTTTGGAGTCGGCTGGTGACAAAATGTTCCAAACACACCCCATGCACAACTCCACCGGGGAAGGTGCCAGACAGGAGTTCTCCTGGTAGTTTTTACATTGCTCCGGTAGGCATCTGAAAGACACCACAAAAGTTGTTCTACCTGCTTTCTGGGCTGAGATGGGGAACCGCTGAATTTTGGACTCGGCTGGTGACAAAATGTTCCAAACACACCCCATGCACAACTCCACCGGGGAAGGTGCCAGACAGGAGTTCTCCTGGTAGTTTTTACATTGCTCCGGTAGGCATCTGAAAGACATCACAAAAGTTGTTCTACCTGCTTTCTGGGCTGAGATGGGGAACAGCTGAATTTTGGACTCGGCCGGTGACAAAATGTTCCAAAGACACCCCATGCACAACTCCACCGGGGAAGGTGCCAGGCAGGAGTTCTCTTGGTAGTTTTTACACTACCTTGGTAGGCATCTGAAAGACACCACAAAAGTTGTTCTACCTGCTTTCTGGGCTGAGATGGGGAACCGCTGAATTTTGGAGTCGGCCGGTGACAAAATGTTCCAAACACACCCCATGCACAACTCCACCGGGGAAGGTGCCAGACAGGAGTTCTCCTGGTAGTTTTTACACTACCTTGGTAGGCAGCTGAAAGGCACCACAAAAGTTGTTCTACCTGCTTTCTGGGCTGAGATGGGGAACCGCTGAATTTTTGGACTCGGCTGGTGACAAAATGTTCCGAACACGCCCCATGCACAACTCCACCGGGGAAGGTGCCAGACAGGAGTTCTCCTGGTAGTTTTTACATTGCTCCGGTAGGCATCTGAAAGACACCACAAAAGTTGTTCTACCTGCTTTCTGGGCTGAGATGGGGAACCGCTGAATTTTGGACTCGGCTGGTGACAAAATGTTCCAAACACACCCCATGCACAACTCCACTAGCGAAGGTGCCAGGGACGAGTTCTGTTGGTAGTTTTTACATTGCTCCGGTAGGCATCTGAAAGACACCACAAAAGTTGTTCTACCTGCTTTCTGGGCTGAGATGGGGAACCGCTGAATTTTGGAGTCGGCCGGTGAAAAAATGTTCCAAACACACCCCATGCACAACTCCACTAGCGAAGGTGCCAGGGACGAGTTCTGTTGGTAGTTTTTACATTGCTCCTGTAGGCATCAAAAGGACACCACAAAAGTTGTTCTTCCTGCTTTCTGGGCTGAGATGGGGAATCGCTGAATTTTGGACTCGGCCGGTGACAAAATGTTCCAAAGACACCCCATGCACAACTCCACCGGGGAAGGTGCCAGACAGGAGTTCTCTTGGTAGTTTTTACACTACCTTGGTAGGCATTTGAAAGGCACCACAAAAGTTGTTCTACCTGCTTTCTGGGCTGAAATGGGGAACCGCTGAATTTTGGACTCGGCTGGTGACAAAATGTTCCAAACACACCCCATGCACAACTCCACCGGGGAAGGTGCCAGACAGGAGTTCTCCTGGTAGTTTTTACATTGCTCCGGTAGGCATCTGAAAGACACCACAAAAGTTGTTCTTCCTGCTTTCTGGGCTGAGATGGGAAACCGCTGAATTTTGGAGTCGGCCGGTGACAAAATGTTCCAAACACACCCCATGCACAACTCCACCGGGGAAGGTGCCAGACAGGAGTTCTCCTGGTAGTTTTTACATTGCTCCGGTAGGCATCTGAAAGACACCACAAAAGTTGTTCTACCTGCTTTCTGGGCTGAGATGGGGAACCGCTGAATTTTGGACTCGGCTGGTGACAAAATGTTCCAAACACACCCCATGCACAACTCCACTAGCGAAGGTGCCAGGGACGAGTTCTGTTGGTAGTTTTTACATTGCTCCGGTAGGCATCTGAAAGACACCACAAAAGTTGTTCTTCCTGCTTTCTTGGCTGAGATGGGGAATCGCTGAATTTTGGACTCGGCCGGTGACAAAATGTTCCAAACACACCCCATGCACAACTCCACCGGGGAAGGTGCCAGACAGGAGTTCTCTTGGTAGTTTTTACACTACCTTGGTAGGCATTTGAAAGGCACCACAAAAGTTGTTCTACCTGCTTTCTGGGCTGAGATGGGGAACCGCTGAATTTTGGACTCGGCTGGTGACAAAATGTTCCAAACACACCCCATGCACAACTCCACCGGGGAAGGTGCCAGACAGGAGTTCTCCTGGTAGTTTTTACATTGCTCCGGTAGGCATCTGAAAGACACCACAAAAGTTGTTCTACCTGCTTTCTGGGCTGAGATGGGAAACCGCTGAATTTTGGACTCGGCTGGTGACAAAATGTTCCAAACACACCCCATGCACAACTCCACCGGGGAAGGTGCCAGACAGGAGTTCTCTTGATAGTTTTTACACTACCTTGGTAGGCAGCTGAAAGGCACCACAAAAGTTGTTCTTCCTGCTTTCTGGGCTGAGATGGGGAACCGCTGAATTTTGGACTCGGCTGGTGACAAAATGTTCCAAACACACCCCATGCACAACTCCACCGGGGAATGTGCCAGACAGGAGTTCTCTTAGTAGTTTTTACATTGCTCCGGTAGGCATCTGAAAGACACCACAAAAGTTGTTCTTCCTGCTTTCTGGGCTGAGATGGGAAACCGCTGAATTTTGGAGTCGGCCGGTGACAAAATGTTCCAAACACACCCCATGCACAACTCCACCGGGGAAGGTGCCAGACAGGAGTTCTCCTGGTAGTTTTTACATTGCTCCGGTAGGCATCTGAAAGACACCACAAAAGTTGTTCTACCTGCTTTCTGGGCTGAGATGGGGAACCGCTGAATTTTGGAGTCGGCCGGTGACAAAATGTTCCAAACACACCCCATGCACAACTCCACCGGGGAAGGTGCCAGACAGGAGTTTTCTTAATAGTTTTTACACTACCTTGGTAGGCATTTGAAAGGCACCACAAAAGTTGTTCTACCTGCTTTCTGGGCTGAGATGGGGAAGTGCTGAATTTTGGAGTCGGCTGGTGACAAAATGTTCCAAACACACCCCATGCACAACTCCACCGGGGAAGGTGCCAGACAGGAGTTCTCCTGGTAGTTTTTACATTGCTCCGGTAGGCATCTGAAAGACACCACAAAAGTTGTTCTTCCTGCTTTCTGGGCTGAGATGGGGAACCGCTGAATTTTGGAGTCGGCCGGTGACAAAATGTTCCAAACACACCCCATGCACAACTCCACCGGGGAAGGTGCCAGACAGGAGTTCTCTTGGTAGTTTTTACACTACCTTGGTAGGCATTTGAAAGGCACCACAAAAGTTATTCTACCTGCTTTCTGGGCTGAGATGGGGAACCGCTGAATTTTGGAGTCGGCCGGTGACAAAATGTTCCAAAGACACGCCATGCACAACTCCACCGGGGAAGGTGCCAGACAGGAGTTCTCTTGGTAGTTTTTACATTGCTCCGGTAGGCATCTGAAAGACACCACAAAAGTTGTTCTACCTGCTTTCTGGGCTGAGATGGGGAACCGCTGAATTTTGGACTCGGCCGGTGACAAAATGTTCCAAACACACCCCATGCACAACTCCACCGGGGAAGGTGCCAGACAGGAGTTCTCCTGGTAGTTTTTACATTGCTCTGGTAGGCATCTGAAAGACACCACAAAAGTTGTTCTACCTGCTTTCTGGGCTGAGATGGGGAACTGCTGAATTTTGGAGTCGGCCGGTGACAAAATGTTCCAAACACACCCCATGCACAACTCCACCGGGGAAGGTGTCAGACAGGAGTTCTCTTAATAGTTTTTACACTACCTTGGTAGGCAGCTGAAAGGCACCACAAAAGTTGTTCTACCTGCTTTCTGGGCTGAGATGGGGAACCGCTGAATTTTGGAGTCGGCCGGTGACAAAATCTTCCAAACACACCCCATGCACAACTCCACCGGGGAAGGTGCCAGACAGGAGTTCTCCTGGTAGTTTTTACATTGCTCCGGTAGGCATCTGAAAGACACCACAAAAGTTGTTCTACCTGCTTTCTGGGCTGAGATAGGGAACCGCTGAATTTTGGACTCGGCTGGTGACAAAATGTTCCAAACACACCCCATGCACAACTCCACTAGCGAAGGTGCCAGGGACGAGTTCTGTTGGTAGTTTTTACATTGCTCCGGTAGGCATCTGAAAGACACAACAAAAGTTGTTCTACCTGCTTTCTGGGCTGAGATGGGGAACCGCTGAATTTTGGACTCGGCCGGTGAAAAAATGTTCCAAACACACCCCATGCACAACTCCACTAGCGAAGGTGCCAGGGACGAGTTCTGTTGGTAGTTTTTACATTGCTCCTGTAGGCATCAAAAGGACACCACAAAAGTTGTTCTTCCTGCTTTCTGGGCTGAGATGGGGAATCGCTGAATTTTGGACTCGGCCGGTGACAAAATGTTCCAAAGACACCCCATGCACAACTCCACCGGGGAAGGTGCCAGACAGGAGTTCTCTTGGTAGTTTTTACACTACCTTGGTAGGCATTTGAAAGGCACCACAAAAGTTGTTCTACCTGCTTTCTGGGCTGAGATGGGGAACCGCTGAATTTTGGACTCGGCTGGTGACAAAATGTTCCAAACACACCCCATGCACATCTCCACCGGGGAAGGTGCCAGACAGGAGTTCTCCTGGTAGTTTTTACATTGCTCCGGTAGGCATCTGAAAGACACCACAAAAGTTGTTCTTCCTGCTTTCTGGGCTGAGATGGGAAACCGCTGAAGTTTGGAGTCGGCCGGTGACAAAATGTTCCAAACACACCCCATGCACAACTCCACCGGGGAACGTGCCAGACAGGAGTTCTCCTGGTAGTTTTTACATTGCTCCGGTAGGCATCTGAAAGACACCACAAAAGTTGTTCTACCTGCTTTCTGGGCTGAGATGGGGAACCGCTGAATTTTGGACTCGGCCGGTGACAAAATGTTCCAAACACACCCCATGCACAACTCCACCGGGGAAGGTGCCAGACAGGAGTTCTCCTGGTAGTTTTTACATTGCTCCGGTAGGCATCTGAAAGACACCACAAAAGTTGTTCTACCTGCTTTCTGGGCTGAGATGGGGAACTGCTGAATTTTGGAGTCGGCCGGTGACAAAATGTTCCAAAGACACCCCATGCACAACTCCACCGGGGAAGGTGCCAGGCAGGAGTTCTCTTGGTAGTTTTTACACTACCTTGGTAGGCATTTGAAAGGCACCACAAAAGTTATTCTACCTGCTTTCTGGGCTGAGATGGGGAACCGCTGAATTTTGGACTCGGCTGGTGACAAAATGTTCCAAAGACACCCCATGCACAACTCCACCGGGGAAGGTGCCAGACAGGAGTTCTCTTGGTAGTTTTTACATTGCTCCGGTAGGCATCTGAAAGACACCACAAAAGTTGTTCTACCTGCTTTCTGGGCTGAGATGGGGAACCGCTGAATTTTGGACTCGGCCGGTGACAAAATGTTCCAAACACACCCCATGCACAACTCCACCGGGGAAGGTGCCAGACAGGAGTTCTCCTGGTAGTTTTTACATTGCTCTGGTAGGCATCTGAAAGACACCACAAAAGTTGTTCTACCTGCTTTCTGGGCTGAGATGGGGAACCGCTGAATTTTGGACTCGGCTGGTGACAAAATGTTCCAAACACACCCCATGCACAACTCCACCGGGGAAGGTGTCAGACAGGAGTTCTCTTAATAGTTTTTACACTACCTTGGTAGGCAGCTGAAAGGCACCACAAAAGTTGTTCTACCTGCTTTCTGGGCTGAGATGGGGAACCGCTGAATTTTTGGACTCGGCTGGTGACAAAATGTTCCGAACACGCCCCATGCACAACTCCACCGGGGAATGTGCCAGACAAGAGTTCTCTTGATAGTTTTTACACTACCTTGGTAGGCAGCTGAAAGGCACCACAAAAGTTGTTCTACCTGCTTTCTGGGCTGAGATGGGGAACAGCTGAATTTTGGAGTCGGCTGGTGACAAAATTTTAATAAATACACCCCATGCACAACTCCACTAGCGAAGGTGCCAGGGACGAGTTCTGTTGGTAGTTTTTACATTGCTCCGGTAGGCATCTGAAAGACACCACAAAAGTTGTTCTACCTGCTTTCTGGGCTGAGATGGGGAACCGCTGAATTTTGGAGTCGGCCGGTGACAAAATGTTCCAAACACACGCCATGCACAACTCCACCGGGGAAGGTGCCAGACAGGAGTTCTCCTGGTAGTTTTTACATTGCTCCAGTAGGCATCTGAAAGACACCACAAAAGTTGTTCTACCTGCTTTCTGGGCTGAGATGGGGAACCGCTGAATTTTGGACTCGGCTGGTGACAAAATGTTCCAAACACACCCCATGCACAACTCCACCGGGGAAGGTGCCAGGCAGGAGTTCTCTTAGTAGTTTTTACACTACCTTGGTAGGCATCTGAAAGGCACCACAAAAGTTGTTCTACCTGCTTTCTGGGCTGAGATGGGGAACAGCTGAATTTTGGACTCGGCTGGTGACAAAATGTTCCAAAGACACCCCATGCACAACTCCACCGGGGAAGGTGCCAGGCAGGAGTTCTCTTGGTAGTTTTTACACTACCTTGGTAGGCAGCTGAAAGGCACCACAAAAGTTGTTCTACCTGCTTTCTGGGCTGAGATGGGGAACCGCTGAATTTTGGAGTCGGCTGGTGACAAAATGTTCCAAACACACCCCATGCACAACTCCACCGGGGAAGGTGCCAGACAGGAGTTCTCCTGGTAGTTTTTACATTGCTCTGGTAGGCATCTGAAAGACACCACAAAAGTTGTTCTACCTGCTTTCTGGGCTGAGATTGGGAACCGCTGAATTTTTGAGTCGGCCGGTGACAAAATGTTCCAAACACACCCCATGCACAACTCCACCGGGGAATGTGCCAGACAGGAGTTCTCTTAATAGTTTTTACACTACCTTGGTAGGCATTTGAAAGGCACCACAAAAGTTGTTCTACCTGCTTTCTGGGCTGAGATGGGGAACCGCTGAATTTTGGAGTCAGCCGGTGAAAAAATGTTCCAAACACACCCCCTGCACAATTCCACTAGCGAAGGTGCCAGACAGGAGTTCTCCTGGTAGTTTTTACACTACCTTGGTAGGCATTTGAAAGGCACCACAAAAGTTGTTCTACCTGCTTTCTGGGCTGAGATGGGGAACCGCTGAATTTTGGAGTCGGCCGGTGACAAAATGTTCCAAACACACCCCATGCACAACTCCACCGGGGAAGGTGCCAGGCAGGAGTTCTCCTGGTAGTTTTTACATTGCTCCGGTAGGCATCTGAAAGACATCACAAAAGTTGTTCTACCTGCTTTCTGGGCTGAGATGGGGAACCGCTGAATTTTGGAGTCGGCTGGTGACAAAATGTTCCAAACACACCCCATGCACAACTCCACCGGGGAAGGTGCCAGACAGGAGTTCTCCTGGTAGTTTTTACATTGCTCCGGTAGGCATCTGAAAGACACCACAAAAGTTGTTCTACCTGCTTTCTGGGCTGAGATGGGGAACCGCTGAATTTTGGAGTCGGCCGGTGACAAAATGTTCCAAACACACCCCATGCACAACTCCACCGGGGAAGGTGCCAGACAGGAGTTCTCCTGGTAGTTTTTACATTGCTCCGGTAGGCATCTGAAAGACATCACAAAAGTTGTTCTACCTGCTTTCTGGGCTGAGATGGGGAACCGCTGAATTTTGGACTCGGCCGGTGACAAAATGTTCCAAAGACACCCCATGCACAACTCCACCGGGGAAGGTGCCAGGCAGGAGTTCTCTTGGTAGTTTTTACACTACCTTGGTAGGCATCTGAAAGACACCACAAAAGTTGTTCTACCTGCTTTCTGGGCTGAGATGGGGAACCGCTGAATTTTGGACTCGGCCGGTGACAAAATGTTCCAAACACACCCCATGCACAACTCCACCGGGGAAGGTGCCAGACAGGAGTTCTCCTGGTAGTTTTTACACTACCTTGGTAGGCATTTGAAAGGCACCACAAAAGTTGTTCTTCCTGCTTTCTGGGCTGAGATGGGGAACCGCTGAATTTTGGAGTCGGCCGGTGACAAAATGTTCCAAACACACCCCATGCACAACTCCACCGGGGAAGGTGCCAGACAGGAGTTCTCCTGGTAGTTTTTACATTGCTCCGGTAGGCATCTGAAAGACACCACAAAAGTTGTTCTACCTGCTTTCTGGGCTGAGATGGGGAACCGCTGAATTTTGGACTCGGCCGGTGACAAAATGTTCCAAACACACCCCATGCACAACTCCACCGGGGAAGGTGCCAGACAGGAGTTCTCCTGGTAGTTTTTACATTGCTCTGGTAGGCATCTGAAAGACACCACAAAAGTTGTTCTACCTGCTTTCTGGGCTGAGATGGGGAACCGCTGAATTTTGGACTCGGCTGGTGACAAAATGTTCCAAACACACCCCATGCACAACTCCACCGGGGAAGGTGTCAGACAGGAGTTCTCTTAATAGTTTTTACACTACCTTGGTAGGCAGCTGAAAGGCACCACAAAAGTTGTTCTACCTGCTTTCTGGGCTGAGATGGGGAACCGCTGAATTTTTGGACTCGGCTGGTGACAAAATGTTCCGAACACGCCCCATGCACAACTCCACCGGGGAATGTGCCAGACAAGAGTTCTCTTGATAGTTTTTACACTACCTTGGTAGGGAGCTGAAAGGCACCACAAAAGTTGTTCTACCTGCTTTCTGGGCTGAGATGGGGAACAGCTGAATTTTGGAGTCGGCTGGTGACAAAATTTTAATAAATACACCCCATGCACAACTCCACTAGCGAAGGTGCCAGGGACGAGTTCTGTTGGTAGTTTTTACATTGCTCCGGTAGGCATCTGAAAGACACCACAAAAGTTGTTCTACCTGCTTTCTGGGCTGAGATGGGGAACCGCTGAATTTTGGAGTCGGCCGGTGACAAAATGTTCCAAACACACGCCATGCACAACTCCACCGGGGAAGGTGCCAGACAGGAGTTCTCCTGGTAGTTTTTACATTGCTCCAGTAGGCATCTGAAAGACACCACAAAAGTTGTTCTACCTGCTTTCTGGGCTGAGATGGGGAACCGCTGAATTTTGGACTCGGCTGGTGACAAAATGTTCCAAACACACCCCATGCACAACTCCACCGGGGAAGGTGCCAGGCAGGAGTTCTCTTAGTAGTTTTTACACTACCTTGGTAGGCATCTGAAAGGCACCACAAAAGTTGTTCTACCTGCTTTCTGGGCTGAGATGGGGAACAGCTGAATTTTGGACTCGGCTGGTGACAAAATGTTCCAAAGACACCCCATGCACAACTCCACCGGGGAAGGTGCCAGGCAGGAGTTCTCTTGGTAGTTTTTACACTACCTTGGTAGGCAGCTGAAAGGCACCACAAAAGTTGTTCTACCTGCTTTCTGGGCTGAGATGGGGAACCGCTGAATTTTGGAGTCGGCTGGTGACAAAATGTTCCAAACACACCCCATGCACAACTCCACCGGGGAAGGTGCCAGACAGGAGTTCTCCTGGTAGTTTTTACATTGCTCTGGTAGGCATCTGAAAGACACCACAAAAGTTGTTCTACCTGCTTTCTGGGCTGAGATTGGGAACCGCTGAATTTTTGAGTCGGCCGGTGACAAAATGTTCCAAACACACCCCATGCACAACTCCACCGGGGAATGTGCCAGACAGGAGTTCTCTTAATAGTTTTTACACTACCTTGGTAGGCATTTGAAAGGCACCACAAAAGTTGTTCTACCTGCTTTCTGGGCTGAGATGGGGAACCGCTGAATTTTGGAGTCAGCCGGTGAAAAAATGTTCCAAACACACCCCCTGCACAATTCCACTAGCGAAGGTGCCAGACAGGAGTTCTCCTGGTAGTTTTTACACTACCTTGGTAGGCATTTGAAAGGCACCACAAAAGTTGTTCTACCTGCTTTCTGGGCTGAGATGGGGAACCGCTGAATTTTGGAGTCGGCCGGTGACAAAATGTTCCAAACACACCCCATGCACAACTCCACCGGGGAAGGTGCCAGGCAGGAGTTCTCCTGGTAGTTTTTACATTGCTCCGGTAGGCATCTGAAAGACATCACAAAAGTTGTTCTACCTGCTTTCTGGGCTGAGATGGGGAACCGCTGAATTTTGGAGTCGGCTGGTGACAAAATGTTCCAAACACACCCCATGCACAACTCCACCGGGGAAGGTGCCAGACAGGAGTTCTCCTGGTAGTTTTTACATTGCTCCGGTAGGCATCTGAAAGACACCACAAAAGTTGTTCTACCTGCTTTCTGGGCTGAGATGGGGAACCGCTGAATTTTGGAGTCGGCCGGTGACAAAATGTTCCAAACACACCCCATGCACAACTCCACCGGGGAAGGTGCCAGACAGGAGTTCTCCTGGTAGTTTTTACATTGCTCCGGTAGGCATCTGAAAGACATCACAAAAGTTGTTCTACCTGCTTTCTGGGCTGAGATGGGGAACCGCTGAATTTTGGACTCGGCCGGTGACAAAATGTTCCAAACACACCCCATGCACAACTCCACCGGGGAAGGTGCCAGGCAGGAGTTCTCTTGGTAGTTTTTACACTACCTTGGTAGGCATCTGAAAGACACCACAAAAGTTGTTCTACCTGCTTTCTGGGCTGAGATGGGGAACCGCTGAATTTTGGACTCGGCCGGTGACAAAATGTTCCAAACACACCCCATGCACAACTCCACCGGGGAAGGTGCCAGACAGGAGTTCTCCTGGTAGTTTTTACATTGCTCTGGTAGGCATCTGAAAGACACCACAAAAGTTGTTCTACCTGCTTTCTGGGCTGAGATGGGGAACCGCTGAATTTTGGACTCGGCTGGTGACAAAATGTTCCAAACACACCCCATGCACAACTCCACCGGGGAAGGTGTCAGACAGGAGTTCTCTTAATAGTTTTTACACTACCTTGGTAGGCAGCTGAAAGGCACCACAAAAGTTGTTCTACCTGCTTTCTGGGCTGAGATGGGGAACCGCTGAATTTTTGGACTCGGCTGGTGACAAAATGTTCCGAACACGCCCCATGCACAACTCCACCGGGGAATGTGCCAGACAAGAGTTCTCTTGATAGTTTTTACACTACCTTGGTAGGCAGCTGAAAGGCACCACAAAAGTTGTTCTACCTGCTTTCTGGGCTGAGATGGGGAACAGCTGAATTTTGGAGTCGGCCGGTGACAAAATTTTAATAAATACACCCCATGCACAACTCCACTAGCGAAGGTGCCAGGGACGAGTTCTGTTGGTAGTTTTTACATTGCTCCGGTAGGCATCTGAAAGACACCACAAAAGTTGTTCTACCTGCTTTCTGGGCTGAGATGGGGAACCGCTGAATTTTGGAGTCGGCCGGTGACAAAATGTTCCAAACACACGCCATGCACAACTCCACCGGGGAAGGTGCCAGACAGGAGTTCTCCTGGTAGTTTTTACATTGCTCCAGTAGGCATCTGAAAGACACCACAAAAGTTGTTCTACCTGCTTTCTGGGCTGAGATGGGGAACCGCTGAATTTTGGACTCGGCTGGTGACAAAATGTTCCAAACACACCCCATGCACAACTCCACCGGGGAAGGTGCCAGGCAGGAGTTCTCTTAGTAGTTTTTACACTACCTTGGTAGGCAGCTGAAAGGCACCACAAAAGTTGTTCTACCTGCTTTCTGGGCTGAGATGGGGAACCGCTGAATTTTGGAGTCGGCTGGTGACGAAATGTTCCAAACACACCCCATGCACAACTCCACCGGGGAAGGTGCCAGACAGGAGTTCTCCTGGTAGTTTTTACATTGCTCCGGTAGGCATCTGAAAGACACCACAAAAGTTGTTCTACCTGCTTTCTGGGCTGAGATGGGGAACCGCTGAATTTTGGACTCGGCTGGTGACAAAATGTTCCAAACACACCCCATGCACAACTCCACCGGGGAAGGTGCCAGACAGGAGTTCTCCTGGTAGTTTTTACATTGCTCCGGTAGGCATCTGAAAGACATCACAAAAGTTGTTCTACCTGCTTTCTGGGCTGAGATGGGGAACAGCTGAATTTTGGACTCGGCCGGTGACAAAATGTTCCAAAGACACCCCATGCACAACTCCACCGGGGAAGGTGCCAGGCAGGAGTTCTCTTGGTAGTTTTTACACTACCTTGGTAGGCATCTGAAAGACACCACAAAAGTTGTTCTACCTGCTTTCTGGGCTGAGATGGGGAACCGCTGAATTTTGGAGTCAGCCGGTGAAAAAATGTTCCAAACACACCCCCTGCACAACTCCACTAGCGAAGGTGCCAGACAGGAGTTCTCCTGGTAGTTTTTACACTACCTTGGTAGGCAGCTGAAAGGCACCACAAAAGTTGTTCTACCTGCTTTCTGGGCTGAGATGGGGAACCGCTGAATTTTGGAGTCGGCCGGTGACAAAATGTTCCAAACACACCCCATGCACAACTCCACCGGGGAAGGTGCCAGACAGGAGTTCTCTTAATAGTTTTTACACTACCTTGGTAGGCATTTGAAAGGCACCACAAAAGTTGTTCTACCTGCTTTCTGGGCTGAGATGGGGAACCGCTGAATTTTGGAGTCAGCCGGTGAAAAAATGTTCCAAACACACCCCCTGCACAATTCCACTAGCGAAGGTGCCAGACAGGAGTTCTCCTGGTAGTTTTTACACTACCTTGGTAGGCATTTGAAAGGCACCACAAAAGTTGTTCTACCTGCTTTCTGGGCTGAGATGGGGAACCGCTGAATTTTGGAGTCGGCCGGTGACAAAATGTTCCAAACACACCCCATGCACAACTCCACCGGGGAAGGTGCCAGGCAGGAGTTCTCCTGGTAGTTTTTACATTGCTCCGGTAGGCATCTGAAAGACATCACAAAAGTTGTTCTACCTGCTTTCTGGGCTGAGATGGGGAACCGCTGAATTTTGGAGTCGGCTGGTGACAAAATGTTCCAAACACACCCCATGCACAACTCCACCGGGGAAGGTGCCAGACAGGAGTTCTCCTGGTAGTTTTTACATTGCTCCGGTAGGCATCTGAAAGACACCACAAAAGTTGTTCTACCTGCTTTCTGGGCTGAGATGGGGAACCGCTGAATTTTGGAGTCGGCCGGTGACAAAATGTTCCAAACACACCCCATGCACAACTCCACCGGGGAAGGTGCCAGACAGGAGTTCTCCTGGTAGTTTTTACATTGCTCCGGTAGGCATCTGAAAGACATCACAAAAGTTGTTCTACCTGCTTTCTGGGCTGAGATGGGGAACAGCTGAATTTTGGACTCGGCCGGTGACAAAATGTTCCAAAGACACCCCATGCACAACTCCACCGGGGAAGGTGCCAGGCAGGAGTTCTCTTGGTAGTTTTTACACTACCTTGGTAGGCATCTGAAAGACACCACAAAAGTTGTTCTACCTGCTTTCTGGGCTGAGATGGGGAACCGCTGAATTTTGGACTCGGCCGGTGACAAAATGTTCCAAACACACCCCATGCACAACTCCACCGGGGAAGGTGCCAGACAGGAGTTCTCCTGGTAGTTTTTACATTGCTCTGGTAGGCATCTGAAAGACACCACAAAAGTTGTTCTACCTGCTTTCTGGGCTGAGATGGGGAACCGCTGAATTTTGGACTCGGCTGGTGACAAAATGTTCCAAACACACCCCATGCACAACTCCACCGGGGAAGGTGTCAGACAGGAGTTCTCTTAATAGTTTTTACACTACCTTGGTAGGCAGCTGAAAGGCACCACAAAAGTTGTTCTACCTGCTTTCTGGGCTGAGATGGGGAACCGCTGAATTTTTGGACTCGGCTGGTGACAAAATGTTCCGAACACGCCCCATGCACAACTCCACCGGGGAATGTGCCAGACAAGAGTTCTCTTGATAGTTTTTACACTACCTTGGTAGGCAGCTGAAAGGCACCACAAAAGTTGTTCTACCTGCTTTCTGGGCTGAGATGGGGAACAGCTGAATTTTGGAGTCGGCCGGTGACAAAATTTTAATAAATACACCCCATGCACAACTCCACTAGCGAAGGTGCCAGGGACGAGTTCTGTTGGTAGTTTTTACATTGCTCCGGTAGGCATCTGAAAGACACCACAAAAGTTGTTCTACCTGCTTTCTGGGCTGAGATGGGGAACCGCTGAATTTTGGAGTCGGCCGGTGACAAAATGTTCCAAACACACGCCATGCACAACTCCACCGGGGAAGGTGCCAGACAGGAGTTCTCCTGGTAGTTTTTACATTGCTCCAGTAGGCATCTGAAAGACACCACAAAAGTTGTTCTACCTGCTTTCTGGGCTGAGATGGGGAACCGCTGAATTTTGGACTCGGCTGGTGACAAAATGTTCCAAACACACCCCATGCACAACTCCACCGGGGAAGGTGCCAGGCAGGAGTTCTCTTAGTAGTTTTTACACTACCTTGGTAGGCATTTGAAAGGCACCACAAAAGTTGTTCTACCTGCTTTCTGGGCTGAGATGGGGAACCGCTGAATTTTGGAGTCGGCTGGTGACGAAATGTTCCAAACACACCCCATGCACAACTCCACCGGGGAAGGTGCCAGACAGGAGTTCTCCTGGTAGTTTTTACATTGCTCCGGTAGGCATCTGAAAGACACCACAAAAGTTGTTCTACCTGCTTTCTGGGCTGAGATGGGGAACCGCTGAATTTTGGACTCGGCTGGTGACAAAATGTTCCAAACACACCCCATGCACAACTCCACCGGGGAAGGTGCCAGACAGGAGTTCTCCTGGTAGTTTTTACATTGCTCCGGTAGGCATCTGAAAGACATCACAAAAGTTGTTCTACCTGCTTTCTGGGCTGAGATGGGGAACAGCTGAATTTTGGACTCGGCCGGTGACAAAATGTTCCAAAGACACCCCATGCACAACTCCACCGGGGAAGGTGCCAGGCAGGAGTTCTCTTGGTAGTTTTTACACTACCTTGGTAGGCATCTGAAAGACACCACAAAAGTTGTTCTACCTGCTTTCTGGGCTGAGATGGGGAACCGCTGAATTTTGGAGTCAGCCGGTGAAAAAATGTTCCAAACACACCCCCTGCACAACTCCACTAGCGAAGGTGCCAGACAGGAGTTCTCCTGGTAGTTTTTACACTACCTTGGTAGGCAGCTGAAAGGCACCACAAAAGTTGTTCTACCTGCTTTCTGGGCTGAGATGGGGAACCGCTGAATTTTGGAGTCGGCCGGTGACAAAATGTTCCAAACACACCCCATGCACAACTCCACCGGGGAAGGTGCCAGACAGGAGTTCTCCTGGTAGTTTTTACACTACCTTGGTAGGCAGCTGAAAGGCACCACAAAAGTTGTTCTACCTGCTTTCTGGGCTGAGATGGGGAACCGCTGAATTTTTGGACTCGGCTGGTGACAAAATGTTCCGAACACGCCCCATGCACAACTCCACCGGGGAAGGTGCCAGACAGGAGTTCTCCTGGTAGTTTTTACATTGCTCCGGTAGGCATCTGAAAGACACCACAAAAGTTGTTCTACCTGCTTTCTGGGCTGAGATGGGGAACCGCTGAATTTTGGACTCGGCTGGTGACAAAATGTTCCAAACACACCCCATGCACAACTCCACTAGCGAAGGTGCCAGGGACGAGTTCTGTTGGTAGTTTTTACATTGCTCCGGTAGGCATCTGAAAGACACCACAAAAGTTGTTCTACCTGCTTTCTGGGCTGAGATGGGGAACCGCTGAATTTTGGACTCGGCCGGTGAAAAAATGTTCCAAACACACCCCATGCACAACTCCACTAGCGAAGGTGCCAGGGACGAGTTCTGTTGGTAGTTTTTACATTGCTCCTGTAGGCATCAAAAGGACACCACAAAAGTTGTTCTTCCTGCTTTCTGGGCTGAGATGGGGAACAGCTGAATTTTGGAGTCGGCCGGTGACAAAATTTTAATAAATACACCCCATGCACAACTCCACTAGCGAAGGTGTCAGGGACGAGTTCTGTTGGTAGTTTTTACATTGCTCCGGTAGGCATCTGAAAGACACCACAAAAGTTGTTCTACCTGCTTTCTGGGCTGAGATGGGGAACCGCTGAATTTTGGAGTCGGCCGGTGACAAAATGTTCCAAACACACGCCATGCACAACTCCACCGGGGAAGGTGCCAGACAGGAGTTCTCCTGGTAGTTTTTACATTGCTCCAGTAGGCATCTGAAAGACACCACAAAAGTTGTTCTACCTGCTTTCTGGGCTGAGATGGGGAACCGCTGAATTTTGGACTCGGCTGGTGACAAAATGTTCCAAACACACCCCATGCACAACTCCACCGGGGAAGGTGCCAGGCAGGAGTTCTCCTGGTAGTTTTTACACTACCTTGGTAGGCATCTGAAAGGCACCACAAAAGTTGTTCTACCTGCTTTCTGGGCTGAGATGGGGAACAGCTGAATTTTGGACTCGGCTGGTGACAAAATGTTCCAAACACACCCCATGCACAACTCCACCGGGGAAGGTGCCAGGCAGGAGTTCTCTTGGTAGTTTTTACACTACCTTGGTAGGCAGCTGAAAGGCACCACAAAAGTTGTTCTACCTGCTTTCTGGGCTGAGATGGGGAACCGCTGAATTTTGGAGTCGGCTGGTGACGAAATGTTCCAAACACACCCCATGCACAACTCCACCGGGGAAGGTGCCAGACAGGAGTTCTCCTGGTAGTTTTTACATTGCTCTGGTAGGCATCTGAAAGACACCACAAAAGTTGTTCTACCTGCTTTCTGGGCTGAGATTGGGAACCGCTGAATTTTTGAGTCGGCCGGTGACAAAATGTTCCAAACACACCCCATGCACAACTCCACCGGGGAATGTGCCAGACAGGAGTTCTCTTAATAGTTTTTACACTACCTTGGTAGGCATTTGAAAGGCACCACAAAAGTTGTTCTACCTGCTTTCTGGGCTGAGATGGGGAACCGCTGAATTTTGGAGTCAGCCGGTGAAAAAATGTTCCAAACACACCCCCTGCACAACTCCACTAGCGAAGGTGCCAGACAGGAGTTCTCCTGGTAGTTTTTACACTACCTTGGTAGGCATTTGAAAGGCACCACAAAAGTTGTTCTACCTGCTTTCTGGGCTGAGATGGGAAACCGCTGAATTTTGGACTCGGCCGGTGACAAAATGTTCCAAACACACCCCATGCACAACTCCACCGGGGAAGGTGCCAGGCAGGAGTTCTCCTGGTAGTTTTTACATTGCTCCGGTAGGCATCTGAAAGACATCACAAAAGTTGTTCTACCTGCTTTCTGGGCTGAGATGGGGAACCGCTGAATTTTGGAGTCGGCTGGTGACAAAATGTTCCAAACACACCCCATGCACAACTCCACCGGGGAAGGTGCCAGACAGGAGTTCTCCTGGTAGTTTTTACATTGCTCCGGTAGGCATCTGAAAGACACCACAAAAGTTGTTCTACCTGCTTTCTGGGCTGAGATGGGGAACCGCTGAATTTTGGAGTCGGCTGGTGACAAAATGTTCCAAACACACCCCATGCACAACTCCACCGGGGAAGGTGCCAGACAGGAGTTCTCCTGGTAGTTTTTACATTGCTCCGGTAGGCATCTGAAAGACATCACAAAAGTTGTTCTACCTGCTTTCTGGGCTGAGATGGGGAACAGCTGAATTTTGGACTCGGCCGGTGACAAAATGTTCCAAAGACACCCCATGCACAACTCCACCGGGGAAGGTGCCAGGCAGGAGTTCTCTTGGTAGTTTTTACACTACCTTGGTAGGCATCTGAAAGACACCACAAAAGTTGTTCTACCTGCTTTCTGGGCTGAGATGGGGAACCGCTGAATTTTGGAGTCAGCCGGTGAAAAAATGTTCCAAACACACCCCCTGCACAACTCCACTAGCGAAGGTGCCAGACAGGAGTTCTCCTGGTAGTTTTTACACTACCTTGGTAGGCAGCTGAAAGGCACCACAAAAGTTGTTCTACCTGCTTTCTGGGCTGAGATGGGGAACCGCTGAATTTTGGAGTCGGCCGGTGACAAAATGTTCCAAACACACCCCATGCACAACTCCACCGGGGAAGGTGCCAGACAGGAGTTCTCCTGGTAGTTTTTACACTACCTTGGTAGGCAGCTGAAAGGCACCACAAAAGTTGTTCTACCTGCTTTCTGGGCTGAGATGGGGAACCGCTGAATTTTTGGACTCGGCTGGTGACAAAATGTTCCGAACACGCCCCATGCACAACTCCACCGGGGAAGGTGCCAGACAGGAGTTCTCCTGGTAGTTTTTACATTGCTCCGGTAGGCATCTGAAAGACACCACAAAAGTTGTTCTACCTGCTTTCTGGGCTGAGATGGGGAACCGCTGAATTTTGGACTCGGCTGGTGACAAAATGTTCCAAACACACCCCATGCACAACTCCACTAGCGAAGGTGCCAGGGACGAGTTCTGTTGGTAGTTTTTACATTGCTCCGGTAGGCATCTGAAAGACACCACAAAAGTTGTTCTACCTGCTTTCTGGGCTGAGATGGGGAACCGCTGAATTTTGGACTCGGCCGGTGAAAAAATGTTCCAAACACACCCCATGCACAACTCCACTAGCGAAGGTGCCAGGGACGAGTTCTGTTGGTAGTTTTTACATTGCTCCTGTAGGCATCAAAAGGACACCACAAAAGTTGTTCTACCTGCTTTCTGGGCTGAGATGGGGAACAGCTGAATTTTGGAGTCGGCCGGTGACAAAATTTTAATAAATACACCCCATGCACAACTCCACTAGCGAAGGTGCCAGGGACGAGTTCTGTTGGTAGTTTTTACATTGCTCCGGTAGGCATCTGAAAGACACCACAAAAGTTGTTCTACCTGCTTTCTGGGCTGAGATGGGGAACAGCTGAATTTTGGACTCGGCTGGTGACAAAATGTTCCAAACACACCCCATGCACAACTCCACCGGGGAAGGTGCCAGGCAGGAGTTCTCTTGGTAGTTTTTACACTACCTTGGTAGGCAGCTGAAAGGCACCACAAAAGTTGTTCTACCTGCTTTCTGGGCTGAGATGGGGAACCGCTGAATTTTGGAGTCGGCTGGTGACGAAATGTTCCAAACACACCCCATGCACAACTCCACCGGGGAAGGTGCCAGACAGGAGTTCTCCTGGTAGTTTTTACATTGCTCTGGTAGGCATCTGAAAGACACCACAAAAGTTGTTCTACCTGCTTTCTGGGCTGAGATTGGGAACCGCTGAATTTTTGAGTCGGCCGGTGACAAAATGTTCCAAACACACCCCCATGCACAACTCCACCGGGGAATGTGCCAGACAGGAGTTCTCTTAATAGTTTTTACACTACCTTGGTAGGCATTTGAAAGGCACCACAAAAGTTGTTCTACCTGCTTTCTGGGCTGAGATGGGGAACCGCTGAATTTTGGAGTCAGCCGGTGAAAAAATGTTCCAAACACACCCCCTGCACAACTCCACTAGCGAAGGTGCCAGACAGGAGTTCTCCTGGTAGTTTTTACACTACCTTGGTAGGCATTTGAAAGACACCACAAAAGTTGTTCTACCTGCTTTCTGGGCTGAGATGGGGAACCGCTGAATTTTGGAGTCGGCCGGTGACAAAATGTTCCAAACACACCCCATGCACAACTCCACCGGGGAAGGTGCCAGGCAGGAGTTCTCCTGGTAGTTTTTACATTGCTCCGGTAGGCATCTGAAAGACATCACAAAAGTTGTTCTACCTGCTTTCTGGGCTGAGATGGGGAACCGCTGAATTTTGGAGTCGGCTGGTGACAAAATGTTCCAAACACACCCCATGCACAACTCCACCGGGGAAGGTGCCAGACAGGAGTTCTCCTGGTAGTTTTTACATTGCTCCGGTAGGCATCTGAAAGACACCACAAAAGTTGTTCTACCTGCTTTCTGGGCTGAGATGGGGAACCGCTGAATTTTGGACTCGGCTGGTGACAAAATGTTCCAAACACACCCCATGCACAACTCCACCGGGGAAGGTGCCAGACAGGAGTTCTCCTGGTAGTTTTTACATTGCTCCGGTAGGCATCTGAAAGACACCACAAAAGTTGTTCTACCTGCTTTCTGGGCTGAGATGGGGAACAGCTGAATTTTGGACTCGGCCGGTGACAAAATGTTCCAAAGACACCCCATGCACAACTCCACCGGGGAATGTGCCAGGCAGGAGTTCTCTTGGTAGTTTTTACACTACCTTGGTAGGCATCTGAAAGACACCACAAAAGTTGTTCTACCTGCTTTCTGGGCTGAGATGGGGAACCGCTGAATTTTGGAGTCGGCCGGTGACAAAATGTTCCAAACACACCCCATGCACAACTCCACCGGGGAAGGTGCCAGGCAGGAGTTCTCCTGGTAGTTTTTACATTGCTCCGGTAGGCATCTGAAAGACATCACAAAAGTTGTTCTACCTGCTTTCTGGGCTGAGATGGGGAACCGCTGAATTTTGGAGTCGGCTGGTGACAAAATGTTCCAAACACACCCCATGCACAACTCCACCGGGGAAGGTGCCAGACAGGAGTTCTCCTGGTAGTTTTTACATTGCTCCGGTAGGCATCTGAAAGACACCACAAAAGTTGTTCTACCTGCTTTCTGGGCTGAGATGGGGAACCGCTGAATTTTGGACTCGGCTGGTGACAAAATGTTCCAAACACACCCCATGCACAACTCCACCGGGGAAGGTGCCAGACAGGAGTTCTCCTGGTAGTTTTTACATTGCTCCGGTAGGCATCTGAAAGACACCACAAAAGTTGTTCTACCTGCTTTCTGGGCTGAGATGGGGAACAGCTGAATTTTGGACTCGGCCGGTGACAAAATGTTCCAAAGACACCCCATGCACAACTCCACTAGCGAAGGTGCCAGGCAGGAGTTCTCCTGGTAGTTTTTACACTACCTTGGTAGGCATCTGAAAGACACCACAAAAGTTGTTCTACCTGCTTTCTGGGCTGAGATGGGGAACCGCTGAATTTTGGAGTCAGCCGGTGAAAAAATGTTCCAAACACACCCCCTGCACAACTCCACTAGCGAAGGTGCCAGACAGGAGTTCTCCTGGTAGTTTTTACACTACCTTTTTAGGCAGCTGAAAGGCACCACAAAAGTTGTTCTACCTGCTTTCTGGGCTGAGATGGGGAACCGCTGAATTTTGGAGTCGGCCGGTGACAAAATGTTCCAAACACACCCCATGCACAACTCCACCGGGGAAGGTGCCAGACAGGAGTTCTCCTGGTAGTTTTTACATTGCTCCGGTAGGCATCTGAAAGACACCACAAAAGTTGTTCTACCTGCTTTCTGGGCTGAGATGGGGAACCGCTGAATTTTGGACTCGGCCGGTGAAAAAATGTTCTAAACACACCCCATGCACAACTCCACTAGCGAAGGTGCCAGGGACGAGTTCTGTTGGTAGTTTTTACATTGCTCCGGTAGGCATCAAAAGGACACCACAAAAGTTGTTCTTCCTGCTTTCTGGGCTGAGATGGGGAATCGCTGAATTTTGGACTCGGCCGGTGACAAAATGTTCCAAACACACCCCATGCACAACTCCACCGGGGAAGGTGCCAGACAGGAGTTCTCTTGGTAGTTTTTACACTACCTTGGTAGGCATTTGAAAGGCACCACAAAAGTTGTTCTACCTGCTTTCTGGGCTGAGATGGGGAACCGCTGAATTTTGGACTCGGCTGGTGACAAAATGTTCCAAACACACCCCATGCACAACTCCACCGGGGAAGGTGCCAGACAGGAGTTCTCCTGGTAGTTTTTACATTGCTCCGGTAGGCATCTGAAAGACACCACAAAAGTTGTTCTACCTGCTTTCTGGCCTGAGATGGGAAACCGCTGAATTTTGGACTCGGCCGGTGACAAAATGTTCCAAAGACACCCCATGCACAACTCCACCGGGGAAGGTGCCAGACAGGAGTTCTCCTGGTAGTTTTTACATTGCTCCGGTAGGCATCTGAAAGACACCACAAAAGTTGTTCTACCTGCTTTCTGGGCTGAGATGGGAAACCGCTGAATTTTGGACTCGGCTGGTGACAAAATGTTCCAAACACACCCCATGCACAACTCCACCGGGGAAGGTGCCAGACAGGAGTTCTCTTGATAGTTTTTACACTACCTTGGTAGGCAGCTGAAAGGCACCACAAAAGTTGTTCTACCTGCTTTCTGGGCTGAGATGGGGAAACGCTGAATTTTGGACTCGGCTGGTGACAAAATGTTCCAAACACACCCCATGCACAACTCCACCGGGGAATGTGCCAGACAGGAGTTCTCTTAGTAGTTTTTACATTGCTCTGGTAGGCATCTGAAAGACACCACAAAAGTTGTTCTTCCTGCTTTCTGGGCTGAGATGGGAAACCGCTGAATTTTGGAGTCGGCCGGTGACAAAATGTTCCAAACACACCCCATGCACAACTCCACCGGGGAAGGTGCCAGACAGGAGTTCTCCTGGTAGTTTTTACATTGCTCCGGTAGGCATCTGAAAGACACCACAAAAGTTGTTCTACCTGCTTTCTGGGCTGAGATGGGGAACCGCTGAATTTTGGACTCGGCCGGTGACAAAATGTTCCAAACACACCCCATGCACAACTCCACCGGGGAATGTGCCAGACAGGAGTTCTCTTAATAGTTTTTACTCTACCTTGGTAGGCATTTGAAAGGCACCACAAAAGTTGTTCTACCTGCTTTCTGGGCTGAGATGGGGAACTGCTGAATTTTGGAGTCGGCTGGTGACAAAATGTTCCAAACACACCCCATGCACAACTCCACCGGGGAAGGTGCCAGACAGGAGTTCTCCTGGTAGTTTTTACATTGCTCCGGTAGGCATCTGAAAGACACCACAAAAGTTGTTCTTCCTGCTTTCTGGGCTGAGATGGGGAACCGCTGAATTTTGGAGTCGGCCGGTGACAAAATGTTCCAAAGACACCCCATGCACAACTCCACCGGGGAAGGTGCCAGGCAGGAGTTCTCTTGGTAGTTTTTACACTACCTTGGTAGGCATTTGAAAGGCACCACAAAAGTTGTTCTACCTGCTTTCTGGGCTGAGATGGGGAACCGCTGAATTTTGGAGTCGGCCGGTGACAAAATGTTCCAAACACACCCCATGCACAACTCCACCGGGGAAGGTGCCAGACAGGAGTTCTCTTGGTAGTTTTTACACTACCTTGGTAGGCATTTGAAAGGCACCACAAAAGTTGTTCTACCTGCTTTCTGGGCTGAGATGGGGAACCGCTGAATTTTGGAGTCGGCCGGTGACAAAATGTTCCAAACACACCCCATGCACAACTCCACCGGGGAAGGTGCCAGACAGGAGTTCTCTTAATAGTTTTTACACTACCTTGGTAGGCAGCTGAAAGGCACCACAAAAGTTGTTCTACCTGCTTTCTGGGCTGAGATGGGGAACCGCTGAATTTTTGGACTCGGCTGGTGACAAAATGTTCCGAACACACCCCATGCACAACTCCACCGGGGAAGGTGCCAGACAGGAGTTCTCCTGGTAGTTTTTACATTGCTCCGGTAGGCATCTGAAAGACACCACAAAAGTTGTTCTACCTGCTTTCTGGGCTGAGATGGGGAACCGCTGAATTTTGGACTCGGCCGGTGACAAAATGTTCCAAACACACCCCATGCACAACTCCACCGGGGAAGGTGCCAGACAGGAATTCTCTTAATAGTTTTTACACTACCTTGGTAGGCAGCTGAAAGACACCACAAAAGTTGTTCTACCTGCTTTCTGGGCTGAGATGGGGAACCGCTGAATTTTGGAGTCGGCCGGTGACAAAATGTTCCAAACACACCCCATGCACAACTCCACCGGGGAAGGTGCCAGACAGGAGTTCTGTTGGTAGTTTTTACATTGCTCCAGTAGGCATCTGAAAGGCACCACAAAAGTTGTTCTACCTGCTTTCTGGGCTGAGATGGGGAACCGCTGAATTTTGGAGTCGGCCGGTGACAAAATGTTCCAAACACACCCCATGCACAACTCCACCGGGGAAGGTGCCAGACAGGAGTTCTCCTGGTAGTTTTTACATTGCTCCGGTAGGCATCTGAAAGACACCACAAAAGTTGTTCTACCTGCTTTCTGGGCTGAGATGGGGAACCGCTGAATTTTGGACTCGGCCGGTGACAAAATGTTCCAAACACACCCCATGCACAACTCCACCGGGGAAGGTGCCAGGCAGGAGTTCTCTTGGTAGTTTTTACATTGCTCCGGTAGGCATCTGAAAGACACCACAAAAGTTGTTCTACCTGCTTTCTGGGCTGAGATGGGGAACCGCTGAATTTTGGACTCGGCCGGTGACAAAATGTTCCAAACACACGCCATGCACAACTCCACCGGGGAAGGTGCCAGACAGGAGTTCTCCTGGTAGTTTTTACATTGCTCCGGTAGGCATCTGAAAGACACCACAAAAGTTGTTCTACCTGCTTTCTGGGCTGAGATGGGGAACCGCTGAATTTTGGAGTCGGCCGGTGACAAAATGTTCCAAACACACCCCATGCACAACTCCACTAGCGAAGGTGCCAGGGACGAGTTCTGTTGGTAGTTTTTACATTGCTCCTGTAGGCATCAAAAGGACACCACAAAAGTTGTTCTTCCTGCTTTCTGGGCTGAGATGGGGAATCGCTGAATTTTGGACTCGGCCGGTGACAAAATGTTCCAAAGACACCCCATGCACAACTCCACCGGGGAAGGTGCCAGGCAGGAGTTCTCTTGGTAGTTTTTACACTACCTTGGTAGGCATTTGAAAGGCACCACAAAAGTTGTTCTACCTGCTTTCTGGGCTGAGATGGGGAACCGCTGAATTTTGGAGTCGGCCGGTGACAAAATGTTCCAAACACACGCCATGCACAACTCCACCGGGGAAGGTGCCAGACAGGAGTTCTCCTGGTAGTTTTTACATTGCTCCGGTAGGCATCTGAAAGACACCACAAAAGTTGTTCTACCTGCTTTCTGGGTTGAGATGGGGAACCGCTGAATTTTGGACTCGGCCGGTGACAAAATGTTCCAAACACACCCCATGCACAACTCCACCGGGGAAGGTGCCAGACAGGAGTTCTCTTAGTAGTTTTTACACTACCTTGGTAGGCAGCTGAAAGGCACCACAAAAGTTGTTCTACCTGCTTTCTGGGCTGAGATGGGGAACAGCTGAATTTTGGACTCGGCCGGTGACAAAATGTTCCAAAGACACCCCATGCACAACTCCACCGGGGAAGGTGCCAGGCAGGAGTTCTCTTGGTAGTTTTTACACTACCTTGGTAGGCATCTGAAAGACACCACAAAAGTTGTTCTACCTGCTTTCTGGGCTGAGATGGGGAACCGCTGAATTTTGGAGTCAGCCGGTGAAAAAATGTTCCAAACACACCCCATGCACAACTCCACTAGCGAAGGTGCCAGACAGGAGTTCTCCTGGTAGTTTTTACACTACCTTGGTAGGCACCTGAAAGACACCACAAAAGTTGTTCTACCTGCTTTCTGGGCTGAGATGGGGAACCTCTGAATTTTGGAGTCGGCTGGTGACAAAATGTTCCAAACACACCCCATGCACAACTCCACCGGGGAAGGTGTCAGACAGGAGTTCTCTTAATAGTTTTTACACTACCTTGGTAGGCAGCTGAAAGGCACCACAAAAGTTGTTCTACCTGCTTTCTGGGCTGAGATGGGGAACCGCTGAATTTTTGGACTCGGCTGGTGACAAAATGTTCCGAACACGCCCCATGCACAACTCCACCGGGGAAGGTGCCAGACAGGAGTTCTCCTGGTAGTTTTTACATTGCTCCGGTAGGCATCTGAAAGACACCACAAAAGTTGTTCTACCTGCTTTCTGGGCTGAGATGGGGAACCGCTGAATTTTGGACTCGGCTGGTGACAAAATGTTCCAAACACACCCCATGCACAACTCCACTAGCGAAGGTGCCAGGGACGAGTTCTGTTGGTAGTTTTTACATTGCTCCGGTAGGCATCTGAAAGACACCACAAAAGTTGTTCTACCTGCTTTCTGGGCTGAGATGGGGAACCGCTGAATTTTGGACTCGGCCGGTGAAAAAATGTTCCAAACACACCCCATGCACAACTCCACTAGCGAAGGTGCCAGGGACGAGTTCTGTTGGTAGTTTTTACATTGCTCCTGTAGGCATCAAAAGGACACCACAAAAGTTGTTCTTCCTGCTTTCTGGGCTGAGATGGGGAATCGCTGAATTTTGGACTCGGCCGGTGACAAAATGTTCCAAACACACCCCATGCACAACTCCACCGGGGAAGGTGCCAGACAGGAGTTCTCTTGGTAGTTTTTACACTACCTTGGTAGGCATTTGAAAGGCACCACAAAAGTTGTTCTACCTGCTTTCTGGGCTGAGATGGGGAACCGCTGAATTTTGGACTCGGCTGGTGACAAAATGTTCCAAACACACCCCATGCACAACTCCACCGGGGAAGGTGCCAGACAGGAGTTCTCCTGGTAGTTTTTACATTGCTCCGGTAGGCATCTGAAAGACACCACAAAAGTTGTTCTACCTGCTTTCTGGGCTGAGATGGGAAACCGCTGAATTTTGGACTCGGGTGGTGACAAAATGTTCCAAACACACCCCATGCACAACTCCACCGGGGAAGGTGCCAGACAGGAGTTCTCTTGATAGTTTTTACACTACCTTGGTAGGCAGCTGAAAGGCACCACAAAAGTTGTTCTTCCTGCTTTCTGGGCTGAGATGGGGAACCGCTGAATTTTGGACTCGGCTGGTGACAAAATGTTCCAAACCCACCCCATGCACAACTCCACCGGGGAAGGTGCCATGCAGGAGTTCTCTTGGTAGTTTTTACATTGCTCCGGTAGGCATCTGAAAGACACCACAAAAGTTGTTCTACCTGCTTTCTGGGCTGAGATGGGGAACCGCTGAATTTTGGAGTCGGCCGGTGACAAAATGTTCCAAACACACGCCATGCACAACTCCACCGGGGAAGGTGCCAGACAGGAGTTCTCCTGGTAGTTTTTACATTGCTCCGGTAGGCATCTGAAAGACACCACAAAAGTTGTTCTACCTGCTTTCTGGGCTGAGATGGGGAACCGCTGAATTTTGGAGTCGGCCGGTGACAAAATGTTCCAAACACACCCCATGCACAACTCCACCGGGGAAGGTGCCAGACAGGAGTTCTCTTAGTAGTTTTTACACTACCTTGGTAGGCAGCTGAAAGGCACCACAAAAGTTGTTCTACCTGCTTTCTGGGCTGAGATGGGGAACAGCTGAATTTTGGACTCGGCCGGTGACAAAATGTTCCAAAGACACCCCATGCACAACTCCACCGGGGAAGGTGCCAGGCAGGAGTTCTCTTGGTAGTTTTTACACTACCTTGGTAGGCATCTGAAAGACACCACAAAAGTTGTTCTACCTGCTTTCTGGGCTGAGATGGGGAACCGCTGAATTTTGGAGTCAGCCGGTGAAAAAATGTTCCAAACACACCCCCTGCACAACTCCACCGGGGAAGGTGCCAGACAGGAGTTCTCTTAGTAGTTTTTACACTACCTTGGTAGGCAGCTGAAAGGCACCACAAAAGTTGTTCTACCTGCTTTCTGGGCTGAGATGGGGAACCGCTGAATTTTGGAGTCGGCCGGTGACAAAATGTTCCAAACACACCCCATGCACAACTCCACCGGGGAAGGTGCCAGACAGGAGTTCTCCTGGTAGTTTTTACACTACCTTGGTAGGCACCTGAAAGACACCACAAAAGTTGTTCTACCTGCTTTCTGGGCTGAGATGGGGAACCTCTGAATTTTGGAGTCGGCTGGTGACAAAATGTTCCAAACACACCCCATGCACAACTCCACCGGGGAAGGTGTCAGACAGGAGTTCTCTTAATAGTTTTTACACTACCTTGGTAGGCAGCTGAAAGGCACCACAAAAGTTGTTCTACCTGCTTTCTGGGCTGAGATGGGGAACCGCTGAATTTTTGGACTCGGCTGGTGACAAAATGTTCCTAACACGCCCCATGCACAACTCCACCGGGGAAGGTGCCAGACAGGAGTTCTCCTGGTAGTTTTTACATTGCTCCGGTAGGCATCTGAAAGACACCACAAAAGTTGTTCTACCTGCTTTCTGGGCTGAGATGGGGAACCGCTGAATTTTGGACTCGGCTGGTGACAAAATGTTCCAAACACACCCCATGCACAACTCCACTAGCGAAGGTGCCAGGGACGAGTTCTGTTGGTAGTTTTTACATTGCTCCGGTAGGCATCTGAAAGACACCACAAAAGTTGTTCTTCCTGCTTTCTGGGCTGAGATGGGGAATCGCTGAATTTTGGACTCGGCCGGTGACAAAATGTTCCAAAGACACCCCATGCACAACTCCACCGGGGAAGGTGCCAGACAGGAGTTCTCTTGGTAGTTTTTACACTACCTTGGTAGGCATTTGAAAGGCACCACAAAAGTTGTTCTACCTGCTTTCTGGGCTGAGATGGGGAACCGCTGAATTTTGGACTCGGCTGGTGACAAAATGTTCCAAACACACCCCATGCACAACTCCACCGGGGAAGGTGCCAGACAGGAGTTCTCCTGGTAGTTTTTACATTGCTCCGGTAGGCATCTGAAAGACACCACAAAAGTTGTTCTACCTGCTTTCTGGGCTGAGATGGGAAACCGCTGAATTTTGGACTCGGCTGGTGACAAAATGTTCCAAACACACCCCATGCACAACTCCACCGGGGAAGGTGCCAGACAGGAGTTCTCTTGATAGTTTTTACACTACCTTGGTAGGCAGCTGAAAGGCACCACAAAAGTTGTTCTTCCTGCTTTCTGGGCTGAGATGGGGAACCGCTGAATTTTGGACTCGGCTGGTGACAAAATGTTCCAAACACACCCCATGCACAACTCCACCGGGGAATGTGCCAGACAGGAGTTCTCTTAGTAGTTTTTACATTGCTCTGGTAGGCATCTGAAAGACACCACAAAAGTTGTTCTTCCTGCTTTCTGGGCTGAGATGGGAAACCGCTGAATTTTGGAGTCGGCCGGTGACAAAATGTTCCAAAGACACCCCATGCACAACTCCACCGGGGAAGGTGCCAGGGACGAGTTCTGTTGGTAGTTTTTACATTGCTCCGGTAGGCATCTGAAAGACACCACAAAAGTTGTTCTACCTGCTTTCTGGGCTGAGATGGGGAACCGCTGAATTTTTGAGTCGGCCGGTGACAAAATGTTCCAAACACACCCCATGCACAACTCCACCGGGGAAGGTGCCAGACAGGAGTTCTCTTAATAGTTTTTACACTACCTTGGTAGGCATTTGAAAGGCACCACAAAAGTTGTTCTACCTGCTTTCTGGGCTGAGATGGGGAACTGCTGAATTTTGGAGTCGGCTGGTGACAAAATGTTCCAAACACACCCCATGCACAACTCCACCGGGGAAGGTGCCAGACAGGAGTTCTCCTGGTAGTTTTTACATTGCTCCGGTAGGCATCTGAAAGACACCACAAAAGTTGTTCTTCCTGCTTTCTGGGCTGAGATGGGGAACCGCTGAATTTTGGACTCGGCCGGTGACAAAATGTTCCAAACACACGCCATGCACAACTCCACCGGGGAAGGTGCCAGACAGGAGTTCTCTTGGTAGTTTTTACTCTACCTTGGTAGGCATTTGAAAGGCACCACAAAAGTTATTCTACCTGCTTTCTGGGCTGAGATGGGGAACCGCTGAATTTTGGAGTCGGCTGGTGACAAAATGTTCCAAAGACACCCCATGCACAACTCCACCGGGGAAGGTGCCAGACAGGAGTTCTCCTGGTAGTTTTTACATTGCTCCGGTAGGCATCTGAAAGACACCACAAAAGTTGTTCTACCTGCTTTCTGGGCTGAGATGGGGAACCGCTGAATTTTGGACTCGGCCGGTGACAAAATGTTCCAAACACACCCCATGCACAACTCCACCGGGGAAGGTGCCAGACAGGAGTTCTCCTGGTAGTTTTTACATTGCTCCGGTAGGCATCTGAAAGACACCACAAAAGTTGTTCTACCTGCTTTCTGGGCTGAGATGGGGAACCGCTGAATTTTGGAGTCGGCCGGTGACAAAATGTTCCAAACACACCCCATGCACAACTCCACCGGGGAAGGTGTCAGACAGGAGTTCTCTTAATAGTTTTTACACTACCTTGGTAGGCAGCTGAAAGGCACCACAAAAGTTGTTCTACCTGCTTTCTGGGCTGAGATGGGGAACCGCTGAATTTTGGACTCGGCTGGTGACAAAATGTTCCAAACACACCCCATGCACAACTCCACCGGGGAAGGTGCCAGACAGGAGTTCTCCTGGTAGTTTTTACATTGCTCCGGTAGGCATCTGAAAGACACCACAAAAGTTGTTCTACCTGCTTTCTGGGCTGAGATGGGGAACCGCTGAATTTTGGACTCGGCCGGTGACAAAATGTTCCAAACACACCCCATGCACAACTCCACCGGGGAAGGTGCCAGACAGGAGTTCTCCTGGTAGTTTTTACATTGCTCTGGTAGGCATCTGAAAGACACCACAAAAGTTGTTCTACCTGCTTTCTGGGCTGAGATGGGGAACAGCTGAATTTTGGAGTCGGCCGGTGACAAAATGTTCCAAACACACCCCATGCACAACTCCACCGAGGAAGGTGTCAGACAGGAGTTCTCTTAATAGTTTTTACACTACCTTGGTAGGCAGCTGAAAGGCACCACAAAAGTTGTTCTACCTGCTTTCTGGGCTGAGATGGGGAACCGCTGAATTTTGGACTCGGCTGGTGAGAAAATGTTCCAAACACACCCCATGCACAACTCCACCGGGGAAGGTGCCAGACAGGAGTTCTCCTGGTAGTTTTTACATTGCTCCGGTAGGCATCTGAAAGACACCACAAAAGTTGTTCTACCTGCTTTCTGGGCTGAGATGGGGAACCGCTGAATTTTGGACTCGGCCGGTGACAAAATGTTCCAAACACACCCCATGCACAACTCCACCGGGGAAGGTGCCAGACAGGAGTTCTCCTGGTAGTTTTTACATTGCTCCTGTAGGCATCTGAAAGACACCACAAAAGTTGTTCTACCTGCTTTCTGGGCTGAGATGGGGAACTGCTGAATTTTGGAGTCGGCCGGTGACAAAATGTTCCAAACACACCCCATGCACAACTCCACCGAGGAAGGTGTCAGACAGGAGTTCTCTTAATAGTTTTTACACTACCTTGGTAGGCAGCTGAAAGGCACCACAAAAGTTGTTCTACCTGCTTTCTGGGCTGAGATGGGGAACCGCTGAATTTTGGACTCGGCTGGTGAGAAAATGTTCCAAACACACCCCATGCACAACTCCACCGGGGAAGGTGCCAGACAGGAGTTCTCCTGGTAGTTTTTACATTGCTCCGGTAGGCATCTGAAAGACACCACAAAAGTTGTTCTACCTGCTTTCTGGGCTGAGATGGGAAACCGCTGAATTTTGGACTCGGCCGGTGACAAAATGTTCCAAACACACCCCATGCACAACTCCACCGGGGAAGGTGCCAGACAGGAGTTCTCCTGGTAGTTTTTACACTACCTTGGTAGGCAGCTGAAAGGCACCACAAAAGTTGTTCTTCCTGCTTTCTGGGCTGAGATGGGGAACCGCTGAATTTTGGAGTCGGCCGGTGACAAAATGTTCCAAACACACCCCATGCACAACTCCACCGGGGAAGGTGCCAGACAGGAGTTCTCCTGGTAGTTTTTACATTGCTCCGGTAGGCATCTGAAAGACACCACAAAAGTTGTTCTACCTGCTTTCTGGGCTGAGATGGGGAACCGCTGAATTTTGGAGTCGGCCGGTGACAAAATGTTCCAAACACACCCCATGCACAACTCCACCGGGGAAGGTGCCAGACAGGAGTTCTCTTAATAGTTTTTACACTACCTTGGTAGGCAGCTGAAAGGCACCACAAAAGTTGTTCTACCTGCTTTCTGGGCTGAGATGGGGAACCGCTGAATTTTGGAGTCGGCCGGTGACAAAATGTTCCAAACACACCCCATGCACAACTCCACCGGGGAAGGTGCCAGACAGGAGTTCTCCTGGTAGTTTTTACATTGCTCCGGTAGGCATCTGAAAGACACCACAAAAGTTGTTCTACCTGCTTTCTGGGCTGAGATGGGGAACCGCTGAATTTTGGAGTCGGCCGGTGACAAAATGTTCCAAACACACCCCATGCACAACTCCACCGGGGAAGGTGCCAGACAGGAGTTCTCCTGGTAGTTTTTACATTGCTCCGGTAGGCATCTGAAAGACACCACAAAAGTTGTTCTACCTGCTTTCTGGGCTGAGATGGGGAACTGCTGAATTTTGGAGTCGGCCGGTGACAAAATGTTCCAAACACACCCCATGCACAACTCCACCGAGGAAGGTGTCAGACAGGAGTTCTCTTAATAGTTTTTACACTACCTTGGTAGGCAGCTGAAAGGCACCACAAAAGTTGTTCTACCTGCTTTCTGGGCTGAGATGGGGAACCGCTGAATTTTGGACTCGGCTGGTGACAAAATGTTCCAAACACACCCCATGCACAACTCCACCGGGGAAGGTGCCAGACAGGAGTTCTCCTGGTAGTTTTTACATTGCTCCGGTAGGCATCTGAAAGACACCACAAAAGTTGTTCTACCTGCTTTCTGGGCTGAGATGGGAAACCGCTGAATTTTGGACTCGGCCGGTGACAAAATGTTCCGAACACACCCCATGCACAACTCCACCGGGGAAGGTGCCAGACAGGAGTTCTCTTGATAGTTTTTACACTACCTTGGTAGGCAGCTGAAAGGCACCACAAAAGTTGTTCTTCCTGCTTTCTGGGCTGAGATGGGGAACCGCTGAATTTTGGACTCGGCTGGTGACAAAATGTTCCAAACACACCCCATGCACAACTCCACCGGGGAATGTGCCAGACAGGAGTTCTCTTAGTAGTTTTTACATTGCTCTGGTAGGCATCTGAAAGACACCACAAAAGTTGTTCTTCCTGCTTTCTGGGCTGAGATGGGAAACCGCTGAATTTTGGAGTCGGCCGGTGACAAAATGTTCCAAACACACCCCATGCACAACTCCACCGGGGAAGGTGCCAGACAGGAGTTCTCCTGGTAGTTTTTACATTGCTCCGGTAGGCATCTGAAAGACACCACAAAAGTTGTTCTACCTGCTTTCTGGGCTGAGATGGGGAACCGCTGAATTTTTGAGTCGGCCGGTGACAAAATGTTCCAAACACACCCCATGCACAACTCCACCGGGGAAGGCGCCAGACAGGAGTTCTCTTAATAGTTTTTACACTACCTTGGTAGGCATTTGAAAGGCACCACAAAAGTTGTTCTACCTGCTTTCTGGGCTGAGATGGGGAACTGCTGAATTTTGGAGTCGGCTGGTGACAAAATGTTCCAAACACACCCCATGCACAACTCCACCGGGGAAGGTGCCAGACAGGAGTTCTCCTGGTAGTTTTTACATTGCTCCGGTAGGCATCTGAAAGACACCACAAAAGTTGTTCTTCCTGCTTTCTGGGCTGAGATGGGGAACCGCTGAATTTTGGACTCGGCCGGTGACAAAATGTTCCAAACACACCCCATGCACAACTCCACCGGGGAAGGTGCCAGGCAGGAGTTCTCTTGGTAGTTTTTACACTACCTTGGTAGGCATTTGAAAGGCACCACAAAAGTTATTCTACCTGCTTTCTGGGCTGAGATGGGGAACCGCTGAATTTTGGACTCGGCCGGTGACAAAATGTTCCAAAGACACCCCATGCACAACTCCACCGGGGAAGGTGCCAGACAGGAGTTCTCTTGGTAGTTTTTACATTGCTCCGGTAGGCATCTGAAAGACACCACAAAAGTTGTTCTACCTGCTTTCTGGGCTGAGATGGGGAACCGCTGAATTTTGGACTCGGCCGGTGACAAAATGTTCCAAACACACCCCATGCACAACTCCACCGGGGAAGGTGCCAGACAGGAGTTCTCTTAATAGTTTTTACACTACCTTGGTAGGCATTTGAAAGGCACCACAAAAGTTGTTCTACCTGCTTTCTGGGCTGAGATGGGGAACTGCTGAATTTTGGAGTCGGCTGGTGACAAAATGTTCCAAACACACCCCATGCACAACTCCACCGGGGAAGGTGCCAGACAGGAGTTCTCCTGGTAGTTTTTACATTGCTCCGGTAGGCATCTGAAAGACACCACAAAAGTTGTTCTTCCTGCTTTCTGGGCTGAGATGGGGAACCGCTGAATTTTGGACTCGGCCGGTGACAAAATGTTCCAAACACACGCCATGCACAACTCCACCGGGGAAGGTGCCAGACAGGAGTTCTCTTGGTAGTTTTTACTCTACCTTGGTAGGCATTTGAAAGGCACCACAAAAGTTATTCTACCTGCTTTCTGGGCTGAGATGGGGAACCGCTGAATTTTGGAGTCGGCTGGTGACAAAATGTTCCAAAGACACCCCATGCACAACTCCACCGGGGAAGGTGCCAGACAGGAGTTCTCCTGGTAGTTTTTACATTGCTCCGGTAGGCATCTGAAAGACACCACAAAAGTTGTTCTACCTGCTTTCTGGGCTGAGATGGGGAACCGCTGAATTTTGGACTCGGCCGGTGACAAAATGTTCCAAACACACCCCATGCACAACTCCACCGGGGAAGGTGCCAGACAGGAGTTCTCCTGGTAGTTTTTACATTGCTCCGGTAGGCATCTGAAAGACACCACAAAAGTTGTTCTACCTGCTTTCTGGGCTGAGATGGGGAACCGCTGAATTTTGGAGTCGGCCGGTGACAAAATGTTCCAAACACACCCCATGCACAACTCCACCGGGGAAGGTGTCAGACAGGAGTTCTCTTAATAGTTTTTACACTACCTTGGTAGGCAGCTGAAAGGCACCACAAAAGTTGTTCTACCTGCTTTCTGGGCTGAGATGGGGAACCGCTGAATTTTGGACTCGGCTGGTGACAAAATGTTCCAAACACACCCCATGCACAACTCCACCGGGGAAGGTGCCAGACAGGAGTTCTCCTGGTAGTTTTTACATTGCTCCGGTAGGCATCTGAAAGACACCACAAAAGTTGTTCTACCTGCTTTCTGGGCTGAGATGGGGAACCGCTGAATTTTGGACTCGGCCGGTGACAAAATGTTCCAAACACACCCCATGCACAACTCCACCGGGGAAGGTGCCAGACAGGAGTTCTCCTGGTAGTTTTTACATTGCTCTGGTAGGCATCTGAAAGACACCACAAAAGTTGTTCTACCTGCTTTCTGGGCTGAGATGGGGAACAGCTGAATTTTGGAGTCGGCCGGTGACAAAATGTTCCAAACACACCCCATGCACAACTCCACCGAGGAAGGTGTCAGACAGGAGTTCTCTTAATAGTTTTTACACTACCTTGGTAGGCAGCTGAAAGGCACCACAAAAGTTGTTCTACCTGCTTTCTGGGCTGAGATGGGGAACCGCTGAATTTTGGACTCGGCTGGTGAGAAAATGTTCCAAACACACCCCATGCACAACTCCACCGGGGAAGGTGCCAGACAGGAGTTCTCCTGGTAGTTTTTACATTGCTCCGGTAGGCATCTGAAAGACACCACAAAAGTTGTTCTACCTGCTTTCTGGGCTGAGATGGGGAACCGCTGAATTTTGGACTCGGCCGGTGACAAAATGTTCCAAACACACCCCATGCACAACTCCACCGGGGAAGGTGCCAGACAGGAGTTCTCCTGGTAGTTTTTACATTGCTCTGGTAGGCATCTGAAAGACACCACAAAAGTTGTTCTACCTGCTTTCTGGGCTGAGATGGGGAACTGCTGAATTTTGGAGTCGGCCGGTGACAAAATGTTCCAAACACACCCCATGCACAACTCCACCGAGGAAGGTGTCAGACAGGAGTTCTCTTAATAGTTTTTACACTACCTTGGTAGGCAGCTGAAAGGCACCACAAAAGTTGTTCTACCTGCTTTCTGGGCTGAGATGGGGAACCGCTGAATTTTGGACTCGGCTGGTGAGAAAATGTTCCAAACACACCCCATGCACAACTCCACCGGGGAAGGTGCCAGACAGGAGTTCTCCTGGTAGTTTTTACATTGCTCCGGTAGGCATCTGAAAGACACCACAAAAGTTGTTCTACCTGCTTTCTGGGCTGAGATGGGAAACCGCTGAATTTTGGACTCGGCCGGTGACAAAATGTTCCAAACACACCCCATGCACAACTCCACCGGGGAAGGTGCCAGACAGGAGTTCTCCTGGTAGTTTTTACACTACCTTGGTAGGCAGCTGAAAGGCACCACAAAAGTTGTTCTTCCTGCTTTCTGGGCTGAGATGGGGAACCGCTGAATTTTGGAGTCGGCCGGTGACAAAATGTTCCAAACACACCCCATGCACAACTCCACCGGGGAAGGTGCCAGACAGGAGTTCTCCTGGTAGTTTTTACATTGCTCCGGTAGGCATCTGAAAGACACCACAAAAGTTGTTCTACCTGCTTTCTGGGCTGAGATGGGGAACCGCTGAATTTTGGAGTCGGCCGGTGACAAAATGTTCCAAACACACCCCATGCACAACTCCACCGGGGAAGGTGCCAGACAGGAGTTCTCTTAATAGTTTTTACACTACCTTGGTAGGCAGCTGAAAGGCACCACAAAAGTTGTTCTACCTGCTTTCTGGGCTGAGATGGGGAACCGCTGAATTTTGGAGTCGGCCGGTGACAAAATGTTCCAAACACACCCCATGCACAACTCCACCGGGGAAGGTGCCAGACAGGAGTTCTCCTGGTAGTTTTTACATTGCTCCGGTAGGCATCTGAAAGACACCACAAAAGTTGTTCTACCTGCTTTCTGGGCTGAGATGGGGAACCGCTGAATTTTGGAGTCGGCCGGTGACAAAATGTTCCAAACACACCCCATGCACAACTCCACCGGGGAAGGTGCCAGACAGGAGTTCTCCTGGTAGTTTTTACATTGCTCCGGTAGGCATCTGAAAGACACCACAAAAGTTGTTCTACCTGCTTTCTGGGCTGAGATGGGGAACTGCTGAATTTTGGAGTCGGCCGGTGACAAAATGTTCCAAACACACCCCATGCACAACTCCACCGAGGAAGGTGTCAGACAGGAGTTCTCTTAATAGTTTTTACACTACCTTGGTAGGCAGCTGAAAGGCACCACAAAAGTTGTTCTACCTGCTTTCTGGGCTGAGATGGGGAACCGCTGAATTTTGGACTCGGCTGGTGACAAAATGTTCCAAACACACCCCATGCACAACTCCACCGGGGAAGGTGCCAGACAGGAGTTCTCCTGGTAGTTTTTACATTGCTCCGGTAGGCATCTGAAAGACACCACAAAAGTTGTTCTACCTGCTTTCTGGGCTGAGATGGGAAACCGCTGAATTTTGGACTCGGCCGGTGACAAAATGTTCCGAACACACCCCATGCACAACTCCACCGGGGAAGGTGCCAGACAGGAGTTCTCTTGATAGTTTTTACACTACCTTGGTAGGCAGCTGAAAGGCACCACAAAAGTTGTTCTTCCTGCTTTCTGGGCTGAGATGGGGAACCGCTGAATTTTGGACTCGGCTGGTGACAAAATGTTCCAAACACACCCCATGCACAACTCCACCGGGGAATGTGCCAGACAGGAGTTCTCTTAGTAGTTTTTACATTGCTCTGGTAGGCATCTGAAAGACACCACAAAAGTTGTTCTTCCTGCTTTCTGGGCTGAGATGGGAAACCGCTGAATTTTGGAGTCGGCCGGTGACAAAATGTTCCAAACACACCCCATGCACAACTCCACCGGGGAAGGTGCCAGACAGGAGTTCTCCTGGTAGTTTTTACATTGCTCCGGTAGGCATCTGAAAGACACCACAAAAGTTGTTCTACCTGCTTTCTGGGCTGAGATGGGGAACCGCTGAATTTTTGAGTCGGCCGGTGACAAAATGTTCCAAACACACCCCATGCACAACTCCACCGGGGAAGGCGCCAGACAGGAGTTCTCTTAATAGTTTTTACACTACCTTGGTAGGCATTTGAAAGGCACCACAAAAGTTGTTCTACCTGCTTTCTGGGCTGAGATGGGGAACTGCTGAATTTTGGAGTCGGCTGGTGACAAAATGTTCCAAACACACCCCATGCACAACTCCACCGGGGAAGGTGCCAGACAGGAGTTCTCCTGGTAGTTTTTACATTGCTCCGGTAGGCATCTGAAAGACACCACAAAAGTTGTTCTTCCTGCTTTCTGGGCTGAGATGGGGAACCGCTGAATTTTGGACTCGGCCGGTGACAAAATGTTCCAAACACACCCCATGCACAACTCCACCGGGGAAGGTGCCAGGCAGGAGTTCTCTTGGTAGTTTTTACACTACCTTGGTAGGCATTTGAAAGGCACCACAAAAGTTATTCTACCTGCTTTCTGGGCTGAGATGGGGAACCGCTGAATTTTGGACTCGGCCGGTGACAAAATGTTCCAAAGACACCCCATGCACAACTCCACCGGGGAAGGTGCCAGACAGGAGTTCTCTTGGTAGTTTTTACATTGCTCCGGTAGGCATCTGAAAGACACCACAAAAGTTGTTCTACCTGCTTTCTGGGCTGAGATGGGGAACCGCTGAATTTTGGACTCGGCCGGTGACAAAATGTTCCAAACACACCCCATGCACAACTCCACCGGGGAAGGTGCCAGACAGGAGTTCTCCTGGTAGTTTTTACATTGCTCTGGTAGGCATCTGAAAGACACCACAAAAGTTGTTCTACCTGCTTTGTGGGCTGAGATGGGGAACCGCTGAATTTTGGACTCGGCTGGTGACAAAATGTTCCAAACACACCCCATGCACAACTCCACCGGGGAAGGTGCCAGACAGGAGTTCTCTTAATAGTTTTTACACTACCTTGGTAGGCAGCTGAAAGGCACCACAAAAGTTGTTCTACCTGCTTTCTGGGCTGAGATGGGGAACCGCTGAATTTTTGGACTCGGCTGGTGACAAAATGTTCCGAACACGCCCCATGCACAACTCCACCGGGGAATGTGCCAGACAAGAGTTCTCTTGATAGTTTTTACACTACCTTGGTAGGCAGCTGAAAGGCACCACAAAAGTTGTTCTACCTGCTTTCTGGGCTGAGATGGGGAACCACTGAATTTTGGAGTCGGCCGGTGACAAAATTTTAATAAATACACCCCATGCACAACTCCACTAGCGAAGGTGCCAGGGACGAGTTCTGTTGGTAGTTTTTACATTGCTCCGGTAGGCATCTGAAAGACACCACAAAAGTTGTTCTACCTGCTTTCTGGGCTGAGATGGGGAACCGCTGAATTTTGGACTCGGCCGGTGACAAAATGTTCCAAACACACCCCATGCACAACTCCACCGGGGAAGGTGCCAGACAGGAGTTCTCCTGGTAGTTTTTACATTGCTCCGGTAGGCATCTGAAAGACACCACAAAAGTTGTTCTACCTGCTTTCTGGGCTGAGATGGGGAACCGCTGAATTTTGGAGTCGGCCGGTGACAAAATGTTCCAAACACACCCCATGCACAACTCCACCGGGGAAGGTGCCAGGCAGGAGTTCTCTTGGTAGTTTTTACACTACCTTGGTAGGCATTTGAAAGGCACCACAAAAGTTATTCTACCTGCTTTCTGGGCTGAGATGGGGAACCGCTGAATTTTGGACTCGGCCGGTGACAAAATGTTCCAAAGACACCCCATGCACAACTCCACCGGGGAAGGTGCCAGACAGGAGTTCTCTTGGTAGTTTTTACATTGCTCCGGTAGGCATCTGAAAGACACCACAAAAGTTGTTCTACCTGCTTTCTGGGCTGAGATGGGGAACCGCTGAATTTTGGACTCGGCCGGTGACAAAATGTTCCAAACACACCCCATGCACAACTCCACCGGGGAAGGTGCCAGACAGGAGTTCTCCTGGTAGTTTTTACATTGCTCTGGTAGGCATCTGAAAGACACCACAAAAGTTGTTCTACCTGCTTTGTGGGCTGAGATGGGGAACCGCTGAATTTTGGACTCGGCTGGTGACAAAATGTTCCAAACACACCCCATGCACAACTCCACCGGGGAAGGTGCCAGACAGGAGTTCTCTTAATAGTTTTTACACTACCTTGGTAGGCAGCTGAAAGGCACCACAAAAGTTGTTCTACCTGCTTTCTGGGCTGAGATGGGGAAGCGCTGAATTTTGGAGTCAGCCGGTGAAAAAATGTTCCAAACACACCCCCTGCACAATTCCACTAGCGAAGGTGCCAGACAGGAGTTCTCCTGGTAGTTTTTACACTACCTTGGTAAGCAGCTGAAAGGCACCACAAAAGTTGTTCTACCTGCTTTCTGGGCTGAGATGGGGAACCGCTGAATTTTGGAGTCGGCCGGTGACAAAATGTTCCAAACACACCCCATGCACAACTCCACCGGGGAAGGTGCCAGACAGGAGTTCTCCTGGTAGTTTTTACACTACCTTGGTAGGCACCTGAAAGGCACCACAAAAGTTGTTCTACCTGCTTTCTGGGCTGAGATGGGGAACCGCTGAATTTTGGATTCGGCTGGTGACAAAATGTTCCAAACACATCCCATGCACAACTCCACCGGGGAAGGTGTCAGACAGGAGTTCTCTTAGTAGTTTTTACACTACCTTGGTAGGCATCTGAAAGGCACCACAAAAGTTGTTCTACCTGCTTTCTGGGCTGAGATGGGGAACCGCTGAATTTTTGGACTCGGCTGGTGACAAAATGTTCCGAACACGCCGATGCACAACTCCACCGGGGAAGGTGCCAGACAGGAGTTCTCCTGGTAGTTTTTACATTGCTCCGGTAGGCATCTGAAAGACACCACAAAAGTTGTTCTACCTGCTTTCTGGGCTGAGATGGGGAATCGCTGAATTTTGGACTCGGCCGGTGACAAAATGTTCCAAAGACACCCCATGCACAACTCCACCGGGGAATGTGCCAGGCAGGAGTTCTCTTGGTAGTTTTTACACTACCTTGGTAGGCATTTGAAAGGCACCACAAAAGTTGTTCTACCTGCTTTCTGGGATGAGATGGGGAACCGCTGAATTTTGGACTCGGCTGGTGACAAAATGTTCCAAACACACCCCATGCACAACTCCACCGGGGAAGGTGCCAGGCAGGAGTTCTCTTGGTAGTTTTTACACTACCTTGGTAGGCATTTGAAAGGCACCACAAAAGTTGTTCTACCTGCTTTCTGGGATGAGATGGGGAACCGCTGAATTTTGGACTCGGCTGGTGACAAAATGTTCCAAACACACCCCATGCACAACTCCACCGGGGAAGGTGCCAGACAGGAGTTCTCCTGGTAGTTTTTACATTGCTCTGGTAGGCATCTGAAAGACACCACAAAAGTTGTTCTACCTGCTTTCTGGGCTGAGATGGGAAACCGCTGAATTTTGGACTCGGCCGGTGACAAAATGTTCCAAACACACCCCATGCACAACTCCACCGGGGAAGGTGCCAGACAGGAGTTCTCTTGATAGTTTTTACACTACCTTGGTAGGCAGCTGAAAGGCACCACAAAAGTTGTTCTACCTGCTTTCTGGGCTGAGATGGGGAACCGCTGAATTTTGGACTCGGCTGGTGACAAAATGTTCCAAACACACCCCCTGCACAACTCCACCGGGGAAGGTGCCAGACAGGAGTTCTCTTGGTAGTTTTTACATTGCTCCGGTAGGCATCTGAAAGACACCACAAAAGTTGTTCTACCTGCTTTCTGGGCTGAGATGGGGAACCGCTGAATTTTGGAGTCGGCCGGTGACAAAATGTTCCAAACACACCCCATGCACAACTCCACCGGGGAAGGTGCCAGACAGGAGTTCTCTTAGTAGTTTTTACACTACCTTGGTAGGCAGCTGAAAGGCACCACAAAAGTTGTTCTACCTGCTTTCTGGGCTGAGATGGGGAACCGCTGAATTTTGGACTCGGCTGGTGACAAAATGTTCCAAACACACCCCATGCACAACTCCACCGGGGAAGGTGCCAGACAGGAGTTCTCCTGGTAGTTTTTACATTGCTCTGGTAGGCATCTGAAAGACACCACAAAAGTTGTTCTACCTGCTTTCTGGGCTGAGATGGGGAACCGCTGAATTTTGGAGTCAGCCGGTGAAAAAATGTTCCAAACACACCCCCTGCACAACTCCACCGGGGAATGTGCCAGACAGGAGTTCTCTTAGTAGTTTTTACATTGCTCTGGTAGGCATCTGAAAGACACCACAAAAGTTGTTCTTCCTGCTTTCTGGGCTGAGATGGGAAACCGCTGAATTTTGGAGTCGGCCGGTGACTAAATGTTCCAAACACACCCCCTGCACAACTCCACCGGGGAATGTGCCAGACAGGAGTTCTCTTAATAGTTTTTACACTACCTTGGTAGGCATCTGAAAGACACCACAAAAGTTGTTCTACCTGCTTTCTGGGCTGAGATGGGGAACTGCTGAATTTTGGACTCGGCTGGTGACAAAATGTTCCAAACACACCCCATGCACAACTCCACCGGGGAAGGTGCCAGACAGGAGTTCTCCTGGTAGTTTTTACATTGCTCCGGTAGGCATCTGAAAGACACCACAAAAGTTGTTCTTCCTGCTTTCTGGGCTGAGATGGGGAACCGCTGAATTTTGGAGTCGGCCGGTGACAAAATGTTCCAAACACACCCCATGCACAACTCCACCGGGGAAGGTGCCAGGCAGGAGTTCTCTTAGTAGTTTTTACACTACCTTGGTAGGCATTTGAAAGGCACCACAAAAGTTGTTCTACCTGCTTTCTGGGCTGAGATGGGGAACCGCTGAATTTTGGACTCGGCTGGTGACAAAATGTTCCAAACACACCCCCTGCACAACTCCACCGGGGAAGGTGCCAGACAGGAGTTCTCTTGGTAGTTTTTACACTACCTTGGAAGGCATTTGAAAGGCACCACAAAAGTTGTTCTACCTGCTTTCTGGGCTGAGATGGGGAACCGCTGAATTTTGGAGTCGGCTGGTGACAAAATGTTCCAAACACACCCCATGCACAACTCCACCGGGGAATGTGCCAGACAGGAGTTCTCTTAGTAGTTTTTACACTACCTTGGTAGGCATCTGAAAGGCACCACAAAAGTTGTTCTACCTGCTTTCTGGGCTGAGATGGGGAACCGCTGAATTTTTGGACTCGGCTGGTGACAAAATGTTCCGAACACGCCGATGCACAACTCCACCGGGGAAGGTGCCAGACAGGAGTTCTCCTGGTAGTTTTTACATTGCTCCGGTAGGCATCTGAAAGACACCACAAAAGTTGTTCTACCTGCTTTCTGGGCTGAGATGGGGAATCGCTGAATTTTGGACTCGGCCGGTGACAAAATGTTCCAAAGACACCCCATGCACAACTCCACCGGGGAATGTGCCAGGCAGGAGTTCTCTTGGTAGTTTTTACACTACCTTGGTAGGCATTTGAAAGGCACCACAAAAGTTGTTCTACCTGCTTTCTGGGATGAGATGGGGAACCGCTGAATTTTGGACTCGGCTGGTGACAAAATGTTCCAAACACACCCCATGCACAACTCCACCGGGGAAGGTGCCAGGCAGGAGTTCTCTTGGTAGTTTTTACACTACCTTGGTAGGCATTTGAAAGGCACCACAAAAGTTGTTCTACCTGCTTTCTGGGATGAGATGGGGAACCGCTGAATTTTGGACTCGGCTGGTGACAAAATGTTCCAAACACACCCCATGCACAACTCCACCGGGGAAGGTGCCAGACAGGAGTTCTCCTGGTAGTTTTTACATTGCTCTGGTAGGCATCTGAAAGACACCACAAAAGTTGTTCTACCTGCTTTCTGGGCTGAGATGGGAAACCGCTGAATTTTGGACTCGGCCGGTGACAAAATGTTCCAAACACACCCCATGCACAACTCCACCGGGGAAGGTGCCAGACAGGAGTTCTCTTGATAGTTTTTACACTACCTTGGTAGGCAGCTGAAAGGCACCACAAAAGTTGTTCTACCTGCTTTCTGGGCTGAGATGGGGAACCGCTGAATTTTGGACTCGGCTGGTGACAAAATGTTCCAAACACACCCCCTGCACAACTCCACCGGGGAAGGTGCCAGACAGGAGTTCTCTTGGTAGTTTTTACATTGCTCCGGTAGGCATCTGAAAGACACCACAAAAGTTGTTCTACCTGCTTTCTGGGCTGAGATGGGGAACCGCTGAATTTTGGAGTCGGCCGGTGACAAAATGTTCCAAACACACCCCATGCACAACTCCACCGGGGAAGGTGCCAGACAGGAGTTCTCTTAGTAGTTTTTACACTACCTTGGTAGGCAGCTGAAAGGCACCACAAAAGTTGTTCTACCTGCTTTCTGGGCTGAGATGGGGAACCGCTGAATTTTGGACTCGGCTGGTGACAAAATGTTCCAAACACACCCCATGCACAACTCCACCGGGGAAGGTGCCAGACAGGAGTTCTCCTGGTAGTTTTTACATTGCTCTGGTAGGCATCTGAAAGACACCACAAAAGTTGTTCTACCTGCTTTCTGGGCTGAGATGGGGAACCGCTGAATTTTGGAGTCAGCCGGTGAAAAAATGTTCCAAACACACCCCCTGCACAACTCCACCGGGGAATGTGCCAGACAGGAGTTCTCTTAGTAGTTTTTACATTGCTCTGGTAGGCATCTGAAAGACACCACAAAAGTTGTTCTTCCTGCTTTCTGGGCTGAGATGGGAAACCGCTGAATTTTGGAGTCGGCCGGTGACTAAATGTTCCAAACACACCCCCTGCACAACTCCACCGGGGAATGTGCCAGACAGGAGTTCTCTTAATAGTTTTTACACTACCTTGGTAGGCATCTGAAAGACACCACAAAAGTTGTTCTACCTGCTTTCTGGGCTGAGATGGGGAACTGCTGAATTTTGGACTCGGCTGGTGACAAAATGTTCCAAACACACCCCATGCACAACTCCACCGGGGAAGGTGCCAGACAGGAGTTCTCCTGGTAGTTTTTACATTGCTCCGGTAGGCATCTGAAAGACACCACAAAAGTTGTTCTTCCTGCTTTCTGGGCTGAGATGGGGAACCGCTGAATTTTGGAGTCGGCCGGTGACAAAATGTTCCAAACACACCCCATGCACAACTCCACCGGGGAAGGTGCCAGGCAGGAGTTCTCTTAGTAGTTTTTACACTACCTTGGTAGGCATTTGAAAGGCACCACAAAAGTTGTTCTACCTGCTTTCTGGGCTGAGATGGGGAACCGCTGAATTTTGGACTCGGCTGGTGACAAAATGTTCCAAACACACCCCCTGCACAACTCCACCGGGGAAGGTGCCAGACAGGAGTTCTCTTGGTAGATTTTACACTACCTTGGAAGGCATTTGAAAGGCACCACAAAAGTTGTTCTACCTGCTTTCTGGGCTGAGATGGGGAACCGCTGAATTTTGGAGTCGGCTGGTGACAAAATGTTCCAAACACACCCCATGCACAACTCCACCGGGGAATGTGCCAGACAGGAGTTCTCTTAGTAGTTTTTACATTGCTCTGGTAGGCATCTGAAAGACACCACAAAAGTTGTTCTTCCTGCTTTCTGGGCTGAGATGGGAAACCGCTGAATTTTGGAGTCGGCCGGTGACAAAATGTTCCAAACACACCCCATGCACAACTCCACCGGGGAAGGTGCCAGACAGGAGTTCTCCTGGTAGTTTTTACATTGCTCCGGTAGGCATCTGAAAGACACCACAAAAGTTGTTCTACCTGCTTTCTGGGCTGAGGTGGGGAACCGCTGAATTTTTGAGTCGGCCGGTGACAAAATGTTCCAAACACACCCCATGCACAACTCCACCGGGGAAGGTGCCAGACAGGAGTTCTCCTGGTAGTTTTTACATTGCTCCGGTAGGCATCTGAAAGACATCACAAAAGTTGTTCTACCTGCTTTCTGGGCTGAGATGGGGAACCGCTGAATTTTGGACTCGGCTGGTGACAAAATGTTCCAAACACACCCCATGCACAACTCCACCGGGGAAGGTGTCAGACAGGAGTTCTCCTGGTAGTTTTTACATTGCTCCGGTAGGCATCTGAAAGACACCACAAAAGTTGTTCTTCCTGCTTTCTGGGCTGAGATGGGGAACCGCTGAATTTTGGAGTCGGCCGGTGACAAAATGTTCCAAACACACCCCCTGCACAACTCCACCGGGGAAGGTGGCAGGCAGGAGTTCTCTTGGTAGTTTTTACACTACCTTGGTAGGCAGCTGAAAGGCACCACAAAAGTTGTTCTACCTGCTTTCTGGGCTGAGATGGGGAACCGCTGAATTTTGGAGTCGGCTGGTGACAAAATGTTCCAAACACACCCCATGCACAACTCCACCGGGGAAGGTGCCAGACAGGAGTTCTCCTGGTAGTTTTTACATTGCTCCGGTAGGCATCTGAAAGACACCACAAAAGTTGTTCTACCTGCTTTCTGGGCTGAGATGGGGAACCGCTGAATTTTGGAGTCGGCCGGTGACAAAATGTTCCAAACACACCCCATGCACAACTCCACCGGGGAAGGTGCCAGACAGGAGTTCTCCTGGTACTTTTTACATTGCTCTGGTAGGCATCTGAAAGACACCACAAAAGTTGTTCTACCTGCTTTCTGGGCTGAGATGGGGAACCGCTGAATTTTGGAGTCGGCCGGTGACAAAATGTTCCAAACACACCCCATGCACAACTCCACCGGGGAAGGTGCCAGACAGGAGTTCTCCTGGTAGTTTTTACATTGCTCCGGTAGGCATCTGAAAGACACCACAAAAGTTGTTCTACCTGCTTTCTGGGCTGAGATGGGGAACCGCTGAATTTTGGAGTCGGCCGGTGACAAAATGTTCCAAACACACCCCATGCACAACTCCACCGGGGAAGGTGCCAGACAGGAGTTCACCTGGTAGTTTTTACATTGCTCCAGTAGGCAGCTGAAAGGCACCACAAAAGTTGTTCTACCTGCTTTCTGGGCTGAGATGGGGAACCGCTGAATTTTGGACTCGGCAGGTGACAAAATGTTCCAAACACACCCCATGCACAACTCCACCGGGGAAGGTGCCAGACAGGAGTTCTCTTAGTAGTTTTTACACTACCTTGGTAGGCAGCTGAAAGGCACCACAAAAATTGTTCTACCTGCTTTCTGGGCTGAGATGGGGAACAGCTGAATTTTGGACTCGGCCGGTGACAAAATGTTCCAAACACACCCCATGCACAACTCCACCGGGGAAGGTGCCAGGCAGGAGTTCTCTTGGTAGTTTTTACACTACCTTGGTAGGCAGCTGAAAGGCACCACAAAAGTTGTTCTACCTGCTTTCTGGGCTGAGATGGGGAACCGCTGAATTTTGGACTCGGCTGGTGACGAAATGTTCCAAACACACCCCATGCACAACTCCACCGGGGAAGGTGCCAGACAGGAGTTCTCCTGGTAGTTTTTACATTGCTCCGGTAGGCATCTGAAAGACACCACAAAAGTTGTTCTACCTGCTTTCTGGGCTGAGATGGGGAACCGCTGAATTTTGGAGTCGGCCGGTGACAAAATGTTCCAAACACACCCCATGCACAACTCCACCGGGGAAGGTGCCAGACAGGAGTTCTCCTGGTAGTTTTTACATTGCTCCGGTAGGCATCTGAAAGACACCACAAAAGTTGTTCTACCTGCTTTCTGGGCTGAGATGGGGAACCGCTGAATTTTGGAGTCGGCCGGTGACAAAATGTTCCAAACACACCCCATGCACAACTCCACCGGGGAAGGTGCCAGACAGGAGTTCTCCTGGTAGTTTTTACATTGCTCCGGTAGGCATCTGAAAGACACCACAAAAGTTGTTCTTCCTGCTTTCTGGGCTGAGATGGGGAACAGCTGAATTTTGGACTCGGCTGGTGACAAAATGTTCCAAACACACCCCATGCACAACTCCACTAGCGAAGGTGCCAGGGACGAGTTCTGTTGGTAGTTTTTACATTGCTCCGGTAGGCATCAGAAGGACACCACAAAAGTTGTTCTACCTGCTTTCTGGGCTGAGATGGGGAACCGCTGAATTTTGGACTCGGCCGGTGACAAAATGTTCCAAAGACACCCCATGCACAACTCCACCGGGGAAGGTGCCAGACAGGAGTTCTCTTAGTAGTTTTTACACTACCTTGGTAGGCAGCTGAAAGGCACCACAAAAGTTGTTCTACCTGCTTTCTGGGCTGAGATGGGGAACCGCTGAATTTTGGAGTCGGCCGGTGACGAAATGTTCCAAACACACCCCATGCACAACTCCACCGGGGAAGGTGCCAGACAGGAGTTCTCTTAATAGTTTTTACACTACCTTGGTAGGCATCTGAAAGACACCACAAAAGTTGTTCTACCTGCTTTCTGGGCTGAGATGGGGAACCGCTGAATTTTGGACTCGGCTGGTGACAAAATGTTCCAAACACACCCCCTGCACAACTCCACCGGGGAAGGTGCCAGACAGGAGTTCTCCTGGTAGTTTTTACATTGCTCCGGTAGGCATCTGAAAGGCACCACAAAAGTTGTTCTACCTGCTTTCTGGGCTGAGATGGGGAACCGCTGAATTTTGGACTCGGCCGGTGACAAAATGTTCCAAACACACCCCATCCACAACTCCACCGGGGAAGGTGCCAGACAGGAGTTCTCTTGGTAGTTTTTACATTGCTCCAGTAGGCATCTGAAAGACACCACAAAAGTTGTTCTACCTGCTTTCTGGGCTGAGATGGGGAACCGCTGAATTTTGGAGTCGGCCGGTGACAAAATGTTCCAAACACACCCCATGCACAACTCCACCGGGGAAGGTGCCAGACAGGAGTTCTCTTAGTAGTTTTTACACTACCTTGGTAGGCAGCTGAAAGGCACCACAAAAGTTGTTCTACCTGCTTTCTGGGCTGAGATGGGGAACAGCTGAATTTTGGACTCGGCCGGTGACAAAATGTTCCAAACACACCCCATGCACAACTCCACCGGGGAAGGTGCCAGGCAGGAGTTCTCTTGGTAGTTTTTACACTACCTTGGTAGGCAGCTGAAAGGCACCACAAAAGTTGTTCTACCTGCTTTCTGGGCTGAGATGGGGAACCGCTGAATTTTGGAGTCGGCTGGTGACGAAATGTTCCAAACACACCCCATGCACAACTCCACCGGGGAAGGTGCCAGACAGGAGTTCTCTTGGTAGATTTTACATTGCTCTGGTAGGCATCTGAAAGACACCACAAAAGTTGTTCTACCTGCTTTCTGGGCTGAGATGGGGAACCGCTGAATTTTGGAGTCAGCCGGTGAAAAAATGTTCCAAACACACCCCCTGCACAACTCCACTAGCGAAGGTGCCAGACAGGAGTTCTCCTGGTACTTTTTACACTACCTTGGTAGGCATTTGAAAGGCACCACAAAAGTTGTTCTACCTGCTTTCTGGGCTGAGATGGGGAACCGCTGAATTTTGGAGTCGGCCGGTGACAAAATGTTCCAAACACACGCCATGCACAACTCCACTGGGGAAGGTGCCAGACAGGAGTTCTCTTGGTAGATTTTACATTGCTCTGGTAGGCACCTCAAAGACACCACAAAAGTTGTTCTACCTGCTTTCTGGGCTGAGATGGGGAACTGCTGAATTTTGGACTCGGCCGGTGACAAAATGTTCCGAACACACCCCATGCACAACTCCACCGGGGAAGGTGCCAGACAGGAGTTCTCTTAGTAGTTTTTTACACTACCTTGGTAGGCAGCTGAAAGGCACCACAAAAGTTGTTCTTCCTGCTTTCTGGGCTGAGATGGGGAACCGCTGAATTTTGGACTCGGCCGGTGACAAAATGTTCCAAACACACCCCATGCACAACTCCACCGGGGAAGGTGCCAGACAGGAGTTCTCCTGGTAGTTTTTACATTGCTCTGGTAGGCATCTGAAAGACACCACAAAAGTTGTTCTACCTGCTTTCTGGGCTGAGATGGGGAACTGCTGAATTTTGGAGTCGGCCGGTGACAAAATGTTCCAAACACACCCCATGCACAACTCCACCGAGGAAGGTGTCAGACAGGAGTTCTCTTAATAGTTTTTACACTACCTTGGTAGGCAGCTGAAAGGCACCACAAAAGTTGTTCTACCTGCTTTCTGGGCTGAGATGGGGAACCGCTGAATTTTGGACTCGGCTGGTGACAAAATGTTCCAAACACACCCCATGCACAACTCCACCGGGGAAGGTGCCAGACAGGAGTTCTCCTGGTAGTTTTTACATTGCTCCGGTAGGCATCTGAAAGACACCACAAAAGTTGTTCTACCTGCTTTCTGGGCTGAGATGGGAAACCGCTGAATTTTGGACTCGGCCGGTGAAAAAATGTTCCGAACACACCCCATGCACAACTCCACCGGGGAAGGTGCTAGACAGGAGTTCTCTTGACAGTTTTTACACTACCTTGGTAGGCAGCTGAAAGGCACCACAAAAGTTGTTCTTCCTGCTTTCTGGGCTGAGATGGGGAACCGCTGAATTTTGGACTCGGCTGGTGACAAAATGTTCCAAACACACCCCATGCACAACTCCACCGGGGAATGTGCCAGACAGGAGTTCTCTTAGTAGTTTTTACATTGCTCTGGTAGGCATCTGAAAGACACCACAAAAGTTGTTCTTCCTGCTTTCTGGGCTGAGATGGGAAACCGCTGAATTTTGGAGTCGGCCGGTGACAAAATGTTCCAAACACACCCCATGCACAACTCCACCGGGGAAGGTGCCAGGCAGGAGTTCTCCTGGTAGTTTTTACATTGCTCCGGTAGGCATCTGAAAGACACCACAAAAGTTGTTCTACCTGCTTTCTGGGCTGAGATGGGGAACCGCTGAATTTTGGACTCGGCCGGTGACAAAATGTTCCAAAGACACCCCCTGCACAACTCCACCGGGGAATGTGCCAGGCAGGAGTTCTCTTCGTAGTTTTTACGCTACCTTGGTAGGCATTTGAAAGGCACCACAAAAGTTATTCTACCTGCTTTCTGGGCTGAGATGGGGAACCGCTGAATTTTGGACTCGGCTGGTGACAAAATGTTCCAAAGACACCCCATGCACAACTCCACCGGGGAAGGTGCCAGACAGGAGTTCTCTTGGTAGTTTTTACATTGCTCCGGTAGGCATCTGAAAGACACCACAAAAGTTGTTCTACCTGCTTTCTGGGCTGAGATGGGGAACCGCTGAATTTTGGACTCGGCCGGTGACAAAATGTTCCAAACACACCCCATGCACAACTCCACCGGGGAAGGTGCCAGACAGGAGTTCTCCTGGTAGTTTTTACATTGCTCTGGTAGGCATCTGAAAGACACCACAAAAGTTGTTCTACCTGCTTTCTGGGCTGAGATGGGGAACCGCTGAATTTTGGACTCGGCTGGTGACAAAATGTTCCAAACACACCCCATGCACAACTCCACCGGGGAAGGTGTCAGACAGGAGTTCTCTTAGTAGTTTTTACACTACCTTGGTAGGCAGCTGAAAGGCACCACAAAAGTTGTTCTACCTGCTTTCTGGGCTGAGATGGGGAACCGCTGAATTTTTGGACTCGGCTGGTGACAAAATGTTCCGAACACGCCCCATGCACAACTCCACCGGGGAATGTGCCAGACAAGAGTTCTCTTGATAGTTTTTACACTACCTTGGTAGGCAGCTGAAAGGCACCACAAAAGTTGTTCTACCTGCTTTCTGGGCTGAGATGGGGAACCACTGAATTTTGGAGTCGGCCGGTGACAAAATTTTAATAAATACACCCCATGCACAACTCCACCGGGGAAGGTGCCAGACAGGAGTTCTCCTGGTAGTTTTTACATTGCTCCGGTAGGCATCTGAAAGACACCACAAAAGTTGTTCTACCTGCTTTCTGGGCTGAGATGGGGAACCGCTGAATTTTGGACTCGGCTGGTGACAAAATGTTCCAAACACACCCCATGCACAACTCCACTAGCGAAGGTGCCAGGGACGAGTTCTGTTGGTAGTTTTTACATTGCTCCTGTAGGCATCAAAAGGACACCACAAAAGTTGTTCTTCCTGCTTTCTGGGCTGAGATGGGGAACCGCTGAATTTTGGAGTCGGCCGGTGACAAAATGTTCCAAAGACACCCCATGCACAACTCCACCGGGGAAGGTGCCAGGCAGGAGTTCTCTTGGTAGTTTTTACACTACCTTGGTAGGCATTTGAAAGGCACCACAAAAGTTGTTCTACCTGCTTTCTGGGCTGAGATGGGGAACTGCTGAATTTTGGACTCGGCTGGTGACAAAATGTTCCAAACACACCCCATGCACAACTCCACCGGGGAAGGTGCCAGGCAGGAGTTCTCTTGGTAGTTTTTACACTACCTTGGTAGGCAGCTGAAAGGCACCACAAAAGTTGTTCTACCTGCTTTCTGGGCTGAGATGGGGAACAGCTGAATTTTGGACTCGGCCGGTGACAAAATGTTCCAAAGACACCCCATGCACAACTCCACCGGGGAAGGTGCCAGACAGGAGTTCTCTTGGTAGTTTTTACACTACCTTGGTAGGCAGCTGAAAGGCACCACAAAAGTTGTTCTACCTGCTTTCTGGGCTGAGATGGGGAACCGCTGAATTTTTGGACTCGGCTGGTGACAAAATGTTCCGAACACGCCGATGCACAACTCCACCGGGGAAGGTGCCAGACAGGAGTTCTCCTGGTAGTTTTTACATTGCTCCGGTAGGCATCTGAAAGACACCACAAAAGTTGTTCTACCTGCTTTCTGGGCTGAGATGGGGAACCGCTGAATTTTGGACTCGGCCGGTGAAAAAATGTTCCAAACACACCCCATGCACAACTCCACTAGCGAAGGTGCCAGGGACGAGTTCTGTTGGTAGTTTTTACATTGCTCCTGTAGGCATCAAAAGGACACCACAAAAGTTGTTCTTCCTGCTTTCTGGGCTGAGATGGGGAATCGCTGAATTTTGGACTCGGCCGGTGACAAAATGTTCCAAAGACACCCCATGCACAACTCCACCGGGGAAGGTGCCAGGCAGGAGTTCTCTTGGTAGTTTTTACACTACCTTGGTAGGCATTTGAAAGGCACCACCAAAGTTGTTCTACCTGCTTTCTGGGCTGAGATGGGGAACCGCTGAATTTTGGACTCGGCTGGTGACAAAATGTTCCAAACACACCCCATGCACAACTCCACCGGGGAAGGTGCCAGACAGGAGTTCTCCTGGTAGTTTTTACATTGCTCTGGTAGGCATCTGAAAGACACCACAAAAGTTGTTCTACCTGCTTTCTGGGCTGAGATGGGAAACCGCTGAATTTTGGAGTCGGCTGGTGACAAAATGTTCCAAACACACCCCATGCACAACTCCACCGGGGAAGGTGCCAGACAGGAGTTCTCTTGATAGTTTTTACACTACCTTGGTAGGCAGCTGAAAGGCACCACAAAAGTTGTTCTACCTGCTTTCTGGGCTGAGATGGGGAACCGCTGAATTTTGGAGTCGGCTGGTGACAAAATGTTCCAAACACACCCCCTGCACAACTCCACCGGGGAAGGTGCCAGACAGGAGTTCTCTTGGTAGTTTTTACATTGCTCCGGTAGGCATCTGAAAGACACCACAAAAGTTGTTCTACCTGCTTTCTGGGCTGAGATGGGGAACCGCTGAATTTTGGACTCGGCCGGTGACAAAATGTTCCAAACACACCCCATGCACAACTCCACCGGGGAAGGTGCCAGACAGGAGTTCTCTTAGTAGTTTTTACACTACCTTGGTAGGCATTTCAAAGGCACCACAAAAGTTGTTCTACCTGCTTTCTGGGCTGAGATGGGGAACCGCTGAATTTTGGAGTCGGCTGGTGACAAAATGTTCCAAACACACCCCATGCACAACTCCACCGGGGAAGGTGCCAGACAGGAGTTCTCCTGGTAGTTTTTACATTGCTCTGGTAGGCATCTGAAAGACACCACAAAAGTTGTTCTACCTGCTTTCTGGGCTGAGATGGGGAACCGCTGAATTTTGGAGTCAGCCGGTGAAAAAATGTTCCAAACACACCCCCTGCACAACTCCACCGGGGAATGTGCCAGACAGGAGTTCTCTTAGGAGTTTTTACATTGCTCTGGTAGGCATCTGAAAGACACCACAAAAGTTGTTCTTCCTGCTTTCTGGGCTGAGATGGGAAACCGCTGAATTTTGGAGTCGGCCGGTGACAAAATGTTCCAAACACACCCCATGCACAACTCCACCGGGGAAGGTGCCAGACAGGAGTTCTCCTGGTAGTTTTTACATTGCTCCGGTAGGCAGCTGAAAGACACCACAAAAGTTGTTCTACCTGCTTTCTGGGCTGAGATGGGGAACCGCTGAATTTTTGAGTCGGCCGGTGACAAAATGTTCCAAACACACCCCATGCACAACTCCACCGGGGAATGTGCCAGACAGGAGTTCTCCTGGTAGTTTTTACATTGCTCCGGTAGGCATCTGAAAGACACCACAAAAGTTGTTGTACCTGCTTTCTGGGCTGAGATGGGGAACCGCTGAATTTTGGAGTCGGCCGGTGACAAAATGTTCCAAACACACCCCATGCACAACTCCACCGGGGAAGGTGCCAGACAGGAGTTCTCTTGGTAGTTTTTACACTACCTTGGTAGGCATTTGAAAGGCACCACAAAAGTTGTTCTACCTGCTTTCTGGGCTGAGATGGGGAACTGCTGAATTTTGGAGTCGGCTGGTGACAAAATGTTCCAAACACACCCCATGCACAACTCCACCGGGGAAGGTGCCAGACAGGAGTTCTCCTGGTAGTTTTTACATTGCTCCGGTAGGCATCTGAAAGACACCACAAAAGTTGTTCTTCCTGCTTTCTGGGCTGAGATGGGGAACCGCTGAATTTTGGAGTCGGCCGGTGACAAAATGTTCCAAACACACCCCATGCACAACTCCACCGGGGAAGGTGCCAGGCAGGAGTTCTCTTAGTAGTTTTTACACTACCTTGGTAGGCATTTGAAAGGCACCACAAAAGTTGTTCTACCTGCTTTCTGGGCTGAGATGGGGAACCGCTGAATTTTGGAGTCGGCTGGTGACAAAATGTTCCAAACACACCCCATGCACAACTCCACCGGGGAAGGTGCCAGACAGGAGTTCTCTTGGTAGTTTTTACATTGCTCCGGTAGGCATCTGAAAGACACCACAAAAGTTGTTCTACCTGCTTTCTGGGCTGAGATGGGGAACCGCTGAATTTTGGACTCGGCTGGTGACGAAATGTTCCAAACACACCCCATGCACAACTCCACCGGGGAAGGTGCCAGACAGGAGTTCTCCTGGTAGTTTTTACATTGCTCTGGTAGGCATCTGAAAGACACCACAAAAGTTGTTCTACCTGCTTTCTGGGCTGAGATGGGGAACCGCTGAATTTTGGAGTCAGCCGGTGAAAAAATTTTCCAAACACACCCCCTGCACAACTCCACTAGCGAAGGTGCCAGACAGGAGTTCTCCTGGTAGTTTTTACACTACCTTGGTAGGCATTTGAAAGGCACCACAAAAGTTGTTCTACCTGCTTTCTGGGCTGAGATGGGGAACCGCTGAATTTTGGAGTCGGCCGGTGACAAAATGTTCCAAACACACCCCATGCACAACTCCACCGGGGAAGGTGTCAGACAGGAGTTCTCTTAATAGTTTTTACACTACCTTGGTAGGCATCTGAAAGGCACCACAAAAGTTGTTCTACCTGCTTTCTGGGCTGAGATGGGGAACCGCTGAATTTTTGGACTCGGCTGGTGACAAAATGTTCCGAACACGCCCCATGCACAACTCCACCGGGGAAGGTGCCAGATAGGAGTTCTCCTGGTAGTTTTTACATTGCTCCGGTAGGCATCTGAAAGACACCACAAAAGTTGTTCTACCTGCTTTCTGGGCTGAGATGGGGAATCGCTGAATTTTGGAGTCGGCCGGTGACAAAATGTTCCAAACACACCCCATGCACAACTCCACTGGGGAAGGTGCCAGACAGGAGTTCTCCTGGTAGTTTTTACATTGCTCCGGTAGGCATCTGAAAGACACCACAAAAGTTGTTCTACCTGCTTTCTGGGCTGAGATGGGGAATCGCTGAATTTTGGAGTCGGCCGGTGACAAAATGTTCCAAAGACACCCCATGCACAACTCCACCGGGGAAGGTGCCAGGCAGGAGTTCTCTTGGTAGTTTTTACACTACCTTGGAAGGCATTTGAAAGGCACCACAAAAGTTGTTCTACCTGCTTTCTGGGCTGAGATGGGGAACCGCTGAATTTTGGACTCGGCTGGTGACAAAATGTTCCAAACACACCCCATGCACAACTCCACCGGGGAATGTGCCAGACAGGAGTTCTCTTAGTAGTTTTTACATTGCTCTGGTAGGCATCTGAAAGACACCACAAAAGTTGTTCTTCCTGCTTTCTGGGCTGAGATGGGAAACCGCTGAATTTTGGAGTCGGCCGGTGACAAAATGTTCCAAACACACCCCATGCACAACTCCACCGGGGAAGGTGCCAGACAGGAGTTCTCCTGGTAGTTTTTACATTGCTCCGGTAGGCATCTGAAAGACACCACAAAAGTTGTTCTACCTGCTTTCTGGGCTGAGATGGGGAACCGCTGAATTTTTGAGTCGGCCGGTGACAAAATGTTCCAAACACACCCCATGCACAACTCCACCGGGGAAGGTGCCAGACAGGAGTTCTCCTGGTAGTTTTTACATTGCTCCGGTAGGCATCTGAAAGACATCACAAAAGTTGTTCTACCTGCTTTCTGGGCTGAGATGGGGAACCGCTGAATTTTGGACTCGGCTGGTGACAAAATGTTCCAAACACACCCCATGCACAACTCCACCGGGGAAGGTGTCAGACAGGAGTTCTCCTGGTAGTTTTTACATTGCTCTGGTAGGCATCTGAAAGACACCACAAGAGTTGTTCTTCCTGCTTTCTGGGCTGAGATGGGGAACCGCTGAATTTTGGAGTCGGCCGGTGACAAAATGTTCCAAACACACCCCATGCACAACTCCACCGGGGAAGGTGGCAGGCAGGAGTTCTCTTGGTAGTTTTTACACTACCTTGGTAGGCAGCTGAAAGGCACCACAAAAGTTGTTCTACCTGCTTTCTGGGCTGAGATGGGGAACCGCTGAATTTTGGAGTCGGCTGGTGACAAAATGTTCCAAACACACCCCATGCACAACTCCACCGGGGAAGGTGCCAGACAGGAGTTCTCCTGGTAGTTTTTACATTGCTCCGGTAGGCATCTGAAAGACACCACAAAAGTTGTTCTACCTGCTTTCTGGGCTGAGATGGGGAACCGCTGAATTTTGGAGTCGGCCGGTGACAAAATGTTCCAAACACACCCCATGCACAACTCCACCGGGGAAGGTGCCAGACAGGAGTTCTCCTGGTAGTTTTTACATTGCTCCGGTAGGCATCTGAAAGACACCACAAAAGTTGTTCTACCTGCTTTCTGGGCTGAGATGGGGAATCGCTGAATTTTGGACTCGGCCGGTGACAAAATGTTCCAAACACACCCCATGCACAACTCCACTAGCGAAGGTGCCAGGGACGAGTTCTGTTGGTAGTTTTTACATTGCTCCGGTAGGCATCAGAAGGACACCACAAAAGTTGTTCTACCTGCTTTCTGGGCTGAGATGGGGAACCGCTGAATTTTGGACTCGGCCGGTGACAAAATGTTCCAAAGACACCCCATGCACAACTCCACCGGGGAAGGTGCCAGACAGGAGTTCTCTTAGTAGTTTTTACACTACCTTGGTAGGCAGCTGAAAGGCACCACAAAAGTTGTTCTACCTGCTTTCTGGGCTGAGATGGGGAACCGCTGAATTTTGGACTCGGCTGGTGACAAAATGTTCCAAACACACCCCATGCACAACTCCACCGGGGAAGGTGCCAGACAGGAGTTCTCTTAGTAGTTTTTACACTACCTTGGTAGGCAGCTGAAAGGCACCACAAAAGTTGTTCTACCTGCTTTCTGGGCTGAGATGGGGAACCGCTGAATTTTGGACTCGGCTGGTGACAAAATGTTCCAAACACACCCCATGCACAACTCCACCGGGGAAGGTGCCAGACAGGAGTTCTCCTGGTAGTTTTTACATTGCTCCGGTAGGCATCTGAAAGACACCACAAAAGTTGTTCTTCCTGCTTTCTGGGCTGAGATGGGGAACCGCTGAATTTTGGAGTCGGCCGGTGACAAAATGTTCCAAACACACCCCATGCACAACTCCACCGGGGAAGGTGCCAGACAGGAGTTCTCCTGGTAGTTTTTACATTGCTCCGGTAGGCATCTGAAAGACACCACAAAAGTTGTTCTACCTGCTTTCTGGGCTGAGATGGGGAACCGCTGAATTTTGGAGTCGGCCGGTGACAAAATGTTCCAAACACACCCCATGCACAACTCCACCGGGGAAGGTGCCAGACAGGAGTTCTCCTGGTAGTTTTTACATTGCTCCGGTAGGCATCTGAAAGACACCACAAAAGTTGTTCTTCCTGCTTTCTGGGCTGAGATGGGGAACCGCTGAATTTTGGAGTCGGCCGGTGACAAAATGTTCCAAACACACCCCATGCACAACTCCACCGGGGAAGGTGCCAGACAGGAGTTCTCCTGGTAGTTTTTACATTGCTCTGGTAGGCAGCTGAAAGGCACCACAAAAGTTGTTCTACCTGCTTTCTGGGCTGAGATGGGGAACCGCTGAATTTTGGACTCGGCCGGTGACAAAATGTTCCAAACACACCCCATCCACAACTCCACCGGGGAAGGTGCCAGACAGGAGTTCTCCTGGTAGTTTTTACATTGCTCCAGTAGGCATCTGAAAGACACCACAAAAGTTGTTCTACCTGCTTTCTGGGCTGAGATGGGGAACCGCTGAATTTTGGACTCGGCCGGTGACAAAATGTTCCAAACACACCCCATGCACAACTCCACCGGGGAAGGTGCCAGACAGGAGTTCTCTTAGTAGTTTTTACACTACCTTGGTAGGCAGCTGAAAGGCACCACAAAAGTTGTTCTACCTGCTTTCTGGGCTGAGATGGGGAACAGCTGAATTTTGGAGTCGGCCGGTGACAAAATGTTCCAAACACACCCCATGCACAACTCCACCGGGGAAGGTGCCAGGCAGGAGTTCTCTTGGTAGTTTTTACACTACCTTGGTAGGCATTTGAAAGGCACCACAAAAGTTGTTCTACCTGCTTTCTGGGCTGAGATGGGGAACCGCTGAATTTTGGAGTCGGCTGGTGACGAAATGTTCCAAACACACCCCATGCACAACTCCACCGGGGAAGGTGCCAGACAGGAGTTCTCTTGGTAGATTTTACATTGCTCTGGTAGGCACCTCAAAGACACCACAAAAGTTGTTCTACCTGCTTTCTGGGCTGAGATGGGGAACCGCTGAATTTTGGAGTCAGCCGGTGAAAAAATGTTCCAAACACACCCCCTGCACAACTCCACTAGCGAAGGTGCCAGACAGGAGTTCTCCTGGTAGTTTTTACACTACCTTGGTAGGCATTTGAAAGGCACCACAAAAGTTGTTCTACCTGCTTTCTGGGCTGAGATGGGGAACCGCTGAATTTTGGAGTCGGCCGGTGACAAAATGTTCCAAACACACGCCATGCACAACTCCACCGGGGAAGGTGCCAGACAGGAGTTCTCCTGGTAGTTTTTACATTGCTCCGGTAGGCATCTGAAAGACACCACAAAAGTTGTTCTACCTGCTTTCTGGGCTGAGATGGGGAACCACTGAATTTTGGACTCGGCCGGTGACAAAATGTTCCAAACACACCCCATGCACAACTCCACCGGGGAAGGTGCCAGACAGGAGTTCTCTTAGTAGTTTTTACACTACCTTGGTAGGCAGCTGAAAGGCACCACAAAAGTTGTTCTTCCTGCTTTCTGGGCTGAGATGGGGAACAGCTGAATTTTGGAGTCGGCCGGTGACAAAATGTTCCAAACACACCCCATGCACAACTCCACCGGGGAAGGTGCCAGGCAGGAGTTCTCTTGGTAGTTTTTACACTACCTTGGTAGGCAGCTGAAAGGCACCACAAAAGTTGTTCTACCTGCTTTCTGGGCTGAGATGGGGAACCGCTGAATTTTGGAGTCGGCCGGTGACAAAATGTTCCAAACACACCCCATGCACAACTCCACCGGGGAAGGTGCCAGACAGGAGTTCTCTTAGTAGTTTCTACACTACCTTGGTAGGCAGCTGAAAGGCACCACAAAAGTTGTTCTACCTGCTTTCTGGGCTGAGATGGGGAACCGCTGAATTTTGGAGTCGGCCGGTGACAAAATGTTCCAAAGACACCCCCTGCACAACTCCACCGGGGAAGGTGCCAGGCAGGAGTTCTCTTGGTAGTTTTTACACTACCTTGGTAGGCAGCTGAAAGGCACCACAAAAGTTGTTCTACCTGCTTTCTGGGCTGAGATGGGGAACCGCTGAATTTTGGACTCGGCTGGTGACGAAATGTTCCAAACACACCCCATGCACAACTCCACCGGGGAAGGTGCCAGACAGGAGTTCTCCTGGTAGTTTTTACATTGCTCTGGTAGGCATCTGAAAGACACCACAAAAGTTGTTCTTCCCGCTTTCTGGGCTGAGATGGGGAACCGCTGAATTTTGGAGTCAGCCGGTGAAAAAATGTTCCAAACACACCCCCTGCACAACTCCACTAGCGAAGGTGCCAGACAGGAGTTCTCTTAGTAGTTTTTACACTACCTTGGTAGGCATTTGAAAGGCACCACAAAAGTTGTTCTACCTGCTTTCTGGGCTGAGATGGGGAACCGCTGAATTTTGGAGTCGGCCGGTGACAAAATGTTCCAAACACACCCCATGCACAACTCCACTAGCGAAGGTGCCAGACAGGAGTTCTCCTGGTAGTTTTTACACTGCCTTGGTAGGCACCTGAAAGGCACCACAAAAGTTGTTCTACCTGCTTTCTGGGCTGAGATGGGGAACCGCTGAATTTTGGACTCGGCAGGTGACAAAATGTTCCAAACACACCCCATGCACAACTCCACCGGGGAAGGTGTCAGATAGGAGTTCTCTTAATAGTTTTTACACTACCTTGGTAGGCAGCTGAAAGGCACCACAAAAGTTGTTCTACCTGCTTTCTGGGCTGAGATGGGGAACCGCTGAATTTTTGGACTCGGCTGGTGACAAAATGTTCCGAACACGCCCCATGCACAACTCCACCGGGGAAGGTGCCAGACAGGAGTTCTCCTGGTAGTTTTTACATTGCTCCGGTAGGCATCTGAAAGACACCACAAAAGTTGTTCTACCTGCTTTCTGGGCTGAGATGGGGAACCGCTGAATTTTGGACTCGGCTGGTGACAAAATGTTCCAAACACACCCCCTGCACAACTCCACTAGCGAAGGTGCCAGGGACGAGTTCTGTTGGTAGTTTTTACATTGCTCCGGTAGGCATCTGAAAGACACCACAAAAGTTGTTCTACCTGCTTTCTGGGCTGAGATGGGGAACCGCTGAATTTTGGACTCGGCCGGTGAAAAATGTTCCAAACACACCCCATGCACAACTCCACTAGCGAAGGTGCCAGGGACGAGTTCTGTTGGTAGTTTTTACATTGCTCCTGTAGGCATCAAAAGGACACCACAAAAGTTGTTCTTCCTGCTTTCTGGGCTGAGATGGGGAACCGCTGAATTTTGGACTCGGCCGGTGACAAAATGTTCCAAACACACCCCATGCACAACTCCACTAGCGAAGGTGCCAGACAGGAGTTCTGTTGGTAGTTTTTACATTGCTCCTGTAGGCATCAAAAGGACACCACAAAAGATGTTCTTCCTGCTTTCTGGGCTGAGATGGGGAACCGCTGAATTTTGGAGTCGGCCGGTGACAAAATGTTCCAAACACACCCCATGCACAACTCCACCGGGGAAGGTGCCAGACAGGAGTTCTCCTGGTAGTTTTTACACTGCTCCGGTAGGCATCAAAAGGACACCACAAAAGTTGTTCTACCTGCTTTCTGGGCTGAGATGGGGAACCGCTGAATTTTGGAGTCGGCCGGTGACAAAATGTTCCAAACACACCCCATGCACAACTCCACCGGGGAAGGTGCCAGACAGGAGTTCTCTTAGTAGTTTTTACACTACCTTGGTAGGCAGCTGAAAGGCACCACAAAAGTTGTTCTACCTGCTTTCTGGGCTGAGATGGGGAACAGCTGAATTTTGGACTCGGCCGGTGACAAAATGTTCCAAACACACCCCATGCACAACTCCACCGGGGAAGGTGCCAGGCAGGAGTTCTCTTGGTAGTTTTTACACTACCTTGGTAGGCAGCTGAAAGGCACCACAAAAGTTGTTCTACCTGCTTTCTGGGCTGAGATGGGGAACCGCTGAATTTTGGAGTCGGCCGGTGACGAAATGTTCCAAACACACCCCATGCACAACTCCACCGGGGAAGGTGCCAGACAGGAGTTCTCTTGGTAGATTTTACATTGCTCTGGTAGGCACCTCAAAGACACCACAAAAGTTGTTCTACCTGCTTTCTGGGCTGAGATGGGGAACCGCTGAATTTTGGAGTCAGCCGGTGAAAAAATGTTCCAAACACACCCCCTGCACAACTCCACTAGCGAAGGTGCCAGGGACGAGTTCTGTTGGTAGTTTTTACACTACCTTGGTAGGCATTTGAAAGGCACCACAAAAGTTGTTCTACCTGCTTTCTGGGCTGAGATGGGGAACCGCTGAATTTTGGAGTCGGCCGGTGACAAAATGTTCCAAACACACGCCATGCACAACTCCACCGGGGAAGGTGCCAGACAGGAGTTCTCCTGGTAGTTTTTACATTGCTCCGGTAGGCATCTGAAAGACACCACAAAAGTTGTTCTACCTGCTTTCTGGGCTGAGATGGGGAACCACTGAATTTTGGACTCGGCCGGTGACAAAATGTTCCAAACACACCCCATGCACAACTCCACCGGGGAAGGTGCCAGACAGGAGTTCTCTTAGTAGTTTCTACACTACCTTGGTAGGCAGCTGAAAGGCACCACAAAAGTTGTTCTACCTGCTTTCTGGGCTGAGATGGGGAACAGCTGAATTTTGGAGTCGGCCGGTGACAAAATGTTCCAAAGACACCCCCTGCACAACTCCACCGGGGAAGGTGCCAGGCAGGAGTTCTCTTGGTAGTTTTTACACTACCTTGGTAGGCAGCTGAAAGGCACCACAAAAGTTGTTCTACCTGCTTTCTGGGCTGAGATGGGGAACCGCTGAATTTTGGAGTCGGCTGGTGACGAAATGTTCCAAACACACCCCATGCACAACTCCACCGGGGAAGGTGCCAGACAGGAGTTCTCCTGGTAGTTTTTACATTGCTCTGGTAGGCATCTGAAAGACACCACAAAAGTTGTTCTACCTGCTTTCTGGGCTGAGATGGGGAACCGCTGAATTTTGGACTCGGCCGGTGACAAAATGTTCCAAACACACCCCATGCACAACTCCACCGGGGAAGGTGCCAGGCAGGAGTTCTCCTGGTAGTTTTTACACTACCTTGGTAGGCAGCTGAAAGGCACCACAAAAGTTGTTCTTCCTGCTTTTTGGGCTGAGATGGGGAATCGCTGAATTTTGGACTCGGCCGGTGACAAAATGTTCCAAACACACCCCATGCACAACTCCACCGGGGAAGGTGCCAGACAGGAGTTCTCCTGGTAGTTTTTACATTGCTCCGGTAGGCATCTGAAAGACACCACAAAAGTTGTTCTACCTGCTTTCTGGGCTGAGATGGGGAACCGCTGAATTTTGGAGTCGGCCGGTGACAAAATGTTCCAAACACACCCCATGCACAACTCCACCGGGGAAGGTGCCAGGCAGGAGTTCTCCTGGTAGTTTTTACACTACCTTGGTAGGCATTTGAAAGGCACCACAAAAGTTGTTCTACCTGCTTTCTGGGCTGAGATGGGGAACCGCTGAATTTTGGACTCGGCCGGTGAAAAAATGTTCCAAACACACCCCATGCACAACTCCACTAGCGAAGGTGCCAGGGACGAGTTCTGTTGGTAGTTTTTACATTGCTCCGGTAGGCATCTGAAAGACACCACAAAAGTTGTTCTACCTGCTTTCTGGGCTGAGATGGGGAACCGCTGAATTTTGGACTCGGCCGGTGACAAAATGTTCCAAACACACCCCATGCACAACTCCACCGGGGAAGGTGCCAGACAGGAGTTCTCTTAGTAGTTTTTACACTACCTTGGTAGGCAGCTGAAAGGCACCACAAAAGTTGTTCTACCTGCTTTCTGGGCTGAGATGGGGAACCGCTGAATTTTGGAGTCGGCCGGTGAAAAAATGTTCCAAACACACCCCCTGCACAACTCCACCGGGGAAGGTGCCAGACAGGAGTTCTCTTAGTAGTTTTTACACTACCTTGGTAGGCATCTGAAAGACACCACAAAAGTTGTTCTACCTGCTTTCTGGGCTGAGATGGGGAACCGCTGAATTTTGGACTCGGCTGGTGACAAAATGTTCCAAACACACCCCATGCACAACTCCACCGGGGAATGTGCCAGACAAGAGTTCTCTTGATAGTTTTTACACTACCTTGGTAGGCAGCTGAAAGGCACCACAAAAGTTGTTCTACCTGCTTTCTGGGCTGAGATGGGGAACCGCTGAATTTTGGACTCGGCCGGTGACAAAATGTTCCAAACACACCCCATGCACAACTCCACCGGGGAAGGTGCCAGACAGGAGTTCTCCTGGTAGTTTTTACATTGCTCCGGTAGGCATCTGAAAGACACCACAAAAGTTGTTCTACCTGCTTTCTGGGCTGAGATGGGGAACCGCTGAATTTTGGACTCGGCCGGTGACAAAATGTTCCGAACACACCCCATGCACAACTCCACCGGGGAAGGTGCCAGGCAGGAGTTCTCTTAGTAGTTTTTACACTACCTTGGTAGGCAGCTGAAAGGCACCACAAAAGTTGTTCTTCCTGCTTTTTGGGCTGAGATGGGGAACCGCTGAATTTTGGAGTCGGCCGGTGACAAAATGTTCCAAACACACCCCATGCACAACTCCACCGGGGAAGGTGCCAGACAGGAGTTCTCCTGGTAGTTTTTACATTGCTCCGGTAGGCATCTGAAAGACACCACAAAAGTTGTTCTACCTGCTTTCTGGGCTGAGATGGGGAACCGCTGAATTTTGGACTCGGCTGGTGACAAAATGTTCCAAACACACCCCATGCACAACTCCACCGGGGAAGGTGCCAGGCAGGAGTTCTCTTAGTAGTTTTTACACTACCTTGGTAGGCAGCTGAAAGAGACCACAAAAGTTGTTCTACCTGCTTTCTGGGCTGAGATGGGGAACCGCTGAATTTTGGAGTCGGCCGGTGACAAAATGTTCCAAACACACCCCATGCACAACTCCACCGGGGAAGGTGCCAGACAGGAGTTCTCTTAATAGTTTTTACACTAGCTTGGTAGGCAGCTGAAAGGCACCACAAAAGTTGTTCTACCTGCTTTCTGGGCTGAGATGGGGAACCGCTGAATTTTGGACTCGGCTGGTGACAAAATGTTCCAAACACACCCCATGCACAACTCCACCGGGGAAGGTGCCAGACAGGAGTTCTCCTGGTAGTTTTTACATTGCTCCGGTAGGCATCTGAAAGACACCACAAAAGTTGTTCTACCTGCTTTCTGGGCTGAGATGGGGAACCGCTGAATTTTGGAGTCGGCCGGTGACAAAATTTTAATAAATACACCCCATGCACAACTCCACTAGCGAAGGTGCCAGGGACGAGTTCTGTTGGTAGTTTTTACATTGCTCCGGTAGGCATCAAAAGGACACCAGAAAAGTTGTTCTACCTGCTTTCTGGGCTGAGATGGGGAACCGCTGAATTTTGGACTCGGCCGGTGACAAAATGTTCCAAAGACACCCCATGCACAACTCCACCGGGGAAGGTGCCAGACAGGAGTTCTCTTAGTAGTTTTTACACTACCTTGGTAGGCAGCTGAAAGGCACCACAAAAGTTATTCTACCTGCTTTCTGGGCTGAGATGGGGAACCGCTGAATTTTGGACTCGGCTGGTGACAAAATGTTCCAAACACACGCCATGCACAACTCCACCGGGGAAGGTGCCAGACAGGAGTTCTCCTGGTAGTTTTTACATTGCTCCGGTAGGCATCTGAAAGACACCACAAAAGTTGTTCTTCCTGCTTTCTGGGCTGAGATGGGGAACCGCTGAATTTTGGAGTCGGCCGGTGACAAAATGTTCCAAACACACCCCATGCACAACTCCACCGGGGAAGGTGCCAGACAGGAGTTCTCCTGGTAGTTTTTACACTACCTTGGTAGGCAGCTGAAAGGCACCACAAAAGTTGTTCTACCTGCTTTCTGGGCTGAGATGGGGAACCGCTGAATTTTGGACTCGGCTGGTGACAAAATTTTAATAAATACACCCCATGCACAACTCCACCGGGGAAGGTGCCAGACAGGAGTTCTCCTGGTAGTTTTTACATTGCTCCGGTAGGCATCTGAAAGACACCACAAAAGTTGTTCTACCTGCTTTCTGGGCTGAGATGGGGAACCGCTGAATTTTGGAGTCGGCCGGTGACAAAATGTTCCAAAGACACCCCATGCACAACTCCACCGGGGAAGGTGCCAGACAGGAGTTCTCCTGGTAGTTTTTACATTGCTCCGGTAGGCATCTGAAAGACACCACAAAAGTTGTTCTACCTGCTTTCTGGGCTGAGATGGGGAACCGCTGAATTTTGGACTCGGCCGGTGAAAAAATGTTCCAAACACACCCCATGGACAACTCCACTAGCGAAGGTGCCAGGGACGAGTTCTGTTGGTAGTTTTTACATTGCTCCTGTAGGCATCAAAAGGACACCACAAAAGTTGTTCTACCTGCTTTCTGGGCTGAGATGGGGAACAGCTGAATTTTGGACTCGGCTGGTGACAAAATTTTAATAAATACACCCCATGCACAACTCCACTAGCGAAGGTGCCAGGGACGAGTTCTGTTGGTAGTTTTTACATTGCTCCTGTAGGCATCAAAAGGACACCACAAAAGTTGTTCTACCTGCTTTCTGGGCTGAGATGGGGAACCGCTGAATTTTGGACTCGGCTGGTGACAAAATGTTCCAAACACACCCCATGCACAACTCCACCGGGGAAGGTGCCAGACAGGAGTTCTCCTGGTAGTTTTTACATTGCTCCGGTAGGCATCTGAAAGACACCACAAAAGTTGTTCTACCTGCTTTCTGGGCTGAGATGGGGAACCGCTGAATTTTGGAGTCGGCTGGTGACAAAATGTTCCAAACACACCCCATGCACAACTCCACCGGGGAAGGTGCCAGACAGGAGTTCTCTTAATAGTTTTTACACTACCTTGGTAGGCAGCTGAAAGGCACCACAAAAGTTGTTCTACCTGCTTTCTGGGCTGAGATGGGGAACCGCTGAATTTTGGACTCGGCTGGTGACAAAATGTTCCAAACACACCCCATGCACAACTCCACCGGGGAAGGTGCCAGACAGGAGTTCTCCTGGTAGTTTTTACATTGCTCCGGTAGGCATCTGAAAGACACCACAAAAGTTGTTCTACCTGCTTTCTGGGCTGAGATGGGGAACCGCTGAATTTTGGAGTCGGCCGGTGACAAAATGTTCCAAACACACCCCATGCACAACTCCACCGGGGAAGGTGCCAGACAGGAGTTCTCTTGGTAGATTTTACACTACCTTGGTAGGCAGCTGAAAGGCACCACAAAAGTTGTTCTACCTGCTTTCTGGGCTGAGATGGGGAACCGCTGAATTTTGGACTCGGCTGGTGACAAAATTTTAATAAATACACCCCATGCACAACTCCACTAGCGAAGGTGCCAGGGACGAGTTCTGTTGGTAGTTTTTACATTGCTCCGGTAGGCATCAAAAGGACACCACAAAAGTTGTTCTACCTGCTTTCTGGGCTGAGATGGGGAACCGCTGAATTTTGGACTCGGCCGGTGACAAAATGTTCCAAAGACACCCCATGCACAACTCCACCGGGGAAGGTGCCAGGGACGAGTTCTGTTGGTAGTTTTTACACTACCTTGGTAGGCAGCTGAAAGGCACCACAAAAGTTATTCTACCTGCTTTCTGGGCTGAGATGGGGAACCGCTGAATTTTGGAGTCGGCCGGTGACAAAATGTTCCAAACACACCCCATGCACAATTCCACCGGGGAAGGTGCCAGACAGGAGTTCTCCTGGTAGTTTTTACATTGCTCCGGTAGGCATCTGAAAGACACCACAAAAGTTGTTCTACCTGCTTTCTGGGCTGAGATGGGGAACCGCTGAATTTTGGAGTCGGCCGGTGACAAAATGTTCCAAACACACCCCATGCACAACTCCACCGGGGAAGGTGCCAGACAGGAGTTCTCCTGGTAGTTTTTACACTACCTTGGTAGGCAGCTGAAAGGCACCACAAAAGTTGTTCTACCTGCTTTCTGGGCTGAGATGGGGAACCGCTGAATTTTGGACTCGGCTGGTGACAAAATTTTAATAAATACACCCCATGCACAACTCCACTAGCGAAGGTGCCAGACAGGAGTTCTCCTGGTAGTTTTTACATTGCTCCGGTAGGCATCAAAAGGACACCACAAAAGTTGTTCTACCTGCTTTCTGGGCTGAGATGGGGAACCGCTGAATTTTGGACTCGGCCGGTGACAAAATGTTCCAAAGACACCCCATGCACAACTCCACCGGGGAAGGTGCCAGGCAGGAGTTCTCCTGGTAGTTTTTACATTGCTCCGGTAGGCATCTGAAAGACAGCACAAAAGTTGTTCTTCCTGCTTTCTGGGCTGAGATGGGGAACCGCTGAATTTTGGAGTCGGCCGGTGGCAAAATGTTCCAAACACACCCCATGCACAACTCCACCGGGGAAGGTGCCAGACAGGAGTTCTCCTGGTAGTTTTTACATTGCTCCGGTAGGCATCTGAAAGACACCACAAAAGTTGTTCTTCCTGCTTTCTGGGCTGAGATGGGGAACCGCTGAATTTTGGAGTCGGCCGGTGACAAAATGTTCCAAACACACCCCATGCACAACTCCACCGGGGAAGGTGCCAGACAGGAGTTCTCCTGGTAGTTTTTACATTGCTCCGGTAGGCATCTGAAAGACACCACAAAAGTTGTTCTACCTGCTTTCTGGGCTGAGATGGGGAACCGCTGAATTTTGGACTCGGCCGGTGACAAAATGTTCCAAACACACCCCCTGCACAACTCCACCGGGGAAGGTGCCAGACAGGAGTTCTCTTGGTAGTTTTTACATTGCTCCGGTAGGCATCTGAAAGACACCACAAAAGTTGTTCTTCCTGCTTTCTGGGCTGAGATGGGGAACCGCTGAATTTTGGAGTCGGCCGGTGACAAAATGTTCCAAACACACCCCATGCACAACTCCACCGGGGAAGGTGCCAGACAGGAGTTCTCTTAATAGTTTTTACACTACCTTGGTAGGCAGCTGAAAGGCACCACAAAAGTTGTTCTACCTGCTTTCTGGGCTGAGATGGGGAACCGCTGAATTTTGGACTCGGCTGGTGACAAAATGTTCCAAACACACCCCATGCACAATTCCACCGGGGAAGGTGCCAGACAGGAGTTCTCCTGGTAGTTTTTACATTGCTCCGGTAGGCATCTGAAAGACACCACAAAAGTTGTTCTACCTGCTTTCTGGGCTGAGATGGGGAACCGCTGAATTTTGGACTCGGCCGGTGACAAAATGTTCCAAACACACCCCATGCACAACTCCACCGGGGAAGGTGGCAGGCAGGAGTTCTCTTGGTAGTTTTTACACTACCTTGGTAGGCAGCTGAAAGGCACCACAAAAGTTGTTCTACCTGCTTTCTGGGCTGAGATGGGGAACCGCTGAATTTTGGACTCGGCTGGTGACAAAATTTTAATAAATACACCCCATGCACAACTCCACTAGCGAAGGTGCCAGGGACGAGTTCTGTTGGTAGTTTTTACATTGCTCCGGTAGGCATCAAAAGGACACCACAAAAGTTGTTCTACCTGCTTTCTGGGCTGAGATGGGGAACCGCTGAATTTTGGAGTCGGGCCGGTGACAAAATGTTCCAAACACACCCCATGCACAACTCCACCGGGGAAGGTGCCAGGCAGGAGTTCTCTTTATAGTTTTTACACTACCTTGGTAGGCATTTGAAAGGCACCACAAAAGTTGTTCTACCTGCTTTCTGGGCTGAGATGGGGAACCGCTGAATTTTGGAGTCGGCCGGTGACAAAATGTTCCAAACACACCCCATGCACAACTCCACCGGGGAAGGTGCCAGACAGGAGTTCTCCTGGTAGTTTTTACATTGCTCCGGTAGGCATCTGAAAGACACCACAAAAGTTGTTCTACCTGCTTTCTGGGCTGAGATGGGGAACCGCTGAATTTTGGACTCGGCCGGTGACAAAATGTTCCAAACATACCCCATGCACAACTCCACCGGGGAAGGTGCCAGGCAGGAGTTCTCTTAGTAGTTTTTACACTACCTTGGTAGGCAGCTGAAAGGCACCACAAAAGTTGTTCTACCTGCTTTCTGGGCTGAGATGGGGAACCGCTGAATTTTGGACTCGGCTGGTGACAAAATGTTCCAAACACACCCCATGCACAACTCCACCGGGGAAGGTGCCAGACAGGAGTTCTCCTGGTAGTTTTTACATTGCTCCGCTAGGCATGTGAAAGACACCACAAAAGTTGTTCTTCCTGCTTTCTGGGCTGAGATGGGGAACCGCTGAATTTTGGACTCGGCTGGTGACAAAATGTTCCAAACACACCCCATGCACAACTCCACCGGGGAAGGTGCCAGGCAGGAGTTCTCTTAGTAGTTTTTACACTACCTTGGTAGGCATCTGAAAGACACCACAAAAGTTGTTCTACCTGCTTTCTGGGCTGAGATGGGGAACCGCTGAATTTTGGACTCGGCTGGTGACAAAATGTTCCAAACACACCCCATGCACAACTCCACCAGGGAAGGTGCCAGACAAGAGTTCTCTTGATAGTTTTTACACTACCTTGGTAGGCAGCTGAAAGGCACCACAAAAGTTGTTCTACCTGCTTTCTGGGCTGAGATGGGGAACCGCTGAATTTTGGACTCGGCCGGTGACAAAATTTTAATAAATACACCCCATGCACAACTCCACTAGCGAAGGTGCCAGGGACGAGTTCTGTTGGTAGTTTTTACATTGCTCCGGTAGGCATCACAAGGACACCACAAAAGTTGTTCTACCTGCTTTCTGGGCTGAGATGGGGAACCGCTGAATTTTGGACTCGGCTGGTGACAAAATGTTCCAAACACACCCCATGCACAATTCCACCGGGGAAGGTGCCAGACAGGAGTTCTCCTGGTAGTTTTTACATTGCTCCGGTAGGCATCTGAAAGACACCACAAAAGTTGTTCTACCTGCTTTCTGGGCTGAGATGGGGAACCGCTGAATTTTGGACTCGGCCGGTGACAAAATGTTCCAAACACACCCCATGCACAACTCCACCGGGGAAGGTGCCAGACAGGAGTTCTCTTAGTAGTTTTTACACTACCTTGGTAGGCAGCTGAAAGGCACCACAAAAGTTGTTCTACCTGCTTTCTGGGCTGAGATGGGGAACCGCTGAATTTTGGACTCGGCCGTTGACAAAATGTTCCAAACACACCCCATGCACAACTCCACCGGGGAAGGTGCCAGGCAGGAGTTCTCTTGGTAGTTTTTACACTACCTTGGTAGGCAGCTGAAAGGCACCACAAAAGTTGTTCTACCTGCTTTCTGGGCTGAGATGTGGAACAGCTGAATTTTGGACTCGGCCGGTGAAAAAATGTTCCAAACACACCCCATGCACAACTCCACTAGCGAAGGTGCCAGACAGGAGTTCTCCTGGTAGTTTTTACATTGCTCCGGTAGGCATCTGAAAGACACCACAAAAGTTGTTCTACCTGCTTTCTGGGCTGAGATGGGGAACCGCTGAATTTTGGAGTCAGCCGGTGACAAAATGTTCCAAACACACCCCATGCACAACTCCACCGGGGAAGGTGCCAGACAGGAGTTCTCCTGGTAGTTTTTACATTGCTCCGGTAGGCATCTGAAAGACACCACAAAAGTTGTTCTACCTGCTTTCTGGGCTGAGATGGGGAACCGCTGAATTTTGGACTCGGCCGGTGACAAAATGTTCCAAACACACCCCATGCACAACTCCACCGGGGAAGGTGGCAGGCAGGAGTTCTCTTGGTAGTTTTTACACTACCTTGGTAGGCAGCTGAAAGGCACCACAAAAGTTGTTCTACCTGCTTTCTGGGCTGAGATGGGGAACCGCTGAATTTTGGACTCGGCTGGTGACAAAATTTTAATAAATACACCCCATGCACAACTCCACTAGCGAAGGTGCCAGGGACGAGTTCTGTTGGTAGTTTTTACATTGCTCCGGTAGGCATCAAAAGGACACCACAAAAGTTGTTCTACCTGCTTTCTGGGCTGAGATGGGGAACCGCTGAATTTTGGACTCGGCCGGTGACAAAATGTTCCAAACACACCCCATGCACAACTCCACCGGGGAAGGTGCCAGACAGGAGTTCTCTTAGTAGTTTTTACACTACCTTGGTAGGCAGCTGAAAGGCACCACAAAAGTTGTTCTACCTGCTTTCTGGGCTGAGATGGGGAACCGCTGAATTTTGGACTCGGCCGGTGACAAAATGTTCCAAACACACCCCATGCACAACTCCACCGGGGAAGGTGCCAGACAGGAGTTCTCCTGGTAGTTTTTACATTGCTCCGGTAGGCATCTGAAAGACACCACAAAAGTTGTTCTACCTGCTTTCTGGGCTGAGATGGGGAATCGCTGAATTTTGGACTCGGCCGGTGAAAAAATGTTCCAAACACACCCCATGCACAACTCCACCGGGGAAGGTGCCAGGCAGGAGTTCTCTTGGTAGTTTTTACACTACCTTGGTAGGCAGCTGAAAGGCACCACAAAAGTTGTTCTACCTGCTTTCTGGGCTGAGATGGGGAACAGCTGAATTTTGGACTCGGCCGGTGACAAAATGTTCCAAACACACCCCATGCACAACTCCACTAGCGAAGGTGCCAGACAGGAGTTCTCCTGGTAGTTTTTACATTGCTCCGGTAGGCATCTGAAAGACACCACAAAAGTTGTTCTACCTGCTTTCTGGGCTGAGATGGGGAATCGCTGAATTTTGGAGTCAGCCAGTGACAAAATGTTCCAAACACACCCCATGCACAATTCCACCGGGGAAGGTGCCAGACAGGAGTTCTCCTGGTAGTTTTTACATTGCTCCGGTAGGCATCTGAAAGACACCACAAAAGTTGTTCTACCTGCTTTCTGGGCTGAGATGGGGAACCGCTGAATTTTGGAGTCGGCCGGTGACAAAATGTTCCAAACACACCCCATGCACAACTCCACCGGGGAAGGTGGCAGGCAGGAGTTCTCTTGGTAGTTTTTACACTACCTTGGTAGGCAGCTGAAAGGCACCACAAAAGTTGTTCTACCTGCTTTCTGGGCTGAGATGGGGAACCGCTGAATTTTGGACTCGGCTGGTGACAAAATTTTAATAAATACACCCCATGCACAACTCCACTAGCGAAGGTGCCAGACAGGAGTTCTGTTGGTAGTTTTTACATTGCTCCGGTAGGCATCAAAAGGACACCACAAAAGTTGTTCTACCTGCTTTCTGGGCTGAGATGGGGAACCGCTGAATTTTGGAGTCGGCCGGTGACAAAATGTTCCAAACACACCCCATGCACAACTCCACCGGGGAAGGTGCCAGGCAGGAGTTCTCTTGGTAGTTTTTACACTACCTTGGTAGGCATTTGAAAGGCACCACAAAAGTTGTTCTACCTGCTTTCTGGGCTGAGATGGGGAACCGCTGAATTTTGGACTCGGCTGGTGACAAAATGTTCCAAACACACCCCATGCACAACTCCACCGGGGAAGGTGCCAGACAGGAGTTCTCCTGGTAGTTTTTACATTGCTCCGGTAGGCATCTGAAAGACACCACAAAAGTTGTTCTACCTGCTTTCTGGGCTGAGATGGGGAACCGCTGAATTTTGGACTCGGCCGGTGACAAAATGTTCCAAACACACCCCATGCACAACTCCACCGGGGAAGGTGCCAGGCAGGAGTTCTCTTAATAGTTTTTACACTACCTTGGTAGGCAGCTGAAAGGCACCACAAAAGTTGTTCTACCTGCTTTCTGGGCTGAGATGGGGAACCGCTGAATTTTGGAGTCGGCTGGTGACAAAATGTTCCAAACACACCCCATGCACAACTCCACCGGGGAAGGTGCCAGACAGGAGTTCTCCTGGTAGTTTTTACATTGCTCCGCTAGGCATGTGAAAGACACCACAAAAGTTGTTCTTCCTGCTTTCTGGGCTGAGATGGGGAACCGCTGAATTTTGGACTCGGCTGGTGACAAAATGTTCCAAACACACCCCATGCACAACTCCACCGGGGAAGGTGCCAGGCAGGAGTTCTCTTAGTAGTTTTTACACTACCTTGGTAGGCATCTGAAAGACACCACAAAAGTTGTTCTACCTGCTTTCTGGGCTGAGATGGGGAACCGCTGAATTTTGGACTCGGCTGGTGACAAAATGTTCCAAACACACCCCATGCACAACTCCACCAGGGAAGGTGCCAGACAAGAGTTCTCTTGATAGTTTTTACACTACCTTGGTAGGCAGCTGAAAGGCACCACAAAAGTTGTTCTACCTGCTTTCTGGGCTGAGATGGGGAACCGCTGAATTTTGGACTCGGCCGGTGACAAAATTTTAATAAATACACCCCATGCACAACTCCACTAGCGAAGGTGCCAGGGACGAGTTCTGTTGGTAGTTTTTACATTGCTCCGGTAGGCATCAAAAGGACACCACAAAAGTTGTTCTACCTGCTTTCTGGGCTGAGATGGGGAACCGCTGAATTTTGGAGTCGGCCGGTGACAAAATGTTCCAAACACACCCCATGCACAACTCCACCGGGGAAGGTGCCAGACAGGAGTTCTCTTAGTAGTTTTTACACTACCTTTGTAGGCAGCTGAAAGGCACCACAAAAGTTGTTCTACCTGCTTTCTGGGCTGAGATGGGGAACCGCTGAATTTTGGACTCGGCCGGTGACAAAATGTTCCAAACACACCCCATGCACAACTCCACCGGGGAAGGTGCCAGACAGGAGTTCTCCTGGTAGTTTTTACATTGCTCCGGTAGGCATCTGAAAGACACCACAAAAGTTGTTCTACCTGCTTTCTGGGCTGAGATGGGGAATCGCTGAATTTTGGACTCGGCCGGTGACAAAATGTTCCAAACACACCCCATGCACAACTCCACCGGGGAAGGTGCCAGGCAGGAGTTCTCTTGGTAGTTTTTACACTACCTTGGTAGGCAGCTGAAAGGCACCACAAAAGTTGTTCTACCTGCTTTCTGGGCTGAGATGGGGAACAGCTGAATTTTGGACTCGGCCGGTGACAAAATGTTCCAAACACACCCCATGCACAACTCCACTAGCGAAGGTGCCAGACAGGAGTTCTCCTGGTAGTTTTTACATTGCTCCGGTAGGCATCTGAAAGACACCACATAAGTTGTTCTACGTGCTTTCTGGGCTGAGATGGGGAATCGCTGAATTTTGGAGTCAGCCGGTGACAAAATGTTCCAAACACACCCCATGCACAACTCCACCGGGGAAGGTGCCAGACAGGAGTTCTCCTGGTAGTTTTTACATTGCTCCGGTAGGCATCTGAAAGACACCACAAAAGTTGTTCTACCTGCTTTCTGGGCTGAGATGGGGAACCGCTGAATTTTGGACTCGGCCGGTGACAAAATGTTCCAAACACACCCCATGCACAACTCCACCGGGGAAGGTGGCAGGCAGGAGTTCTCTTAATAGTTTTTACACTACCTTGGTAGGCAGCTGAAAGGCACCACAAAAGTTGTTCTACCTGCTTTCTGGGCTGAGATGGGGAACCGCTGAATTTTGGACTCGGCTGGTGACAAAATTTTAATAAATACACCCCATGCACAACTCCACTAGCGAAGGTGCCAGGGACGAGTTCTGTTGGTAGTTTTTACATTGCTCCGGTAGGCATCAAAAGGACACCACAAAAGTTGTTCTACCTGCTTTCTGGGCTGAGATGGGGAACCGCTGAATTTTGGAGTCGGCCGGTGACAAAATGTTCCAAACACACCCCATGCACAACTCCACCGGGGAAGGTGCCAGGCAGGAGTTCTCTTGGTAGTTTTTACACTACCTTGGTAGGCATTTGAAAGGCACCACAAAAGTTGTTCTACCTGCTTTCTGGGCTGAGATGGGGAACCGCTGAATTTTGGACTCGGCTGGTGACAAAATGTTCCAAACACACCCCATGCACAACTCCACCGGGGAAGGTGCCAGACAGGAGTTCTCCTGGTAGTTTTTACACTACCTTGGTAGGCATCTGAAAGACATCACAAAAGTTGTTCTACCTGCTTTCTGGGCTGAGATGGGGAACCGCTGAATTTTGGAGTCGGCCGGTGACAAAATGTTCCAAACACACCCCATGCACAACTCCACCGGGGAAGGTGCCAGGCAGGAGTTCTCTTGGTAGTTTTTACACTACCTTGGTAGGCAGCTGAAAGGCACCACAAAAGTTGTTCTACCTGCTTTCTGGGCTGAGATGGGGAACCGCTGAATTTTGGACTCGGCTGGTGACAAAATGTTCCAAACACACCCCATGCACAACTCCACCGGGGAAGGTGCCAGACAGGAGTTCTCCTGGTAGTTTTTACATTGCTCCGGTAGGCATCTGAAAGACACCACAAAAGTTGTTCTACCTGCTTTCTGGGCTGAGATGGGGAACCGCTGAATTTTGGACTCGGCCGGTGACAAAATGTTCCAAACACACCCCATGCACAACTCCACCGGGGAAGGTGCCAGGCAGGAGTTCTCCTGGTAGTTTTTACACTACCTTGGTAGGCAGCTGAAAGGCACCACAAAAGTTGTTCTACCTGCTTTCTGGGCTGAGATGGGGAACCGCTGAATTTTGGAGTCGGCTGGTGACAAAATGTTCCAAACACACCCCATGCACAACTCCACCGGGGAAGGTGCCAGACAGGAGTTCTCCTGGTAGTTTTTACATTGCTCCGGTAGGCATGTGAAAGACACCACAAAAGTTGTTCTTCCTGCTTTCTGGGCTGAGATGGGGAACCGCTGAATTTTGGACTCGGCTGGTGACAAAATGTTCCAAACACACCCCATGCACAACTCCACCGGGGAAGGTGCCAGGCAGGAGTTCTCTTAGTAGTTTTTACACTACCTTGGTAGGCATCTGAAAGACACCACAAAAGTTGTTCTACCTGCTTTCTGGGCTGAGATGGGGAACCGCTGAATTTTGGACTCGGCTGGTGACAAAATGTTCCAAACACACCCCATGCACAACTCCACCAGGGAAGGTGCCAGACAAGAGTTCTCTTGATAGTTTTTACACTACCTTGGTAGGCAGCTGAAAGGCACCACAAAAGTTGTTCTACCTGCTTTCTGGGCTGAGATGGGGAACCGCTGAATTTTGGACTCGGCCGGTGACAAAATTTTAATAAATACACCCCATGCACAACTCCACTAGCGAAGGTGCCAGGGACGAGTTCTGTTGGTAGTTTTTACATTGCTCCGGTAGGCATCAAAAGGACACCACAAAAATTGTTCTACCTGCTTTCTGGGCTGAGATGGGGAACCGCTGAATTTTGGAGTCGGCCGGTGACAAAATGTTCCAAACACACCCCATGCACAACTCCACCGGGGAAGGTGCCAGGCAGGAGTTCTCTTAATAGTTTTTACACTACCTTGGTAGGCAGCTGAAAGGCACCACAAAAGTTGTTCTACCTGCTTTCTGGGCTGAGATGGGGAACCGCTGAATTTTGGACTCGGCTGGTGACAAAATTTTAATAAATACACCCCATGCACAACTCCACTAGCGAAGGTGCCAGGGACGAGTTCTGTTGGTAGTTTTTACATTGCTCCGGTAGGCATCAAAAGGACACCACAAAAGTTGTTCTACCTGCTTTCTGGGCTGAGATGGGGAACCGCTGAATTTTGGAGTCGGCCGGTGACAAAATGTTCCAAAGACACCCCATGCACAACTCCACCGGGGAAGGTGCCAGGCAGGAGTTCTCTTGATAGTTTTTACACTACCTTGGTAGGCAGCTGAAAGGCACCACAAAAGTTATTCTACCTGCTTTCTGGGCTGAGATGGGGAACCGCTGAATTTTGGACTCGGCTGGTGACAAAATGTTCCAAACACACCCCATGCACAACTCCACCGGGGAAGGTGCCAGACAGGAGTTCTCCTGGTAGTTTTTACATTGCTCCGGTAGGCATCTGAAAGACACCACAAAAGTTGTTCTTCCTGCTTTCTGGGCTGAGATGGGGAACCGCTGAATTTTGGAGTCGGCCGGTGACAAAATGTTCCAAACACACCCCATGCACAACTCCACCGGGGAAGGTGCCAGGCAGGAGTTCTCTTGGTAGTTTTTACACTACCTTGGTAGGCATCTGAAAGACACCAAAAAAGTTGTTCTACCTGCTTTCTGGGCTGAGATGGGGAACCGCTGAATTTTGGACTCGGCTGGTGACAAAATGTTCCAAACACACCCCATGCACAATTCCACCGGGGAAGGTGCCAGACAATAGTTCTCTTGATAGTTTTTACACTACCTTGGTAGGCAGCTGAAAGGCACCACAAAAGTTGTTCTACCTGCTTTCTGGGCTGAGATGGGGAACAGCTGAATTTTGGACTCGGCTGGTGACAAAATTTTAATAAATACACCCCATGCACAACTCCACTAGCAAAGGTGCCAGGGACGAGTTCTGTTGGTAGTTTTTACATTGCTCCGGTAGGCATCAAAAGGACACCACAAAAGTTGTTCTTCCTGCTTTCTGGGCTGAGATGGGGAACCGCTGAATTTTGGACTCGGCCGGTGACAAAATGTTCCAAAGACACCCCATGCACAACTCCACCGGGGAAGGTGCCAGACAGGAGTTCTCTTAGTAGTTTTTACACTACCTTGGTAGGCAGCTGAAAGGCACCACAAAAGTTGTTCTACCTGCTTTCTGGGCTGAGATGGGGAACCGCTGAATTTTGGACTCGGCTGGTGACAAAATCTTCCAAACACACCCCATGCACAACTCCACCGGGGAAGGTGCCAGACAGGAGTTCTCCTGGTAGTTTTTACATTGCTCCGGTAGGCATCTGAAAGACACCACAAAAGTTGTTCTACCTGCTTTCTGGGCTGAGATGGGGAATCGCTGAATTTTGGACTCGGCCGGTGAAAAAATGTTCCAAACACACCCCATGCACAACTCCACCGGGGAAGGTGCCAGGCAGGAGTTCTCTTGGTAGTTTTTACACTACCTTGGTAGGCAGCTGAAAGGCACCACAAAAGTTGTTCTACCTGCTTTCTGGGCTGAGATGGGGAACCGCTGAATTTTGGACTCGGCTGGTGACAAAATGTTCCAAACACACCCCATGCACAACTCCACTAGCGAAGGTGCCAGACAGGAGTTCTCCTGGTAGTTTTTACATTGCTCCGGTAGGCATCTGAAAGACACCACAAAAGTTGTTCTACCTGCTTTCTGGGCTGAGATGGGGAATCGCTGAATTTTGGAGTCAGCCGGTGACAAAATGTTCCAAACACACCCCATGCACAACTTCACCGGGGAAGGTGCCAGACAGGAGTTCTCCTGGTAGTTTTTACATTGCTCCGGTAGGCATCTGAAAGACACCACAAAAGTTGTTCTACCTGCTTTCTGGGCTGAGATGGGGAACCGCTGAATTTTGGAGTCGGCCGGTGACGAAATGTTCCAAACACACCCCATGCACAACTCCACCGGGGAAGGTGCCAGACAGGAGTTCTCTTAATAGTTTTTACACTACCTTGGTAGGCATCTGAAAGGCACCACAAAAGTTGTTCTACCTGCTTTCTGGGCTGAGATGGGGAACCGCTGAATTTTGGACTCGGCCGGTGACAAAATGTTCCAAACACACCCCATGCACAACTCCACCGGGGAAGGTGCCAGACAGGAGTTCTCTTAGTAGTTTTTACACTACCTTGGTAGGCAGCTGAAAGGCACCACAAAAGTTGTTCTACCTGCTTTCTGGGCTGAGATGGGGAACCGCTGAATTTTGGACTCGGCTGGTGACAAAATCTTCCAAACACACGCCATGCACAACTCCACCGGGGAAGGTGCCAGACAGGAGTTCTCCTGGTAGTTTTTACATTGCTCCGGTAGGCATCTGAAAGACACCACAAAAGTTGTTCTACCTGCTTTCTGGGCTGAGATGGGGAATCGCTGAATTTTGGACTCGGCCGGTGAAAAAATGTTCCAAACACACCCCATGCACAACTCCACCGGGGAAGGTGCCAGGCAGGAGTTCTCTTGGTAGTTTTTACACTACCTTGGTAGGCAGCTGAAAGGCACCACAAAAGTTGTTCTACCTGCTTTCTGGGCTGAGATGGGGAACCGCTGAATTTTGGACTCGGCTGGTGACAAAATGTTCCAAACACACCCCATGCACAACTCCACCGGGGAAGGTGCCAGACAGGAGTTCTCCTGGTAGTTTTTACATTGCTCCGGTAGGCATCTGAAAGACACCACAAAAGTTGTTCTACCTGCTTTCTGGGCTGAGATGGGGAATCGCTGAATTTTGGAGTCAGCCGGTGACAAAATGTTCCAAACACACCCCATGCACAACTTCACCGGGGAAGGTGCCAGACAGGAGTTCTCCTGGTAGTTTTTACATTGCTCCGGTAGGCATCTGAAAGACACCACAAAAGTTGTTCTACCTGCTTTCTGGGCTGAGATGGGGAACCGCTGAATTTTGGACTCGGCTGGTGACAAAATTTTAATAAATACACCCCATGCACAACTCCACTAGCGAAGGTGCCAGACAGGAGTTCTCCTGGTAGTTTTTACATTGCTCCGGTAGGCATCAAAAGGACACCACAAAAGTTGTTCTACCTGCTTTCTGGGCTGAGATGGGGAACCGCTGAATTTTGGACTCGGCTGGTGACAAAATGTTCCAAACACACCCCATGCACAACTCCACCGGGGAAGGTGCCAGGCAGGAGTTCTCTTGGTAGTTTTTACACTACCTTGGTAGGCAGCTGAAAGGCACCACAAAAGTTGTTCTACCTGCTTTCTGGGCTGAGATGGGGAACCGCTGAATTTTGGACTCGGCTGGTGACAAAATGTTCCAAACACACCCCATGCACAACTCCACTAGCGAAGGTGCCAGACAGGAGTTCTCCTGGTAGTTTTTACATTGCTCCGGTAGGCATCTGAAAGACACCACAAAAGTTGTTCTACCTGCTTTCTGGGCTGAGATGGGGAATCGCTGAATTTTGGAGTCAGCCGGTGACAAAATGTTCCAAACACACCCCATGCACAACTCCACCGGGGAAGGTGCCAGACAGGAGTTCTCCTGGTAGTTTTTACATTGCTCCGGTAGGCATCTGAAAGACACCACAAAAGTTGTTCTACCTGCTTTCTGGGCTGAGATGGGGAACCGCTGAATTTTGGACTCGGCCGGTGACAAAATGTTCCAAACACACCCCATGCACAACTCCACCGGGGAAGGTGCCAGGCAGGAGTTCTCTTGGTAGTTTTTACACTACCTTGGTAGGCAGCTGAAAGGCACCACAAAAGTTGTTCTACCTGCTTTCTGGGCTGAGATGGGGAACCGCTGAATTTTGGACTCGGCTGGTGACAAAATGTTCCAAACACACCCCATGCACAACTCCACTAGCGAAGGTGCCAGACAGGAGTTCTCCTGGTAGTTTTTACATTGCTCCGGTAGGCTTCTGAAAGACACCACAAAAGTTGTTCTACCTGCTTTCTGGGCTGAGATGGGGAATCGCTGAATTTTGGAGTCAGCCGGTGACAAAATGTTCCAAACACACCCCATGCACAACTCCACCGGGGAAGGTGCCAGACAGGAGTTCTGTTGGTAGTTTTTACATTGCTCCGGTAGGCATCTGAAAGACACCACAAAAGTTGTTCTACCTGCTTTCTGGGCTGAGATGGGGAACCGCTGAATTTTGGGCTCGGCCGGTGACAAAATGTTCCAAACACACCCCATGCACAACTCCACCGGGGAAGGTGCCAGACAGGAGTTCTCCTGGTAGTTTTTACATTGCTCCGGTAGGCATCTGAAAGACACCACAAAAGTTGTTCTACCTGCTTTCTGGGCTGAGATGGGGAACCGCTGAATTTTGGACTCGGCCGGTGACAAAATGTTCCAAACACACCCCATGCACAACTCCACCGGGGAAGGTGCCAGGCAGGAGTTCTCTTGGTAGTTTTTACACTACCTTGGTAGGCAGCTGAAAGGCACCACAAAAGTTGTTCTACCTGCTTTCTGGGCTGAGATGGGGAACCGCTGAATTTTGGACTCGGCTGGTGACAAAATGTTCCAAACACACCCCATGCACAACTCCACTAGCGAAGGTGCCAGACAGGAGTTCTCCTGGTAGTTTTTACATTGCTCCGGTAGGCATCTGAAAGACACCACAAAAGTTGTTCTACCTGCTTTCTGGGCTGAGATGGGGAATCGCTGAATTTTGGAGTCAGCCGGTGACAAAATGTTCCAAACACACCCCATGCACAACTCCACCGGGGAAGGTGCCAGACAGGAGTTCTGTTGGTAGTTTTTACATTGCTCCGGTAGGCATCTGAAAGACACCACAAAAGTTGTTCTACCTGCTTTCTGGGCTGAGATGGGGAACCGCTGAATTTTGGACTCGGCCGGTGACAAAATGTTCCAAACACACCCCATGCACAACTCCACCGGGGAAGGTGCCAGACAGGAGTTCTCTTAGTAGTTTTTACACTACCTTGGTAGGCAGCTGAAAGGCACCACAAAAGTTGTTCTACCTGCTTTCTGGGCTGAGATGGGGAACCGCTGAATTTTGGACTCGGCTGGTGACAAAATGTTCCAAACACACCCCATGCACAACTCCACTAGCGAAGGTGCCAGACAGGAGTTCTCCTGGTAGTTTTTACATTGCTCCGGTAGGCATCTGAAAGACACCACAAAAGTTGTTCTACCTGCTTTCTGGGCTGAGATGGGGAATCGCTGAATTTTGGAGTCAGCCGGTGACAAAATGTTCCAAACACACCCCATGCACAACTCCACCGGGGAAGGTGCCAGACAGGAGTTCTGTTGGTAGTTTTTACATTGCTCCGGTAGGCATCTGAAAGACACCACAAAAGTTGTTCTACCTGCTTTCTGGGCTGAGATGGGGAACCGCTGAATTTTGGACTCGGCCGGTGACAAAATGTTCCAAACACACCCCATGCACAACTCCACCGGGGAAGGTGCCAGACAGGAGTTCTCCTGGTAGTTTTTACATTGCTCCGGTAGGCATCTGAAAGGCACCACAAAAGTTGTTCTACCTGCTTTCTGGGCTGAGATGGAGAACCGCTGAATTTTGGACTCGGCCGGTGACAAAATGTTCCAAACACACCCCATGCACAACTCCACCGGGGAAGGTGCCAGGCAGGAGTTCTCTTAATAGTTTTTACACTACCTTGGTAGGCAGCTGAAAGGCACCACAAAAGTTGTTCTACCTGCTTTCTGGGCTGAGATGGGGAACCGCTGAATTTTGGACTCGGCTGGTGACAAAATGTTCCAAACACACCCCATGCACAACTCCACTAGCGAAGGTGCCAGACAGGAGTTATCCTGGTAGTTTTTACATTGCTCCGGTAGGCATCTGAAAGACACCACAAAAGTTGTTCTACCTGCTTTCTGGGCTGAGATGGGGAATCGCTGAATTTTGGAGTCAGCCGGTGACAAAATGTTCCAAACACACCCCATGCACAACTCCACCGGGGAAGGTGCCAGACAGGAGTTCTCCTGGTAGTTTTTACATTGCTCCGGTAGGCATCTGAAAGACACCACAAAAGTTGTTCTACCTGCTTTCTGGGCTGAGATGGGGAACCGCTGAATTTTGGACTCGGCCGGTGACAAAATGTTCCAAACACACCCCATGCACAACTCCACCGGGGAAGGTGCCAGACAGGAGTTCTCTTAGTAGTTTTTACACTACCTTGGTAGGCAGCTGAAAGGCACCACAAAAGTTGTTCTACCTGCTTTCTGGGCTGAGATGGGGAACCGCTGAATTTTGGACTCGGCTGGTGACAAAATGTTCCAAACACACCCCCTGCACAACTCCACCGGGGAAGGTGCCAGACAGGAGTTCTCCTGGTAGTTTTTACATTGCTCCGGTAGGCATCTGAAAGGCACCACAAAAGTTGTTCTACCTGCTTTCTGGGCTGAGATGGGGAACCGCTGAATTTTGGACTCGGCTGGTGACAAAATTTTAATAAATACACCCCATGCACAACTCCACTAGCGAAGGTGCCAGACAGGAGTTCTCCTGGTAGTTTTTACATTGCTCCGGTAGGCATCAAAAGGACACCACAAAAGTTGTTCTACCTGCTTTCTGGGCTGAGATGGGGAACCGCTGAATTTTGGACTCGGCTGGTGACAAAATGTTCCAAACACACCCCATGCACAACTCCACCGGGGAAGGTGCCAGGCAGGAGTTCTCTTGGTAGTTTTTACACTACCTTGGTAGGCAGCTGAAAGGCACCACAAAAGTTGTTCTACCTGCTTTCTGGGCTGAGATGGGGAACCGCTGAATTTTGGACTCGGCTGGTGACAAAATGTTCCAAACACACCCCATGCACAACTCCACTAGCGAAGGTGCCAGACAGGAGTTCTCCTGGTAGTTTTTACATTGCTCCGGTAGGCATCTGAAAGACACCACAAAAGTTGTTCTACCTGCTTTCTGGGCTGAGATGGGGAATCGCTGAATTTTGGAGTCAGCCGGTGACAAAATGTTCCAAACACACCCCATGCACAACTCCACCGGGGAAGGTGCCAGACAGGAGTTCTGTTGGTAGTTTTTACATTGCTCCGGTAGGCATCTGAAAGACACCACAAAAGTTGTTCTACCTGCTTTCTGGGCTGAGATGGGGAACCGCTGAATTTTGGACTCGGCCGGTGACAAAATGTTCCAAACACACCCCATGCACAACTCCACCGGGGAAGGTGCCAGACAGGAGTTCTCCTGGTAGTTTTTACATTGCTCCGGTAGGCATCTGAAAGGCACCACAAAAGTTGTTCTACCTGCTTTCTGGGCTGAGATGGAGAACCGCTGAATTTTGGACTCGGCCGGTGACAAAATGTTCCAAACACACCCCATGCACAACTCCACCGGGGAAGGTGCCAGGCAGGAGTTCTCTTAATAGTTTTTACACTACCTTGGTAGGCAGCTGAAAGGCACCACAAAAGTTGTTCTACCTGCTTTCTGGGCTGAGATGGGGAACCGCTGAATTTTGGACTCGGCTGGTGACAAAATGTTCCAAACACACCCCATGCACAACTCCACTAGCGAAGGTGCCAGACAGGAGTTCTCCTGGTAGTTTTTACATTGCTCCGGTAGGCATCTGAAAGACACCACAAAAGTTGTTCTACCTGCTTTCTGGGCTGAGATGGGGAATCGCTGAATTTTGGAGTCAGCCGGTGACAAAATGTTCCAAACACACCCCATGCACAACTCCACCGGGGAAGGTGCCAGACAGGAGTTCTCCTGGTAGTTTTTACATTGCTCCGGTAGGCATCTGAAAGACACCACAAAAGTTGTTCTACCTGCTTTCTGGGCTGAGATGGGGAACCGCTGAATTTTGGACTCGGCCGGTGACAAAATGTTCCAAACACACCCCATGCACAACTCCACCGGGGAAGGTGCCAGACAGGAGTTCTCTTAGTAGTTTTTACACTACCTTGGTAGGCAGCTGAAAGGCACCACAAAAGTTGTTCTACCTGCTTTCTGGGCTGAGATGGGGAACCGCTGAATTTTGGACTCGGCTGGTGACAAAATGTTCCAAACACACCCCCTGCACAACTCCACCGGGGAAGGTGCCAGACAGGAGTTCTCCTGGTAGTTTTTACATTGCTCCGGTAGGCATCTGAAAGATACCACAAAAGTTGTTCTACCTGCTTTCTGGGCTGAGATGGGGAACCGCTGAATTTTGGACTCGGCTGGTGACAAAATTTTAATAAATACACCCCATGCACAACTCCACTAGCGAAGGTGCCAGACAGGAGTTCTCCTGGTAGTTTTTACATTGCTCCGGTAGGCATCAAAAGGACACCACAAAAGTTGTTCTACCTGCTTTCTGGGCTGAGATGGGGAACCGCTGAATTTTGGACTCGGCCGGTGACAAAATGTTCCAAAGACACCCCATGCACAACTCCACCGGGGAAGGTGCCAGACAGGAGTTCTCTTAGTAGTTTTTACACTACCTTGGTAGGCAGCTGAAAGGCACCACAAAAGTTGTTCTACCTGCTTTCTGGGCTGAGATGGGGAACCGCTGAATTTTGGACTCGGCTGGTGACAAAATGTTCCAAACACACCCCATGCACAACTCCACCGGGGAAGGTGCCAGACAGGAGTTCTCCTGGTAGTTTTTACATTGCTCCGGTAGGCATCTGAAAGACACCACAAAAGTTGTTCTACCTGCTTTCTGGGCTGAGATGGGGAACCGCTGAATTTTGGACTCGGCCGGTGACAAAATGTTCCAAACACACCCCATGCACAACTCCACCGGGGAAGGTGCCAGGCAGGAGTTCTCTTGGTAGTTTTTACACTACCTTGGTAGGCAGCTGAAAGGCACCACAAAAGTTGTTCTACCTGCTTTCTGGGCTGAGATGGGGAACCGCTGAATTTTGGACTCGGCTGGTGACAAAATTTTAATAAATACACCCCATGCACAACTCCACTAGCGAAGGTGCCAGACAGGAGTTCTCCTGGTAGTTTTTACATTGCTCCGGTAGGCATCTGAAAGACACCACAAAAGTTGTTCTACCTGCTTTCTGGGCTGAGATGGGGAATCGCTGAATTTTGGAGTCAGCCGGTGACAAAATGTTCCAAACACACCCCATGCACAACTCCACCGGGGAAGGTGCCAGACAGGAGTTCTGTTGGTAGTTTTTACATTGCTCCGGTAGGCATCTGAAAGGCACCACAAAAGTTGTTCTACCTGCTTTCTGGGCTGAGATGGGGAACAGCTGAATTTTGGACTCGGCTGGTGACAAAATTTTAATAAATACACCCCATGCACAACTCCACTAGCAAAGGTGCCAGGGACGAGTTCTGTTGGTAGTTTTTACATTGCTCCGGTAGGCATCAAAAGGACACCACAAAAGTTGTTCTTCCTGCTTTCTGGGCTGAGATGGGGAACCGCTGAATTTTGGACTCGGCCGGTGACAAAATGTTCCAAAGACACCCCATGCACAACTCCACCGGGGAAGGTGCCAGACAGGAGTTCTCTTAGTAGTTTTTACACTACCTTGGTAGGCAGCTGAAAGGCACCACAAAAGTTGTTCTACCTGCTTTCTGGGCTGAGATGGGGAACCGCTGAATTTTGGACTCGGCTGGTGACAAAATCTTCCAAACACACCCCATGCACAATTCCACCGGGGAAGGTGCCAGACAGGAGTTCTCCTGGTAGTTTTTACATTGCTCCGGTAGGCATCTGAAAGACACCACAAAAGTTGTTCTACCTGCTTTCTGGGCTGAGATGGGGAATCGCTGAATTTTGGACTCGGCCGGTGAAAAAATGTTCCAAACACACCCCATGCACAACTCCACCGGGGAAGGTGCCAGGCAGGAGTTCTCTTGGTAGTTTTTACACTACCTTGGTAGGCATCTGAAAGGCACCACAAAAGTTGTTCTACCTGCTTTCTGGGCTGAGATGGGGAACCGCTGAATTTTGGACTCGGCTGGTGACGAAATGTTCCAAACACACCCCATGCACAACTCCACCGGGGAAGGTGCCAGACAGGAGTTCTCCTGGTAGTTTTTACATTGCTCCGGTAGGCATCTGAAAGACACCACAAAAGTTGTTCTACCTGCTTTCTGGGCTGAGATGGGGAATCGCTGAATTTTGGAGTCAGCCGGTGACAAAATGTTCCAAACACACCCCATGCACAACTTCACCGGGGAAGGTGCCAGACAGGAGTTCTCCTGGTAGTTTTTACATTGCTCCGGTAGGCATCTGAAAGACACCACAAAAGTTGTTCTACCTGCTTTCTGGGCTGAGATGGGGAACCGCTGAATTTTGGAGTCGGCCGGTGACGAAATGTTCCAAACACACCCCATGCACAACTCCACCGGGGAAGGTGCCAGACAGGAGTTCTCTTAATAGTTTTTTACACTACCTTGGTAGGCATCTGAAAGGCACCACAAAAGTTGTTCTACCTGCTTTCTGGGCTGAGATGGGGAACCGCTGAATTTTGGACTCGGCCGGTGACAAAATGTTCCAAACACACCCCATGCACAACTCCACCGGGGAAGGTGCCAGACAGGAGTTCTCTTAGTAGTTTTTACACTACCTTGGTAGGCAGCTGAAAGGCACCACAAAAGTTGTTCTACCTGCTTTCTGGGCTGAGATGGGGAACCGCTGAATTTTGGACTCGGCTGGTGACAAAATCTTCCAAACACACCCCATGCACAACTCCACCGGGGAAGGTGCCAGACAGGAGTTCTCCTGGTAGTTTTTACATTGCTCCGGTAGGCATCTGAAAGACACCACAAAAGTTGTTCTACCTGCTTTCTGGGCTGAGATGGGGAATCGCTGAATTTTGGACTCGGCCGGTGAAAAAATGTTCCAAACACACCCCATGCACAACTCCACCGGGGAAGGTGCCAGGCAGGAGTTCTCTTGGTAGTTTTTACACTACCTTGGTAGGCAGCTGAAAGGCACCACAAAAGTTGTTCTACCTGCTTTCTGGGCTGAGATGGGGAACCGCTGAATTTTGGACTCGGCTGGTGACAAAATGTTCCAAACACACCCCATGCACAACTCCACCGGGGAAGGTGCCAGACAGGAGTTCTCCTGGTAGTTTTTACATTGCTCCGGTAGGCATCTGAAAGACACCACAAAAGTTGTTCTACCTGCTTTCTGGGCTGAGATGGGGAATCGCTGAATTTTGGAGTCAGCCGGTGACAAAATGTTCCAAACACACCCCATGCACAACTTCACCGGGGAAGGTGCCAGACAGGAGTTCTCCTGGTAGTTTTTACATTGCTCCGGTAGGCATCTGAAAGACACCACAAAAGTTGTTCTACCTGCTTTCTGGGCTGAGATGGGGAACCGCTGAATTTTGGAGTCGGCCGGTGACGAAATGTTCCAAACACACCCCATGCACAACTCCACCGGGGAAGGTGCCAGACAGGAGTTCTCTTAATAGTTTTTACACTACCTTGGTAGGCATCTGAAAGACACCACAAAAGTTGTTCTACCTGCTTTCTGGGCTGAGATGGGGAACCGCTGAATTTTGGACTCGGCTGGTGACAAAATGTTCCAAACACACCCCCTGCACAACTCCACCGGGGAAGGTGCCAGACAGGAGTTCTCCTGGTAGTTTTTACATTGCTCCGGTAGGCATCTGAAAGGCACCACAAAAGTTGTTCTACCTGCTTTCTGGGCTGAGATGGGGAACCGCTGAATTTTGGACTCGGCTGGTGACAAAATTTTAATAAATACACCCCATGCACAACTCCACTAGCGAAGGTGCCAGACAGGAGTTCTCCTGGTAGTTTTTACATTGCTCCGGTAGGCATCAAAAGGACACCACAAAAGTTGTTCTACCTGCTTTCTGGGCTGAGATGGGGAACCGCTGAATTTTGGACTCGGCCGGTGACAAAATGTTCCAAAGACACCCCATGCACAACTCCACCGGGGAAGGTGCCAGACAGGAGTTCTCTTAGTAGTTTTTACACTACCTTGGTAGGCAGCTGAAAGGCACCACAAAAGTTGTTCTACCTGCTTTCTGGGCTGAGATGGGGAACCGCTGAATTTTGGACTCGGCTGGTGACAAAATGTTCCAAACACACCCCATGCACAACTCCACCGGGGAAGGTGCCAGACAGGAGTTCTCCTGGTAGTTTTTACATTGCTCCGGTAGGCATCTGAAAGACACCACAAAAGTTGTTCTACCTGCTTTCTGGGCTGAGATGGGGAACCGCTGAATTTTGGACTCGGCCGGTGACAAAATGTTCCAAACACACCCCATGCACAACTCCACCGGGGAAGGTGCCAGGCAGGAGTTCTCTTGGTAGTTTTTACACTACCTTGGTAGGCAGCTGAAAGGCACCACAAAAGTTGTTCTACCTGCTTTCTGGGCTGAGATGGGGAACCGCTGAATTTTGGACTCGGCTGGTGACAAAATGTTCCAAACACACCCCATGCACAACTCCACTAGCGAAGGTGCCAGACAGGAGTTCTCCTGGTAGTTTTTACATTGCTCCGGTAGGCTTCTGAAAGACACCACAAAAGTTGTTCTACCTGCTTTCTGGGCTGAGATGGGGAATCGCTGAATTTTGGAGTCAGCCGGTGACAAAATGTTCCAAACACACCCCATGCACAACTCCACCGGGGAAGGTGCCAGACAGGAGTTCTGTTGGTAGTTTTTACATTGCTCCGGTAGGCATCTGAAAGACACCACAAAAGTTGTTCTACCTGCTTTCTGGGCTGAGATGGGGAACCGCTGAATTTTGGACTCGGCCGGTGACAAAATGTTCCAAACACACCCCATGCACAACTCCACCGGGGAAGGTGCCAGACAGGAGTTCTCCTGGTAGTTTTTACATTGCTCCGGTAGGCATCTGAAAGACACCACAAAAGTTGTTCTACCTGCTTTCTGGGCTGAGATGGGGAACCGCTGAATTTTGGAGTCGGCCGGTGACGAAATGTTCCAAACACACCCCATGCACAACTCCACCGGGGAAGGTGCCAGGCAGGAGTTCTCTTGGTAGTTTTTACACTACCTTGGTAGGCAGCTGAAAGGCACCACAAAAGTTGTTCTACCTGCTTTCTGGGCTGAGATGGGGAACCGCTGAATTTTGGACTCGGCTGGTGACAAAATGTTCCAAACACACCCCATGCACAACTCCACTAGCGAAGGTGCCAGACAGGAGTTCTCCTGGTAGTTTTTACATTGCTCCGGTAGGCATCTGAAAGACACCACAAAAGTTGTTCTACCTGCTTTCTGGGCTGAGATGGGGAATCGCTGAATTTTGGAGTCAGCCGGTGACAAAATGTTCCAAACACACCCCATGCACAACTCCACCGGGGAAGGTGCCAGACAGGAGTTCTGTTGGTAGTTTTTACATTGCTCCGGTAGGCATCTGAAAGACACCACAAAAGTTGTTCTACCTGCTTTCTGGGCTGAGATGGGGAATCGCTGAATTTTGGACTCGGCCGGTGACAAAATGTTCCAAACACACCCCATGCACAACTCCACCGGGGAAGGTGCCAGACAGGAGTTCTCTTAGTAGTTTTTACACTACCTTGGTAGGCAGCTGAAAGGCACCACAAAAGTTGTTCTACCTGCTTTCTGGGCTGAGATGGGGAACCGCTGAATTTTGGACTCGGCTGGTGACAAAATGTTCCAAACACACCCCATGCACAACTCCACTAGCGAAGGTGCCAGACAGGAGTTCTCCTGGTAGTTTTTACATTGCTCCGGTAGGCATCTGAAAGACACCACAAAAGTTGTTCTACCTGCTTTCTGGGCTGAGATGGGGAATCGCTGAATTTTGGAGTCAGCCGGTGACAAAATGTTCCAAACACACCCCATGCACAACTCCACCGGGGAAGGTGCCAGACAGGAGTTCTGTTGGTAGTTTTTACATTGCTCCGGTAGGCATCTGAAAGACACCACAAAAGTTGTTCTACCTGCTTTCTGGGCTGAGATGGGGAACCGCTGAATTTTGGACTCGGCCGGTGACAAAATGTTCCAAACACACCCCATGCACAACTCCACCGGGGAAGGTGCCAGACAGGAGTTCTCCTGGTAGTTTTTACATTGCTCCGGTAGGCATCTGAAAGGCACCACAAAAGTTGTTCTACCTGCTTTCTGGGCTGAGATGGAGAACCGCTGAATTTTGGACTCGGCCGGTGACAAAATGTTCCAAACACACCCCATGCACAACTCCACCGGGGAAGGTGCCAGGCAGGAGTTCTCTTAATAGTTTTTACACTACCTTGGTAGGCAGCTGAAAGGCACCACAAAAGTTGTTCTACCTGCTTTCTGGGCTGAGATGGGGAACCGCTGAATTTTGGACTCGGCTGGTGACAAAATGTTCCAAACACACCCCATGCACAACTCCACTAGCGAAGGTGCCAGACAGGAGTTATCCTGGTAGTTTTTACATTGCTCCGGTAGGCATCTGAAAGACACCACAAAAGTTGTTCTACCTGCTTTCTGGGCTGAGATGGGGAATCGCTGAATTTTGGAGTCAGCCGGTGACAAAATGTTCCAAACACACCCCATGCACAACTCCACCGGGGAAGGTGCCAGACAGGAGTTCTCCTGGTAGTTTTTACATTGCTCCGGTAGGCATCTGAAAGACACCACAAAAGTTGTTCTACCTGCTTTCTGGGCTGAGATGGGGAACCGCTGAATTTTGGACTCGGCCGGTGACAAAATGTTCCAAACACACCCCATGCACAACTCCACCGGGGAAGGTGCCAGACAGGAGTTCTCTTAGTAGTTTTTACACTACCTTGGTAGGCAGCTGAAAGGCACCACAAAAGTTGTTCTACCTGCTTTCTGGGCTGAGATGGGGAACCGCTGAATTTTGGACTCGGCTGGTGACAAAATGTTCCAAACACACCCCCTGCACAACTCCACCGGGGAAGGTGCCAGACAGGAGTTCTCCTGGTAGTTTTTACATTGCTCCGGTAGGCATCTGAAAGGCACCACAAAAGTTGTTCTACCTGCTTTCTGGGCTGAGATGGGGAACCGCTGAATTTTGGACTCGGCTGGTGACAAAATTTTAATAAATACACCCCATGCACAACTCCACTAGCGAAGGTGCCAGACAGGAGTTCTCCTGGTAGTTTTTACATTGCTCCGGTAGGCATCAAAAGGACACCACAAAAGTTGTTCTACCTGCTTTCTGGGCTGAGATGGGGAACCGCTGAATTTTGGACTCGGCTGGTGACAAAATGTTCCAAACACACCCCATGCACAACTCCACCGGGGAAGGTGCCAGGCAGGAGTTCTCTTGGTAGTTTTTACACTACCTTGGTAGGCAGCTGAAAGGCACCACAAAAGTTGTTCTACCTGCTTTCTGGGCTGAGATGGGGAATCGCTGAATTTTGGAGTCAGCCGGTGACAAAATGTTCCAAACACACCCCATGCACAACTCCACCGGGGAAGGTGCCAGACAGGAGTTCTGTTGGTAGTTTTTACATTGCTCCGGTAGGCATCTGAAAGACACCACAAAAGTTGTTCTACCTGCTTTCTGGGCTGAGATGGGGAACCGCTGAATTTTGGACTCGGCCGGTGACAAAATGTTCCAAACACACCCCATGCACAACTCCACCGGGGAAGGTGCCAGACAGGAGTTCTCCTGGTAGTTTTTACATTGCTCCGGTAGGCATCTGAAAGGCACCACAAAAGTTGTTCTACCTGCTTTCTGGGCTGAGATGGAGAACCGCTGAATTTTGGACTCGGCCGGTGACAAAATGTTCCAAACACACCCCATGCACAACTCCACCGGGGAAGGTGCCAGGCAGGAGTTCTCTTAATAGTTTTTACACTACCTTGGTAGGCAGCTGAAAGGCACCACAAAAGTTGTTCTACCTGCTTTCTGGGCTGAGATGGGGAACCGCTGAATTTTGGACTCGGCTGGTGACAAAATGTTCCAAACACACCCCATGCACAACTCCACTAGCGAAGGTGCCAGACAGGAGTTCTCCTGGTAGTTTTTACATTGCTCCGGTAGGCATCTGAAAGACACCACAAAAGTTGTTCTACCTGCTTTCTGGGCTGAGATGGGGAATCGCTGAATTTTGGAGTCAGCCGGTGACAAAATGTTCCAAACACACCCCATGCACAACTCCACCGGGGAAGGTGCCAGACAGGAGTTCTCCTGGTAGTTTTTACATTGCTCCGGTAGGCATCTGAAAGACACCACAAAAGTTGTTCTACCTGCTTTCTGGGCTGAGATGGGGAACCGCTGAATTTTGGACTCGGCCGGTGACAAAATGTTCCAAACACACCCCATGCACAACTCCACCGGGGAAGGTGCCAGACAGGAGTTCTCTTAGTAGTTTTTACACTACCTTGGTAGGCAGCTGAAAGGCACCACAAAAGTTGTTCTACCTGCTTTCTGGGCTGAGATGGGGAACCGCTGAATTTTGGACTCGGCTGGTGACAAAATGTTCCAAACACACCCCCTGCACAACTCCACCGGGGAAGGTGCCAGACAGGAGTTCTCCTGGTAGTTTTTACATTGCTCCGGTAGGCATCTGAAAGGCACCACAAAAGTTGTTCTACCTGCTTTCTGGGCTGAGATGGGGAACCGCTGAATTTTGGACTCGGCTGGTGACAAAATTTTAATAAATACACCCCATGCACAACTCCACTAGCGAAGGTGCCAGACAGGAGTTCTCCTGGTAGTTTTTACATTGCTCCGGTAGGCATCAAAAGGACACCACAAAAGTTGTTCTACCTGCTTTCTGGGCTGAGATGGGGAACCGCTGAATTTTGGACTCGGCCGGTGACAAAATGTTCCAAAGACACCCCATGCACAACTCCACCGGGGAAGGTGCCAGACAGGAGTTCTCTTAGTAGTTTTTACACTACCTTGGTAGGCAGCTGAAAGGCACCACAAAAGTTGTTCTACCTGCTTTCTGGGCTGAGATGGGGAACCGCTGAATTTTGGACTCGGCTGGTGACAAAATGTTCCAAACACACCCCATGCACAACTCCACCGGGGAAGGTGCCAGACAGGAGTTCTCCTGGTAGTTTTTACATTGCTCCGGTAGGCATCTGAAAGACACCACAAAAGTTGTTCTACCTGCTTTCTGGGCTGAGATGGGGAACCGCTGAATTTTGGACTCGGCCGGTGACAAAATGTTCCAAACACACCCCATGCACAACTCCACCGGGGAAGGTGCCAGGCAGGAGTTCTCTTGGTAGTTTTTACACTACCTTGGTAGGCAGCTGAAAGGCACCACAAAAGTTGTTCTACCTGCTTTCTGGGCTGAGATGGGGAACCGCTGAATTTTGGACTCGGCTGGTGACAAAATTTTAATAAATACACCCCATGCACAACTCCACTAGCGAAGGTGCCAGACAGGAGTTCTCCTGGTAGTTTTTACATTGCTCCGGTAGGCATCTGAAAGACACCACAAAAGTTGTTCTACCTGCTTTCTGGGCTGAGATGGGGAATCGCTGAATTTTGGAGTCAGCCGGTGACAAAATGTTCCAAACACACCCCATGCACAACTCCACCGGGGAAGGTGCCAGACAGGAGTTCTGTTGGTAGTTTTTACATTGCTCCGGTAGGCATCTGAAAGACACCACAAAAGTTGTTCTACCTGCTTTCTGGGCTGAGATGGGGAACCGCTGAATTTTGGACTCGGCCGGTGACAAAATGTTCCAAACACACCCCATGCACAACTCCACCGGGGAAGGTGCCAGACAGGAGTTCTCCTGGTAGTTTTTACATTGCTCCGGTAGGCATCTGAAAGACACCACAAAAGTTGTTCTACCTGCTTTCTGGGCTGAGATGGGGAACCGCTGAATTTTGGACTCGGCCGGTGACAAAATGTTCCAAACACACCCCATGCACAACTCCACCGGGGAAGGTGCCAGGCAGGAGTTCTCTTGGTAGTTTTTACACTACCTTGGTAGGCAGCTGAAAGGCACCACAAAAGTTGTTCTACCTGCTTTCTGGGCTGAGATGGGGAACCGCTGAATTTTGGACTCGGCTGGTGACAAAATGTTCCAAACACACCCCATGCACAACTCCACTAGCGAAGGTGCCAGACAGGAGTTCTCCTGGTAGTTTTTACATTGCTCCGGTAGGCATCTGAAAGACACCACAAAAGTTGTTCTACCTGCTTTCTGGGCTGAGATGGGGAATCGCTGAATTTTGGAGTCAGCCGGTGACAAAATGTTCCAAACACACCCCATGCACAACTCCACCGGGGAAGGTGCCAGACAGGAGTTCTGTTGGTAGTTTTTACATTGCTCCGGTAGGCATCTGAAAGACACCACAAAAGTTGTTCTACCTGCTTTCTGGGCTGAGATGGGGAACCGCTGAATTTTGGACTCGGCCGGTGACAAAATGTTCCAAACACACCCCATGCACAACTCCACCGGGGAAGGTGCCAGACAGGAGTTCTCTTAGTAGTTTTTACACTACCTTGGTAGGCAGCTGAAAGGCACCACAAAAGTTGTTCTACCTGCTTTCTGGGCTGAGATGGGGAACCGCTGAATTTTGGACTCGGCTGGTGACAAAATGTTCCAAACACACCCCATGCACAACTCCACCGGGGAAGGTGCCAGGCAGGAGTTCTCTTGGTAGTTTTTACACTACCTTGGTAGGCAGCTGAAAGGCACCACAAAAGTTGTTCTACCTGCTTTCTGGGCTGAGATGGGGAACCGCTGAATTTTGGACTCGGCTGGTGACAAAATGTTCCAAACACACCCCATGCACAACTCCACTAGCGAAGGTGCCAGACAGGAGTTCTCCTGGTAGTTTTTACATTGCTCCGGTAGGCATCTGAAAGACACCACAAAAGTTGTTCTACCTGCTTTCTGGGCTGAGATGGGGAATCGCTGAATTTTGGAGTCAGCCGGTGACAAAATGTTCCAAACACACCCCATGCACAACTCCACCGGGGAAGGTGCCAGACAGGAGTTCTCCTGGTAGTTTTTACATTGCTCCGGTAGGCATCTGAAAGACACCACAAAAGTTGTTCTACCTGCTTTCTGGGCTGAGATGGGGAACCGCTGAATTTTGGACTCGGCCGGTGACAAAATGTTCCAAACACACCCCATGCACAACTCCACCGGGGAAGGTGCCAGACAGGAGTTCTCCTGGTAGTTTTTACATTGCTCCGGTAGGCATCTGAAAGGCACCACAAAAGTTGTTCTACCTGCTTTCTGGGCTGAGATGGGGAACCGCTGAATTTTGGACTCGGCCGGTGACAAAATGTTCCAAACACACCCCATGCACAACTCCACCGGGGAAGGTGCCAGACAGGAGTTCTCTTGGTAGTTTTTACACTACCTTGGTAGGCAGCTGAAAGGCACCACAAAAGTTGTTCTACCTGCTTTCTGGGCTGAGATGGGGAACCGCTGAATTTTGGAGTCGGCTGGTGACAAAATGTTCCAAACACACCCCATGCACAACTCCACTAGCGAAGGTGCCAGACAGGAGTTCTCCTGGTAGTTTTTACATTGCTCCGGTAGGCATCTGAAAGACACCACAAAAGTTGTTCTACCTGCTTTCTGGGCTGAGATGGGGAATCGCTGAATTTTGGAGTCAGCCGGTGACAAAATGTTCCAAACACACCCCATGCACAACTCCACCGGGGAAGGTGCCAGACAGGAGTTCTGTTGGTAGTTTTTACATTGCTCCGGTAGGCATCTGAAAGACACCACAAAAGTTGTTCTACCTGCTTTCTGGGCTGAGATGGGGAACCGCTGAATTTTGGACTCGGCCGGTGACAAAATGTTCCAAACACACCCCATGCACAACTCCACCGGGGAAGGTGCCAGACAGGAGTTCTCTTAGTAGTTTTTACACTACCTTGGTAGGCAGCTGAAAGGCACCACAAAAGTTGTTCTACCTGCTTTCTGGGCTGAGATGGGGAACCGCTGAATTTTGGACTCGGCTGGTGACAAAATGTTCCAAACACACCCCCTGCACAACTCCACCGGGGAAGGTGCCAGACAGGAGTTCTCCTGGTAGTTTTTACATTGCTCCGGTAGGCATCTGAAAGACACCACAAAAGTTGTTCTACCTGCTTTCTGGGCTGAGATGGGGAATCGCTGAATTTTGGAGTCAGCCGGTGACAAAATGTTCCAAACACACCCCATGCACAACTCCACCGGGGAAGGTGCCAGACAGGAGTTCTGTTGGTAGTTTTTACATTGCTCCGGTAGGCATCTGAAAGACACCACAAAAGTTGTTCTACCTGCTTTCTGGGCTGAGATGGGGAACCGCTGAATTTTGGACTCGGCCGGTGACAAAATGTTCCAAACACACCCCATGCACAACTCCACCGGGGAAGGTGCCAGACAGGAGTTCTCTTAGTAGTTTTTACACTACCTTGGTAGGCAGCTGAAAGGCACCACAAAAGTTGTTCTACCTGCTTTCTGGGCTGAGATGGGGAACCGCTGAATTTTGGACTCGGCTGGTGACAAAATGTTCCAAACACACCCCCTGCACAACTCCACCGGGGAAGGTGCCAGACAGGAGTTCTCCTGGTAGTTTTTACATTGCTCAGGAAGGCATCTGAAAGACACCACAAAAGTTGTTCTACCTGCTTTCTGGGCTGAAATGGGGAACCGCTGAATTTTGGAGTCGGCTGGTGACAAAATTTTAATAAATACACCCCATGCACAACTCCACCGGGGAAGGTGCCAGACAGGAGTTCTCTTAATAGTTTTTACACTACCTTGGTAGGCAGCTGAAAGGCACCACAAAAGTTGTTCTACCTGCTTTCTGGGCTGAGATGGGGAACCGCTGAATTTTGGACTCGGCCGGTGACAAAATGTTCCAAACACACCCCATGCACAACTCCACCGGGGAAGGTGCCAGACAGGAGTTCTCTTAGTAGTTTTTACACTACCTTGGTAGGCAGCTGAAAGGCACCACAAAAGTTGTTCTACCTGCTTTCTGGGCTGAGATGGGGAACCGCTGAATTTTGGAGTCGGCTGGTGACAAAATGTTCCAAACACACCCCATGCACAACTCCACCGGGGAAGGTGCCAGACAGGAGTTCTCCTGGTAGTTTTTACATTGCTCCGGTAGGCATCTGAAAGACACCACAAAAGTTGTTCTACCTGCTTTCTGGGCTGAGATGGGGAATCGCTGAATTTTGGACTCGGCCGGTGACAAAATGTTCCAAACACACCCCATGCACAACTCCACCGGGGAAGGTGCCAGGCAGGAGTTCTCTTGGTAGTTTTTACACTACCTTGGTAGGCAGCTGAAAGGCACCACAAAAGTTGTTCTACCTGCTTTCTGGGCTGAGATGGGGAACAGCTGAATTTTGGACTCGGCTGGAGACAAAATGTTCCAAACACACCCCATGCACAACTCCACTAGCGAAGGTGCCAGACAGGAGTTCTCCTGGTAGTTTTTACATTGCTCCGGTAGGCATCTGAAAGACACCACAAAAGTTGTTCTACCTGCTTTCTGGGCTGAGATGGGGAATCGCTGAATTTTGGAGTCAGCCGGTGACAAAATGTTCCAAACACACCCCATGCACAACTCCACCGGGGAAGGTGCCAGACAGGAGTTCTGTTGGTAGTTTTTACATTGCTCCGGTAGGCATCTGAAAGACACCACAAAAGTTGTTCTACCTGCTTTCTGGGCTGAGATGGGGAACCGCTGAATTTTGGACTCGGCCGGTGACAAAATGTTCCAAACACACCCCATGCACAACTCCACCGGGGAAGGTGCCAGACAGGAGTTCTCTTAGTAGTTTTTACACTACCTTGGTAGGCAGCTGAAAGGCACCACAAAAGTTGTTCTACCTGCTTTCTGGGCTGAGATGGGGAACCGCTGAATTTTGGACTCGGCTGGTGACAAAATGTTCCAAACACACCCCATGCACAATTCCACCGGGGAAGGTGCCAGACAGGAGTTCTCCTGGTAGTTTTTACATTGCTCCGGTAGGCATCTGAAAGGCACCACAAAAGTTGTTCTACCTGCTTTCTGGGCTGAGATGGGGAACCGCTGAATTTTGGAGTCGGCCGGTGACAAAATGTTCCAAACACACCCCATGCACAACTCCACCGGGGAAGGTGCCAGACAGGAGTTCTCTTAATAGTTTTTACTCTACCTTGGTAGGCAGCTGAAAGGCACCACAAAAGTTGTTCTACCTGCTTTCTGGGCTGAGATGGGGAACAGCTGAATTTTGGACTCGGCTGGTGACAAAATTTTAATAAATACACCCCATGCACAACTCCACTAGCGAAGGTGCCAGGGACGAGTTCTGTTGGTAGTTTTTACATTGCTCCGGTAGGCATCAAAAGGACACCACAAAAGTTGTTCTACCTGCTTTCTGGGCTGAGATGGGGAACCGCTGAATTTTGGACTCGGCCGGTGACAAAATGTTCCAAAGACACCCCATGCACAACTCCACCGGGGAAGGTGCCAGACAGGAGTTCTCTTAGTAGTTTTTACACTACCTTGGTAGGCAGCTGAAAGGCACCACAAAAGTTATTCTACCTGCTTTCTGGGCTGAGATGGGGAACCGCTGAATTTTGGACTCGGCTGGTGACAAAATGTTCCAAACACACCCCATGCACAACTCCACCGGGGAAGGTGCCAGACAGGAGTTCTCCTGGTAGTTTTTACATTGCTCCGGTAGGCATCTGAAAGACACCACAAAAGTTGTTCTACCTGCTTTCTGGGCTGAGATGGGGAACCGCTGAATTTTGGACTCGGCCGGTGACAAAATGTTCCAAACACACCCCATGCACAACTCCACCGGGGAAGGTGCCAGGCAGGAGTTCTCTTAATAGTTTTTACACTACCTTGGTAGGCAGCTGAAAGGCACCACAAAAGTTGTTCTACCTGCTTTCTGGGCTGAGATGGGGAACCGCTGAATTTTGGACTCGGCCGGTGACAAAATGTTCCAAACACACCCCATGCACAACTCCACCGGGGAAGGTGCCAGACAGGAGTTCTCCTGGTAGTTTTTACATTGCTCCGGTAGGCATCTGAAAGACACCACAAAAGTTGTTCTACCTGCTTTCTGGGCTGAGATGGGGAACCGCTGAATTTTGGACTCGGCCGGTGACAAAATGTTCCAAACACACCCCATGCACAACTCCACCGGGGAAGGTGCCAGACAGGAGTTCTCTTAGTAGTTTTTACACTACCTTGGTAGGCAGCTGAAAGGCACCACAAAAGTTGTTCTTCCTGCTTTCTGGGCTGAGATGGGGAACCGCTGAATTTTGGACTCGGCCGGTGAAAAAATGTTCCAAACACACCCCATGCACAACTCCACCGGGGAAGGTGCCAGGCAGGAGTTCTCTTGGTAGTTTTTACACTACCTTGGTAGGCATCTGAAAGACACCACAAAAGTTGTTCTACCTGCTTTCTGGGCTGAGATGGGGAACCGCTGAATTTTTGGAGTCGGCTGGTGAACAAAATGTTCCAAACACACCCCATGCACAACTCCACCGGGGAAGGTGCCAGACAGGAGCTCTCCTGGTAGTTTTTACATTGCTCCGGTAGGCATCTGAAAGACACCACAAAAGTTGTTCTACCTGCTTTCTGGGCTGAGATGGGGAACCGCTGAATTTTGGAGTCGGCCGGTGACAAAATTTTAATAAATACACCCCATGCACAACTCCACTAGCGAAGGTGCCAGACAGGAGTTCTCCTGGTAGTTTTTACATTGCTCCGGTAGGCATCTGAAAGACACCACAAAAGTTGTTCTACCTGCTTTCTGGGCTGAGATGGGGAACCGCTGAATTTTGGACTCGGCCGGTGACAAAATGTTCCAAACACACCCCATGCACAACTCCACCGGGGAAGGTGCCAGACAGGAGTTCTCTTAGTAGTTTTTACACTACCTTGGTAGGCAGCTGAAAGGCACCACAAAAGTTGTTCTACCTGCTTTCTGGGCTGAGATGGGGAACCGCTGAATTTTGGAGTCGGCTGGTGACAAAATGTTCCAAACACACCCCATGCACAACTCCACCGGGGAAGGTGCCAGACAGGAGTTCTCCTGGTAGTTTTTACATTGCTCCGGTAGGCATCTGAAAGACACCACAAAAGTTGTTCTACCTGCTTTCTGGGCTGAGATGGGGAACCGCTGAATTTTGGACTCGGCCGGTGACAAAATGTTCCAAACACACCCCATGCACAACTCCACCGGGGAAGGTGCCAGGCAGGAGTTCTCTTGGTAGTTTTTACACTACCTTGGTAGGCAGCTGAAAGGCACCACAAAAGTTGTTCTACCTGCTTTCTGGGCTGAGATGGGGAACCGCTGAATTTTGGACTCGGCTGGTGACAAAATGTTCCAAACACACCCCATGCACAACTCCACTAGCGAAGGTGCCAGACAGGAGTTCTCCTGGTAGTTTTTACATTGCTCCGGTAGGCATCTGAAAGACACCACAAAAGTTGTTCTACCTGCTTTCTGGGCTGAGATGGGGAATCGCTGAATTTTGGAGTCAGCCGGTGACAAAATGTTCCAAACACACGCCATGCACAACTCCACCGGGGAAGGTGCCAGACAGGAGTTCTGTTGGTAGTTTTTACATTGCTCCGGTAGGCATCTGAAAGACACCACAAAAGTTGTTCTACCTGCTTTCTGGGCTGAGATGGGGAACCGCTGAATTTTGGACTCGGCCGGTGACAAAATGTTCCAAACACACCCCATGCACAACTCCACCGGGGAAGGTGCCAGACAGGAGTTCTCCTGGTAGTTTTTACATTGCTCCGGTAGGCATCTGAAAGACACCACAAAAGTTGTTCTACCTGCTTTCTGGGCTGAGATGGGGAACCGCTGAATTTTGGACTCGGCCGGTGACAAAACGTTCCAAACACACCCCATGCACAACTCCACCGGGGAAGGTGCCAGGCAGGAGTTCTCTTGGTAGTTTTTACACTACCTTGGTAGGCAGCTGAAAGGCACCACAAAAGTTGTTCTACCTGCTTTCTGGGCTGAGATGGGGAACCGCTGAATTTTGGACTCGGCTGGTGACAAAATGTTCCAAACACACCCCATGCACAACTCCACTAGCGAAGGTGCCAGACAGGAGTTCTCCTGGTAGTTTTTACATTGCTCCGGTAGGCATCTGAAAGACACCACAAAAGTTGTTCTACCTGCTTTCTGGGCTGAGATGGGGAATCGCTGAATTTTGGAGTCAGCCGGTGACAAAATGTTCCAAACACACCCCATGCACAACTCCACCGGGGAAGGTGCCAGACAGGAGTTCTGTTGGTAGTTTTTACATTGCTCCGGTAGGCATCTGAAAGACACCACAAAAGTTGTTCTACCTGCTTTCTGGGCTGAGATGGGGAACCGCTGAATTTTGGACTCGGCCGGTGACAAAATGTTCCAAACACACCCCATGCACAACTCCACCGGGGAAGGTGCCAGACAGGAGTTCTCTTAGTAGTTTTTACACTACCTTGGTAGGCAGCTGAAAGGCACCACAAAAGTTGTTCTACCTGCTTTCTGGGCTGAGATGGGGAACCGCTGAATTTTGGACTCGGCTGGTGACAAAATGTTCCAAACACACCCCATGCACAACTCCACCGGGGAAGGTGCCAGGCAGGAGTTCTCTTGGTAGTTTTTACACTACCTTGGTAGGCAGCTGAAAGGCACCACAAAAGTTGTTCTACCTGCTTTCTGGGCTGAGATGGGGAACCGCTGAATTTTGGACTCGGCTGGTGACAAAATGTTCCAAACACACCCCATGCACAACTCCACTAGCGAAGGTGCCAGACAGGAGTTCTCCTGGTAGTTTTTACATTGCTCCGGTAGGCATCTGAAAGACACCACAAAAGTTGTTCTACCTGCTTTCTGGGCTGAGATGGGGAATCGCTGAATTTTGGAGTCAGCCGGTGACAAAATGTTCCAAACACACCCCATGCACAACTCCACCGGGGAAGGTGCCAGACAGGAGTTCTGTTGGTAGTTTTTACATTGCTCCGGTAGGCATCTGAAAGACACCACAAAAGTTGTTCTACCTGCTTTCTGGGCTGAGATGGGGAACCGCTGAATTTTGGACTCGGCCGGTGACAAAATGTTCCAAACACACCCCATGCACAACTCCACCGGGGAAGGTGCCAGACAGGAGTTCTCTTAGTAGTTTTTACACTACCTTGGTAGGCAGCTGAAAGGCACCACAAAAGTTGTTCTACCTGCTTTCTGGGCTGAGATGGGGAACCGCTGAATTTTGGACTCGGCTGGTGACAAAATGTTCCAAACACACCCCCTGCACAACTCCACCGGGGAAGGTGCCAGACAGGAGTTCTCCTGGTAGTTTTTACATTGCTCCGGTAGGCATCTGAAAGACACCACAAAAGTTGTTCTACCTGCTTTCTGGGCTGAGATGGGGAATCGCTGAATTTTGGAGTCAGCCGGTGACAAAATGTTCCAAACACACCCCATGCACAACTCCACCGGGGAAGGTGCCAGACAGGAGTTCTCCTGGTAGTTTTTACATTGCTCCGGTAGGCATCTGAAAGACACCACAAAAGTTGTTCTACCTGCTTTCTGGGCTGAGATGGGGAACCGCTGAATTTTGGACTCGGCCGGTGACAAAATGTTCCAAACACACCCCATGCACAACTCCACCGGGGAAGGTGCCAGACAGGAGTTCTCTTAGTAGTTTTTACACTACCTTGGTAGGCAGCTGAAAGGCACCACAAAAGTTGTTCTACCTGCTTTCTGGGCTGAGATGGGGAACCGCTGAATTTTGGACTCGGCTGGTGACAAAATGTTCCAAACACACCCCCTGCACAACTCCACCGGGGAAGGTGCCAGACAGGAGTTCTCCTGGTAGTTTTTACATTGCTCCGGTAGGCATCTGAAAGACACCACAAAAGTTGTTCTACCTGCTTTCTGGGCTGAAATGGGGAACCGCTGAATTTTGGAGTCGGCTGGTGACAAAATTTTAATAAATACACCCCATGCACAACTCCACTAGCGAAGGTGCCAGGGACGAGTTCTGTTGGTAGTTTTTACATTGCTCCGGTAGGCATCTGAAAGACACCACAAAAGTTGTTCTACCTGCTTTCTGGGCTGAGATGGGGAACCGCTGAATTTTGGACTCGGCCGGTGACAAAATGTTCCAAACACACCCCATGCACAACTCCACCGGGGAAGGTGCCAGACAGGAGTTCTCTTAGTAGTTTTTACACTACCTTGGTAGGCAGCTGAAAGGCACCACAAAAGTTGTTCTACCTGCTTTCTGGGCTGAGATGGGGAACCGCTGAATTTTGGAGTCGGCTGGTGACAAAATGTTCCAAACACACCCCATGCACAACTCCACCGGGGAAGGTGCCAGACAGGAGTTCTCCTGGTAGTTTTTACATTGCTCCGGTAGGCATCTGAAAGACACCACAAAAGTTGTTCTACCTGCTTTCTGGGCTGAGATGGGGAATCGCTGAATTTTGGACTCGGCCGGTGACAAAATGTTCCAAACACACCCCATGCACAACTCCACCGGGGAAGGTGCCAGGCAGGAGTTCTCTTGGTAGTTTTTACACTACCTTGGTAGGCAGCTGAAAGGCACCACAAAAGTTGTTCTACCTGCTTTCTGGGCTGAGATGGGGAACAGCTGAATTTTGGACTCGGCTGGTGACAAAATGTTCCAAACACACCCCATGCACAACTCCACTAGCGAAGGTGCCAGACAGGAGTTCTCCTGGTAGTTTTTACATTGCTCCGGTAGGCATCTGAAAGACACCACAAAAGTTGTTCTACCTGCTTTCTGGGCTGAGATGGGGAATCGCTGAATTTTGGAGTCAGCCGGTGACAAAATGTTCCAAACACACCCCATGCACAACTCCACCGGGGAAGGTGCCAGACAGGAGTTCTGTTGGTAGTTTTTACATTGCTCCGGTAGGCATCTGAAAGACACCACAAAAGTTGTTCTACCTGCTTTCTGGGCTGAGATGGGGAACCGCTGAATTTTGGACTCGGCCGGTGACAAAATGTTCCAAACACACCCCATGCACAACTCCACCGGGGAAGGTGCCAGACAGGAGTTCTCTTAGTAGTTTTTACACTACCTTGGTAGGCAGCTGAAAGGCACCACAAAAGTTGTTCTACCTGCTTTCTGGGCTGAGATGGGGAACCGCTGAATTTTGGACTCGGCTGGTGACAAAATGTTCCAAACACACCCCATGCACAATTCCACCGGGGAAGGTGCCAGACAGGAGTTCTCCTGGTAGTTTTTACATTGCTCCGGTAGGCATCTGAAAGGCACCACAAAAGTTGTTCTACCTGCTTTCTGGGCTGAGATGGGGAACCGCTGAATTTTGGACTCGGCTGGTGACAAAATGTTCCAAACACACCCCATGCACAACTCCACCGGGGAAGGTGCCAGACAGGAGTTCTCTTAATAGTTTTTACACTACCTTGGTAGGCAGCTGAAAGGCACCACAAAAGTTGTTCTACCTGCTTTCTGGGCTGAGATGGGGAACAGCTGAATTTTGGACTCGGCTGGTGACAAAATTTTAATAAATACACCCCATGCACAACTCCACTAGCGAAGGTGCCAGGGACGAGTTCTGTTGGTAGTTTTTACATTGCTCCGGTAGGCATCAAAAGGACACCACAAAAGTTGTTCTACCTGCTTTCTGGGCTGAGATGGGGAACCGCTGAATTTTGGAGTCGGCCGGTGACAAAATGTTCCAAACACACCCCATGCACAACTCCACCGGGGAAGGTGCCAGACAGGAGTTCTCTTAGTAGTTTTTACACTACCTTGGTAGGCAGCTGAAAGGCACCACAAAAGTTGTTCTACCTGCTTTCTGGGCTGAGATGGGGAACCGCTGAATTTTGGACTCGGCTGGTGACAAAATGTTCCAAACACACCCCATGCACAATTCCACCGGGGAAGGTGCCAGACAGGAGTTCTCCTGGTAGTTTTTACATTGCTCCGGTAGGCATCTGAAAGGCACCACAAAAGTTGTTCTACCTGCTTTCTGGGCTGAGATGGGGAACCGCTGAATTTTGGAGTCGGCCGGTGACAAAATGTTCCAAACACACCCCATGCACAACTCCACCGGGGAAGGTGCCAGACAGGAGTTCTCTTAATAGTTTTTACACTACCTTGGTAGGCAGCTGAAAGGCACCACAAAAGTTGTTCTACCTGCTTTCTGGGCTGAGATGGGGAACAGCTGAATTTTGGACTCGGCTGGTGACAAAATTTTAATAAATACACCCCATGCACAACTCCACTAGCGAAGGTGCCAGGGACGAGTTCTGTTGGTAGTTTTTACATTGCTCCGGTAGGCATCAAAAGGACACCACAAAAGTTGTTCTACCTGCTTTCTGGGCTGAGATGGGGAACCGCTGAATTTTGGACTCGGCCGGTGACAAAATGTTCCAAACACACCCCATGCACAACTCCACCGGGGAAGGTGCCAGACAGGAGTTCTCTTAGTAGTTTTTACACTACCTTGGTAGGCAGCTGAAAGGCACCACAAAAGTTGTTCTACCTGCTTTCTGGGCTGAGATGGGGAACCGCTGAATTTTGGAGTCGGCTGGTGACAAAATGTTCCAAACACACCCCATGCACAACTCCACCGGGGAAGGTGCCAGACAGGAGTTCTCCTGGTAGTTTTTACATTGCTCCGGTAGGCATCTGAAAGACACCACAAAAGTTGTTCTACCTGCTTTCTGGGCTGAGATGGGGAATCGCTGAATTTTGGACTCGGCCGGTGACAAAATGTTCCAAAGACACCCCATGCACAACTCCACCGGGGAAGGTGCCAGGGACGAGTTCTGTTGGTAGTTTTTACACTACCTTGGTAGGCAGCTGAAAGGCACCACAAAAGTTGTTCTACCTGCTTTCTGGGCTGAGATGGGGAACAGCTGAATTTTGGAGTCGGCTGGTGACAAAATGTTCCAAACACACCCCATGCACAACTCCACTAGCGAAGGTGCCAGACAGGAGTTCTCCTGGTAGTTTTTACATTGCTCCGGTAGGCATCTGAAAGACACCACAAAAGTTGTTCTACCTGCTTTCTGGGCTGAGATGGGGAATCGCTGAATTTTGGAGTCAGCCGGTGACAAAATGTTCCAAACACACCCCATGCACAACTCCACCGGGGAAGGTGCCAGACAGGAGTTCTGTTGGTAGTTTTTACATTGCTCCGGTAGGCATCTGAAAGACACCACAAAAGTTGTTCTACCTGCTTTCTGGGCTGAGATGGGGAACCGCTGAATTTTGGACTCGGCCGGTGACAAAATGTTCCAAACACACCCCATGCACAACTCCACCGGGGAAGGTGCCAGACAGGAGTTCTCTTAGTAGTTTTTTACACTACCTTGGTAGGCAGCTGAAAGGCACCACAAAAGTTGTTCTACCTGCTTTCTGGGCTGAGATGGGGAACCGCTGAATTTTGGACTCGGCTGGTGACAAAATGTTCCAAACACACCCCATGCACAATTCCACCGGGGAAGGTGCCAGACAGGAGTTCTCCTGGTAGTTTTTACATTGCTCCGGTAGGCATCTGAAAGGCACCACAAAAGTTGTTCTACCTGCTTTCTGGGCTGAGATGGGGAACCGCTGAATTTTGGAGTCGGCCGGTGACAAAATGTTCCAAACACACCCCATGCACAACTCCACCGGGGAAGGTGCCAGACAGGAGTTCTCTTAACAGTTTTTACACTACCTTGGTAGGCAGCTGAAAGGCACCACAAAAGTTGTTCTACCTGCTTTCTGGGCTGAGATGGGGAACAGCTGAATTTTGGACTCGGCTGGTGACAAAATTTTAATAAATACACCCCATGCACAACTCCACTAGCGAAGGTGCCAGGGACGAGTTCTGTTGGTAGTTTTTACATTGCTCCGGTAGGCATCAAAAGGACACCACAAAAGTTTTTCTACCTGCTTTCTGGGCTGAGATGGGGAACCGCTGAATTTTGGACTCGGCCGGTGACAAAATGTTCCAAAGACACCCCATGCACAACTCCACCGGGGAAGGTGCCAGACAGGAGTTCTCTTAGTAGTTTTTACACTACCTTGGTAGGCAGCTGAAAGGCACCACAAAAGTTATTCTACCTGCTTTCTGGGCTGAGATGGGGAACCGCTGAATTTTGGACTCGGCTGGTGACAAAATGTTCCAAACACACCCCATGCACAACTCCACCGGGGAAGGTGCCAGACAGGAGTTCTCCTGGTAGTTTTTACATTGCTCCGGTAGGCATCTGAAAGACACCACAAAAGTTGTTCTACCTGCTTTCTGGGCTGAGATGGGGAAGCGCTGAATTTTGGACTCGGCCGGTGAAAAAATGTTCCAAACACACCCCATGCACAACTCCACCGGGGAAGGTGCCAGGCAGGAGTTCTCTTGGTAGTTTTTACACTACCTTGGTAGGCAGCTGAAAGGCACCACAAAAGTTGTTCTACCTGCTTTCTGGGCTGAGATGGGGAACCGCTGAATTTTGGAGTCGGCTGGTGACAAAATGTTCCAAACACACCCCATGCACAACTCCACCGGGGAAGGTGCCAGGCAGGAGTTCTCCTGGTAGTTTTTACATTGCTCCGGTAGGCATCTGAAAGACACCACAAAAGTTGTTCTACCTGCTTTCTGGGCTGAGATGGGGAATCGCTGAATTTTGGAGTCGGCCGGTGACAAAATGTTCCAAACACACCCCATGCACAACTCCACCGGGGAAGGTGCCAGACAGGAGTTCTTTTGGTAGTTTTTACATTGCTCGGGTAGGCATCAAAAGGACACCACAAAAGTTGTTCTTCCTGCTTTCTGGGCTGAGATGGGGAACCGCTGAATTTTGGACTCGGCCGGTGAAAAAATGTTCCAAACACACCCCATGCACAACTCCACTGGGGAAGGTGCCAGGCAGGAGTTCTCTTGGTAGTTTTTACACTACCTTGGTAGGCATCTGAAAGACACCACAAAAGTTGTTCTACCTGCTTTCTGGGCTGAGATGGGGAACCGCTGAATTTTTGGAGTCGGCTGGTGACAAAATGTTCCAAACACACCCCATGCACAACTCCACCGGGGAAGGTGCCAGACAGGAGCTCTCCTGGTAGTTTTTACATTGCTCCGGTAGGCATCTGAAAGACACCACAAAAGTTGTTCTACCTGCTTTCTGGGCTGAGATGGGGAACCGCTGAATTTTGGAGTCGGCCGGTGACAAAATGTTCCAAACACACCCCATGCACAACTCCACCGGGGAAGGTGCCAGACAGGAGTTCTCCTGGTAGTTTTTACATTGCTCCGGTAGGCATCTGAAAGACACCACAAAAGTTGTTCTACCTGCTTTCTGGGCTGAGATGGGGAATCGCTGAATTTTGGAGTCGGCCGGTGACAAAATGTTCCAAACACACCCCATGCACAACTCCACCGGGGAAGGTGCCAGACAGGAGTTCTGTTGGTAGTTTTTACATTGCTCGGGTAGGCATCAAAAGGACACCACAAAAGTTGTTCTTCCTGCTTTCTGGGCTGAGATGGGGAACCGCTGAATTTTGGACTCGGCCGGTGAAAAAATGTTCCAAACACACCCCATGCACAACTCCACTGGGGAAGGTGCCAGGCAGGAGTTCTCTTGGTAATTTTTACACTACCTTGGTAGGCATCTGAAAGACACCACAAAAGTTGTTCTACCTGCTTTCTGGGCTGAGATGGGGAACCGCTGAATTTTTGGAGTCGGCCGGTGACAAAATGTTCCAAACACACCCCATGCACAACTCCACCGGGGAAGGTGCCAGACAGGAGCTCTCCTGGTAGTTTTTACATTGCTCCGGTAGGCATCTGAAAGACACCACAAAAGTTGTTCTACCTGCTTTCTGGGCTGAGATGGGGAACCGCTGAATTTTGGACTCGGCCGGTGACAAAATGTTCCAAACACACCCCATGCACAACTCCACCGGGGAAGGTGCCAGACAGGAGTTCTCTTAATAGTTTTTACACTACCTTGGTAGGCAGCTGAAAGGCACCACAAAAGTTGTTCTACCTGCTTTCTGGGCTGAGATGGGGAACCGCTGAATTTTGGACTCGGCTGGTGACAAAATGTTCCAAACACACCCCATGCACAACTCCACCGGGGAAGGTGCCAGACAGGAGTTCTCCTGGTAGTTTTTACATTGCTCCGGTAGGCATCTGAAAGACACCACAAAAGTTGTTCTACCTGCTTTCTGGGCTGAGATGGGGAACCGCTGAATTTTGGACTCGGCCGGTGACAAAATGTTCCAAACACACCCCATGCACAACTCCACCGGGGAAGGTGCCAGGCAGGAGTTCTCTTAATAGTTTTTACACTACCTTGGTAGGCAGCTGAAAGGCACCACAAAAGTTGTTCTACCTGCTTTCTGGGCTGAGATGGGGAACCGCTGAATTTTGGACTCGGCTGGTGACAAAATTTTAATAAATACACCCCATGCACAACTCCACTAGCGAAGGTGCCAGGGACGAGTTCTGTTGGTAGTTTTTACATTGCTCCGGTAGGCATCAAAAGGACACCACAAAAGTTGTTCTACCTGCTTTCTGGGCTGAGATGGGGAACCGCTGAATTTTGGACTCGGCCGGTGACAAAATGTTCCAAACACACCCCATGCACAACTCCACCGGGGAAGGTGCCAGACAGGAGTTCTCTTAGTAGTTTTTACACTACCTTGGTAGGCAGCTGAAAGGCACCACAAAAGTTATTCTACCTTCTTTCTGGGCTGAGATGGGGAACCGCTGAATTTTGGACTCGGCTGGTGACAAAATGTTCCAAACACACCCCATGCACAACTCCACCGGGGAAGGTGCCAGACAGGAGTTCTCCTGGTAGTTTTTACATTGCTCCGGTAGGCATCTGAAAGACACCACAAAAGTTGTTCTACCTGCTTTCTGGGCTGAGATGGGGAAGCGCTGAATTTTGGAGTCGGCCGGTGACAAAATGTTCCAAACACACCCCCTGCACAACTCCACCGGGGAAGGTGCCAGGCAGGCGTTCTCTTGGTAGTTTTTACACTACCTTGGTAGGCAGCTGAAAGACACCACAAAAGTTGTTCTACCTGCTTTCTGGGCTGAGATGGGGAACCGCTGAATTTTGGAGTCGGCCGGTGACAAAATGTTCCAAACACACCCCATGCACAACTCCACCGGGGAAGGTGCCAGACAGGAGTTCTGTTGGTAGTTTTTACATTGCTCGGGTAGGCATCAAAAGGACACCACAAAAGTTGTTCTTCCTGCTTTCTGGGCTGAGATGGGGAACCGCTGAATTTTGGAGTCGGCCGGTGAAAAAATGTTCCAAACACACCCCATGCACAACTCCACTGGGGAAGGTGCCAGGCAGGAGTTCTCTTGGTAGTTTTTACACTACCTTGGTAGGCATCTGAAAGACACCACAAAAGTTGTTCTACCTGCTTTCTGGGCTGAGATGGGGAACCGCTGAATTTTTGGAGTCGGCTGGTGACAAAATGTTCCAAACACACCCCATGCACAACTCCACCGGGGAAGGTGCCAGACAGGAGTTCTCCTGGTAGTTTTTACATTGCTCCGGTAGGCATCTGAAAGACACCACAAAAGTTGTTCTACCTGCTTTCTGGGCTGAGATGGGGAACCGCTGAATTTTGGAGTCGGCCGGTGACAAAATGTTCCAAACACACCCCATGCACAACTCCACCGGGGAAGGTGCCAGACAGGAGTTCTCTTAATAGTTTTTACACTACCTTGGTAGGCAGCTGAAAGGCACCACAAAAGTTGTTCTACCTGCTTTCTGGGCTGAGATGGGGAACCGCTGAATTTTGGACTCGGCTGGTGACAAAATGTTCCAAACACACCCCATGCACAACTCCACCGGGGAAGGTGCCAGACAGGAGTTCTCCTGGTAGTTTTTACATTGCTCCGGTAGGCATCTGAAAGACACCACAAAAGTTGTTCTACCTGCTTTCTGGGCTGAGATGGGGAACCGCTGAATTTTGGACTCGGCCGGTGACAAAATGTTCCAAACACACCCCATGCACAACTCCACCGGGGAAGGTGCCAGGCAGGAGTTCTCTTAATAGTTTTTACACTACCTTGGTAGGCAGCTGAAAGGCACCACAAAAGTTGTTCTACCTGCTTTCTGGGCTGAGATGGGGAACCGCTGAATTTTGGACTCGGCTGGTGACAAAATTTTAATAAATACACCCCATGCACAACTCCACTAGCGAAGGTGCCAGGGACGAGTTCTGTTGGTAGTTTTTACATTGCTCCGGTAGGCATCAAAAGGACACCACAAAAGTTGTTCTACCTGCTTTCTGGGCTGAGATGGGGAACCGCTGAATTTTGGACTCGGCCGGTGACAAAATGTTCCAAAGACACCCCATGCACAACTCCACCGGGGAAGGTGCCAGACAGGAGTTCTCTTAGTAGTTTTTACACTACCTTGGTAGGCAGCTGAAAGGCACCACAAAAGTTATTCTACCTGCTTTCTGGGCTGAGATGGGGAACCGCTGAATTTTGGACTCGGCTGGTGACAAAATGTTCCAAACACACCCCATGCACAACTCCACCGGGGAAGGTGCCAGACAGGAGTTCTCCTGGTAGTTTTTACATTGCTCCGGTAGGAATCTGAAAGACACCACAAAAGTTGTTCTTCCTGCTTTCTGGGCTGAGATGGGGAACCGCTGAATTTTGGAGTCGGCCGGTGACAAAATGTTCCAAACACACCCCCTGCACAACTCCACCGGGGAAGGTGCCAGGCAGGAGTTCTCTTAGTAGTTTTTACACTACCTTGGTACGCATCTGAAAGACACCACAAAAGTTGTTCTACCTGCTTTCTGGGCTGAGATGGGGAACCGCTGAATTTTGGACTCGGCTGGTGACAAAATGTTCCAAACACACCCCATGCACAACTCCACCAGGGAAGGTGCCAGACAAGAGTTCTCTTGATAGTTTTTACACTACCTTGGTAGGCAGCTGAAAGGCACCACAAAAGTTGTTCTACCTGCTTTCTGGGCTGAGATGGGGAACAGCTGAATTTTGGACTCGGCTGGTGACAAAATTTTAATAAATACACCCCATGCACAACTCCACTAGCAAAGGTGCCAGGGACGAGTTCTGTTGGTAGTTTTTACATTGCTCCGGTAGGCATCAAAGGGACACCACAAAAGTTGTTCTACCTGCTTTCTGGGCTGAGATGGGGAACAGCTGAATTTTGGACTCGGCCGGTGACAAAATGTTCCAAACACACCCCATGCACAACTCCACCGGGGAAGGTGCCAGACAAGAGTTCTCTTGATAGTTTTTACACTACCTTGGTAGGCAGCTGAAAGGCACCACAAAAGTTGTTCTACCTGCTTTCTGGGCTGAGATGGGGAACCGCTGAATTTTGGACTCGGCTGGTGACAAAATTTTAATAAATACACCCCATGCACAACTCCACTAGCGAAGGTGCCAGGGACGAGTTCTGTTGGTAGTTTTTACATTGCTCCGGTAGGCATCAAAAGGACACCACAAAAGTTGTTCTACCTGCTTTCTGGGCTGAGATGGGGAACCGCTGAATTTTGGACTCGGCCGGTGACAAAATGTTCCAAACACACCCCATGCACAACTCCACCGGGGAAGGTGCCAGGCAGGAGTTCTCTTGGTAGTTTTTACACTACCTTGGTAGGCAGCTGAAAGACACCACAAAAGTTGTTCTTCCTGCTTTCTGGGCTGAGATGGGGAACCGCTGAATTTTGGAGTCGGCCGGTGACAAAATGTTCCAAACACACCCCATGCACAACTCCACCGGGGAAGGTGCCAGACAGGAGTTCTCCTGGTAGTTTTTACATTGCTCCGGTAGGCATCTGAAAGACACCACAAAAGTTGTTCTACCTGCTTTCTGGGCTGAGATGGGGAATCGCTGAATTTTGGAGTCGGCCGGTGACAAAATGTTCCAAACACACCCCATGCACAACTCCACCGGGGAAGGTGCCAGACAGGAGTTCTGTTGGTAGTTTTTACATTGCTCGGGTAGGCATCAAAAGGACACCACAAAAGTTGTTCTTCCTGCTTTCTGGGCTGAGATGGGGAACCGCTGAATTTTGGACTCGGCCGGTGAAAAAATGTTCCAAACACACCCCATGCACAACTCCACTGGGGAAGGTGCCAGGCAGGAGTTCTCTTGGTAGTTTTTACACTACCTTGGTAGGCATCTGAAAGACACCACAAAAGTTGTTCTACCTGCTTTCTGGGCTGAGATGGGGAACCGCTGAATTTTTGGAGTCGGCCGGTGACAAAATGTTCCAAACACACCCCATGCACAACTCCACCGGGGAAGGTGCCAGACAGGAGCTCTCCTGGTAGTTTTTACATTGCTCCGGTAGGCATCTGAAAGACACCACAAAAGTTGTTCTACCTGCTTTCTGGGCTGAGATGGGGAACCGCTGAATTTTGGACTCGGCCGGTGACAAAATGTTCCAAACACACCCCATGCACAACTCCACCGGGGAAGGTGCCAGACAGGAGTTCTCTTAATAGTTTTTACACTACCTTGGTAGGCAGCTGAAAGGCACCACAAAAGTTGTTCTACCTGCTTTCTGGGCTGAGATGGGGAACCGCTGAATTTTGGACTCGGCCGGTGACAAAATGTTCCAAACACACCCCATGCACAACTCCACCGGGGAAGGTGCCAGACAGGAGTTCTCCTGGTAGTTTTTACATTGCTCCGGTAGGCATCTGAAAGACACCACAAAAGTTGTTCTACCTGCTTTCTGGGCTGAGATGGGGAACCGCTGAATTTTGGACTCGGCCGGTGACAAAATGTTCCAAACACACCCCATGCACAACTCCACCGGGGAAGGTGCCAGGCAGGAGTTCTCTTAATAGTTTTTACACTACCTTGGTAGGCAGCTGAAAGGCACCACAAAAGTTGTTCTACCTGCTTTCTGGGCTGAGATGGGGAACCGCTGAATTTTGGAGTCGGCCGGTGACAAAATGTTCCAAACACACCCCATGCACAACTCCACCGGGGAAGGTGCCAGACAGGAGTTCTCCTGGTAGTTTTTACATTGCTCCAGTAGGCATCTGAAAGACACCACAAAAGTTGTTCTACCTGCTTTCTGGGCTGAGATGGGGAACCGCTGAATTTTGGACTCGGCTGGTGACAAAATGTTCCAAACACACCCCATGCACAACTCCACCGGGGAAGGTGCCAGACAGGAGTTCTCCTGGTAGTTTTTACATTGCTCCGGTAGGCATCTGAAAGACACCACAAAAGTTGTTCTACCTGCTTTCTGGGCTGAGATGGGGAACCGCTGAATTTTGGACTCGGCCGGTGACAAAATGTTCCAAACACACCCCATGCACAACTCCACCGGGGAAGGTGCCAGGCAGGAGTTCTCTTAATAGTTTTTACACTACCTTGGTAGGCAGCTGAAAGGCACCACAAAAGTTGTTCTACCTGCTTTCTGGGCTGAGATGGGGAACCGCTGAATTTTGGACTCGGCTGGTGACAAAATGTTCCAAACACACCCCATGCACAATTCCACCGGGGAAGGTGCCAGACAGGAGTTCTCCTGGTAGTTTTTACATTGCTCCGGTAGGCATCAAAAGGACACCACAAAAGTTGTTCTACCTGCTTTCTGGGCTGAGATGGGGAAACGCTGAATTTTGGACTCGGCCGGTGACAAAATGTTCCAAAGACACCCCATGCACAACTCCACCGGGGAAGGTGCCAGACAGGAGTTCTCTTAGTAGTTTTTACACTACCTTGGTAGGCAGCTGAAAGGCACCACAAAAGTTATTCTACCTGCTTTCTGGGCTGAGATGGGGAACCGCTGAATTTTGGACTCGGCTGGTGACAAAATGTTCCAAACACACCCCATGCACAACTCCACTAGCGAAGGTGCCAGACAGGAGTTCTCCTGGTAGTTTTTACATTGCTCCGGTAGGCATCTGAAAGACACCACAAAAGTTGTTCTACCTGCTTTCTGGGCTGAGATGGGGAACCGCTGAATTTTGGACTCGGCTGGTGACAAAATGTTCCAAACACACCCCATGCACAATTCCACCGGGGAAGGTGCCAGACAGGAGTTCTCCTGGTAGTTTTTACATTGCTCCGGTAGGCATCAAAAGGACACCACAAAAGTTGTTCTACCTGCTTTCTGGGCTGAGATGGGGAACCGCTGAATTTTGGACTCGGCCGGTGACAAAATGTTCCAAAGACACCCCATGCACAACTCCACCGGGGAAGGTGCCAGACAGGAGTTCTCTTAGTAGTTTTTACACTACCTTGGTAGGCAGCTGAAAGGCACCACAAAAGTTATTCTACCTGCTTTCTGGGCTGAGATGGGGAACCGCTGAATTTTGGACTCGGCTGGTGACAAAATGTTCCAAACACACCCCATGCACAACTCCACCGGGGAAGGTGCCAGACAGGAGTTCTCTTGGTAGTTTTTACACTACCTTGGTAGGCAGCTGAAAGGCACCACAAAAGTTGTTCTACCTGCTTTCTGGGCTGAGATGGGGAACCGCTGAATTTTGGAGTCGGCCGGTGACAAAATGTTCCAAACACACCCCATGCACAACTCCACCGGGGAAGGTGCCAGACAGGAGTTCTCCTGGTAGTTTTTACATTGCTCCAGTAGGCATCTGAAAGACACCACAAAAGTTGTTCTACCTGCTTTCTGGGCTGAGATGGGGAACCGCTGAATTTTGGACTCGGCTGGTGACAAAATGTTCCAAACACACCCCATGCACAATTCCACCGGGGAAGGTGCCAGACAGGAGTTCTCCTGGTAGTTTTTACATTGCTCCGGTAGGCATCTGAAAGACACCACAAAAGTTGTTCTACCTGCTTTCTGGGCTGAGATGGGGAACCGCTGAATTTTGGACTCGGCCGGTGACAAAATGTTCCAAACACACCCCATGCACAACTCCACCGGGGAAGGTGCCAGGCAGGAGTTCTCTTAATAGTTTTTACACTACCTTGGTAGGCAGCTGAAAGGCACCAGAAAAGTTGTTCTACCTGCTTTCTGGGCTGAGATGGGGAACCGCTGAATTTTGGACTCGCCTGGTGACAAAATTTTAATAAATACACCCCATGCACAACTCCACTAGCGAAGGTGCCAGGGACGAGTTCTGTTGGTAGTTTTTACATTGCTCCGGTAGGCATCAAAAGGACACCACAAAAGTTGTTCTACCTGCTTTCTGGGCTGAGATGGGGAACCGCTGAATTTTGGACTCGGCCGGTGACAAAATGTTCCAAAGACACCCCATGCACAACTCCACCGGGGAAGGTGCCAGACAGGAGTTCTCTTAGTAGTTTTTACACTACCTTGGTAGGCAGCTGAAAGGCACCACAAAAGTTATTCTACCTGCTTTCTGGGCTGAGATGGGGAACCGCTGAATTTTGGACTCGGCTGGTGACAAAATGTTCCAAACACACCCCATGCACAACTCCACCGGGGAAGGTGCCAGGCAGGAGTTCTCCTGGTAGTTTTTACATTGCTCCGGTAGGCATCTGAAAGACAGCACAAAATTGTTCTTCCTGCTTTCTGGGCTGAGATGGGGAACCGCTGAATTTTGGACTCGGCCGGTGACAAAATGTTCCAAACACACCCCCTGCACAACTCCACCGGGGAAGGTGCCAGGCAGGAGTTCTCTTAGTAGTTTTTACACTACCTTGGTACGCATCTGAAAGACACCACAAAAGTTGTTCTACCTGCTTTCTGGGCTGAGATGGGGAACCGCTGAATTTTGGACTCGGCCGGTGACAAAATGTTCCAAACACACCCCATGCACAACTCCACTAGCGAAGGTGCCAGACAGGAGTTCTCCTGGTAGTTTTTACATTGCTCCGGTAGGCATCTGAAAGACACCACAAAAGTTGTTCTACCTGCTTTCTGGGCTGAGATGGGGAACCGCTGAATTTTGGACTCGGCTGGTGACAAAATGTTCCAAACACACCCCATGCACAATTCCACCGGGGAAGGTGCCAGACAGGAGTTCTCCTGGTAGTTTTTACATTGCTCCGGTAGGCATCAAAAGGACACCACAAAAGTTGTTCTACCTGCTTTCTGGGCTGAGATGGGGAACCGCTGAATTTTGGACTCGGCCGGTGACAAAATGTTCCAAAGACACCCCATGCACAACTCCACCGGGGAAGGTGCCAGGCAGGAGTTCTCTTAATAGTTTTTACACTACCTTGGTAGGCAGCTGAAAGGCACCACAAAAGTTGTTCTACCTGCTTTCTGGGCTGAGATGGGGAACCGCTGAATTTTGGACTCGGCCGGTGACAAAATGTTCCAAACACACCCCATGCACAACTCCACCGGGGAAGGTGCCAGACAGGAGTTCTCCTGGTAGTTTTTACATTGCTCCAGTAGGCATCTGAAAGACACCACAAAAGTTGTTCTACCTGCTTTCTGGGCTGAGATGGGGAACCGCTGAATTTTGGACTCGGCTGGTGACAAAATGTTCCAAACACACCCCATGCACAATTCCACCGGGGAAGGTGCCAGACAGGAGTTCTCCTGGTAGTTTTTACATTGCTCCGGTAGGCATCTGAAAGACACCACAAAAGTTGTTCTACCTGCTTTCTGGGCTGAGATGGGGAACCGCTGAATTTTGGACTCGGCCGGTGACAAAATGTTCCAAACACACCCCATGCACAACTCCACCGGGGAAGGTGCCAGGCAGGAGTTCTCTTAATAGTTTTTACACTACCTTGGTAGGCAGCTGAAAGGCACCAGAAAAGTTGTTCTACCTGCTTTCTGGGCTGAGATGGGGAACCGCTGAATTTTGGACTCGCCTGGTGACAAAATTTTAATAAATACACCCCATGCACAACTCCACTAGCGAAGGTGCCAGGGACGAGTTCTGTTGGTAGTTTTTACATTGCTCCGGTAGGCATCAAAAGGACACCACAAAAGTTGTTCTACCTGCTTTCTGGGCTGAGATGGGGAAACGCTGAATTTTGGACTCGGCCGGTGACAAAATGTTCCAAAGACACCCCATGCACAACTCCACCGGGGAAGGTGCCAGACAGGAGTTCTCTTAGTAGTTTTTACACTACCTTGGTAGGCAGCTGAAAGGCACCACAAAAGTTATTCTACCTGCTTTCTGGGCTGAGATGGGGAACCGCTGAATTTTGGACTCGGCTGGTGACAAAATGTTCCAAACACACCCCATGCACAACTCCACTAGCGAAGGTGCCAGACAGGAGTTCTCCTGGTAGTTTTTACATTGCTCCGGTAGGCATCTGAAAGACACCACAAAAGTTGTTCTACCTGCTTTCTGGGCTGAGATGGGGAACCGCTGAATTTTGGACTCGGCTGGTGACAAAATGTTCCAAACACACCCCATGCACAATTCCACCGGGGAAGGTGCCAGACAGGAGTTCTCCTGGTAGTTTTTACATTGCTCCGGTAGGCATCAAAAGGACACCACAAAAGTTGTTCTACCTGCTTTCTGGGCTGAGATGGGGAACCGCTGAATTTTGGACTCGGCCGGTGACAAAATGTTCCAAAGACACCCCATGCACAACTCCACCGGGGAAGGTGCCAGACAGGAGTTCTCTTAGTAGTTTTTACACTACCTTGGTAGGCAGCTGAAAGGCACCACAAAAGTTGTTCTACCTGCTTTCTGGGCTGAGATGGGGAACCGCTGAATTTTGGACTCGGCCGGTGACAAAATGTTCCAAACACACCCCATGCACAACTCCACCGGGGAAGGTGCCAGGCAGGAGTTCTCTTAATAGTTTTTACACTACCTTGGTAGGCAGCTGAAAGGCACCACAAAAGTTGTTCTACCTGCTTTCTGGGCTGAGATGGGGAACCGCTGAATTTTGGAGTCGGCCGGTGACAAAATGTTCCAAACACACCCCATGCACAACTCCACCGGGGAAGGTGCCAGACAGGAGTTCTCCTGGTAGTTTTTACATTGCTCCAGTAGGCATCTGAAAGACACCACAAAAGTTGTTCTACCTGCTTTCTGGGCTGAGATGGGGAACCGCTGAATTTTGGACTCGGCTGGTGACAAAATGTTCCAAACACACCCCATGCACAATTCCACCGGGGAAGGTGCCAGACAGGAGTTCTCCTGGTAGTTTTTACATTGCTCCGGTAGGCATCTGAAAGACACCACAAAAGTTGTTCTACCTGCTTTCTGGGCTGAGATGGGGAACCGCTGAATTTTGGACTCGGCCGGTGACAAAATGTTCCAAACACACCCCATGCACAACTCCACCGGGGAAGGTGCCAGGCAGGAGTTCTCTTAATAGTTTTTACACTACCTTGGTAGGCAGCTGAAAGGCACCAGAAAAGTTGTTCTACCTGCTTTCTGGGCTGAGATGGGGAACCGCTGAATTTTGGACTCGCCTGGTGACAAAATTTTAATAAATACACCCCATGCACAACTCCACTAGCGAAGGTGCCAGGGACGAGTTCTGTTGGTAGTTTTTACATTGCTCCGGTAGGCATCAAAAGGACACCACAAAAGTTGTTCTACCTGCTTTCTGGGCTGAGATGGGGAACCGCTGAATTTTGGACTCGGCCGGTGACAAAATGTTCCAAAGACACCCCATGCACAACTCCACCGGGGAAGGTGCCAGACAGGAGTTCTCTTAGTAGTTTTTACACTACCTTGGTAGGCAGCTGAAAGGCACCACAAAAGTTATTCTACCTGCTTTCTGGGCTGAGATGGGGAACCGCTGAATTTTGGACTCGGCTGGTGACAAAATGTTCCAAACACACCCCATGCACAACTCCACCGGGGAAGGTGCCAGGCAGGAGTTCTCCTGGTAGTTTTTACATTGCTCCGGTAGGCATCTGAAAGACAGCACAAAATTGTTCTTCCTGCTTTCTGGGCTGAGATGGGGAACCGCTGAATTTTGGACTCGGCCGGTGACAAAATGTTCCAAACACACCCCCTGCACAACTCCACCGGGGAAGGTGCCAGGCAGGAGTTCTCTTAGTAGTTTTTACACTACCTTGGTACGCATCTGAAAGACACCACAAAAGTTGTTCTACCTGCTTTCTGGGCTGAGATGGGGAACCGCTGAATTTTGGACTCGGCCGGTGACAAAATGTTCCAAACACACCCCATGCACAACTCCACTAGCGAAGGTGCCAGACAGGAGTTCTCCTGGTAGTTTTTACATTGCTCCGGTAGGCATCTGAAAGACACCACAAAAGTTGTTCTACCTGCTTTCTGGGCTGAGATGGGGAACCGCTGAATTTTGGACTCGGCTGGTGACAAAATGTTCCAAACACACCCCATGCACAATTCCACCGGGGAAGGTGCCAGACAGGAGTTCTCCTGGTAGTTTTTACATTGCTCCGGTAGGCATCAAAAGGACACCACAAAAGTTGTTCTACCTGCTTTCTGGGCTGAGATGGGGAACCGCTGAATTTTGGACTCGGCCGGTGACAAAATGTTCCAAAGACACCCCATGCACAACTCCACCGGGGAAGGTGCCAGACAGGAGTTCTCTTAGTAGTTTTTACACTACCTTGGTAGGCAGCTGAAAGGCACCACAAAAGTTGTTCTACCTGCTTTCTGGGCTGAGATGGGGAACCGCTGAATTTTGGACTCGGCTGGTGACAAAATGTTCCAAACACACCCCATGCACAACTCCACCGGGGAAGGTGCCAGACAGGAGTTCTCTTGGTAGTTTTTACACTACCTTGGTAGGCATCTGAAAGACACCACAAAAGTTGTTCTACCTGCTTTCTGGGCTGAGATGGGGAACCGCTGAATTTTTGGAGTCGGCTGGTGACAAAATGTTCCAAACACACCCCATGCACAACTCCACCGGGGAAGGTGCCAGACAGGAGCTCTCCTGGTAGTTTTTACATTGCTCCGGTAGGCATCTGAAAGACACCACAAAAGTTGTTCTACCTGCTTTCTGGGCTGAGATGGGGAACCGCTGAATTTTGGACTCGGCCGGTGACAAAATGTTCCAAACACACCCCATGCACAACTCCACCGGGGAAGGTGCCAGACAGGAGTTCTCTTAATAGTTTTTACACTACCTTGGTAGGCAGCTGAAAGGCACCACAAAAGTTGTTCTACCTGCTTTCTGGGCTGAGATGGGGAACCGCTGAATTTTGGACTCGGCTGGTGACAAAATGTTCCAAACACACCCCATGCACAACTCCACCGGGGAAGGTGCCAGACAGGAGTTCTCCTGGTAGTTTTTACATTGCTCCGGTAGGCATCTGAAAGACACCACAAAAGTTGTTCTACCTGCTTTCTGGGCTGAGATGGGGAACCGCTGAATTTTGGACTCGGCCGGTGACAAAATGTTCCAAACACACCCCATGCACAACTCCACCGGGGAAGGTGCCAGGCAGGAGTTCTCTTGGTAGTTTTTACACTACCTTGGTAGGCATCTGAAAGACACCACAAAAGTTGTTCTACCTGCTTTCTGGGCTGAGATGGGGAACCGCTGAATTTTTGGAGTCGGCTGGTGACAAAATGTTCCAAACACACCCCATGCACAACTCCACCGGGGAAGGTGCCAGACAGGAGCTCTCCTGGTAGTTTTTACATTGCTCCGGTAGGCATCTGAAAGACACCACAAAAGTTGTTCTACCTGCTTTCTGGGCTGAGATGGGGAACCGCTGAATTTTGGACTCGGCCGGTGACAAAATGTTCCAAACACACCCCATGCACAACTCCACCGGGGAAGGTGCCAGACAGGAGTTCTCTTAATAGTTTTTACACTACCTTGGTAGGCAGCTGAAAGGCACCACAAAAGTTGTTCTACCTGCTTTCTGGGCTGAGATGGGGAACCGCTGAATTTTGGACTCGGCTGGTGACAAAATGTTCCAAACACACCCCATGCACAACTCCACCGGGGAAGGTGCCAGACAGGAGTTCTCCTGGTAGTTTTTACATTGCTCCGGTAGGCATCTGAAAGACACCACAAAAGTTGTTCTACCTGCTTTCTGGGCTGAGATGGGGAACCGCTGAATTTTGGACTCGGCCGGTGACAAAATGTTCCAAACACACCCCATGCACAACTCCACCGGGGAAGGTGCCAGGCAGGAGTTCTCTTAATAGTTTTTACACTACCTTGGTAGGCAGCTGAAAGGCACCACAAAAGTTGTTCTACCTGCTTTCTGGGCTGAGATGGGGAACCGCTGAATTTTGGACTCGGCCGGTGACAAAATGTTCCAAACACACCCCATGCACAACTCCACCGGGGAAGGTGCCAGACAGGAGTTCTCCTGGTAGTTTTTACATTGCTCCAGTAGGCATCTGAAAGACACCACAAAAGTTGTTCTACCTGCTTTCTGGGCTGAGATGGGGAACCGCTGAATTTTGGACTCGGCTGGTGACAAAATGTTCCAAACACACCCCATGCACAATTCCACCGGGGAAGGTGCCAGACAGGAGTTCTCCTGGTAGTTTTTACATTGCTCCGGTAGGCATCTGAAAGACACCACAAAAGTTGTTCTACCTGCTTTCTGGGCTGAGATGGGGAACCGCTGAATTTTGGACTCGGCCGGTGACAAAATGTTCCAAACACACCCCATGCACAACTCCACCGGGGAAGGTGCCAGGCAGGAGTTCTCTTAATAGTTTTTACACTACCTTGGTAGGCAGCTGAAAGGCACCAGAAAAGTTGTTCTACCTGCTTTCTGGGCTGAGATGGGGAACCGCTGAATTTTGGACTCGCCTGGTGACAAAATTTTAATAAATACACCCCATGCACAACTCCACTAGCGAAGGTGCCAGGGACGAGTTCTGTTGGTAGTTTTTACATTGCTCCGGTAGGCATCAAAAGGACACCACAAAAGTTGTTCTACCTGCTTTCTGGGCTGAGATGGGGAAACGCTGAATTTTGGACTCGGCCGGTGACAAAATGTTCCAAAGACACCCCATGCACAACTCCACCGGGGAAGGTGCCAGACAGGAGTTCTCTTAGTAGTTTTTACACTACCTTGGTAGGCAGCTGAAAGGCACCACAAAAGTTATTCTACCTGCTTTCTGGGCTGAGATGGGGAACCGCTGAATTTTGGACTCGGCTGGTGACAAAATGTTCCAAACACACCCCATGCACAACTCCACTAGCGAAGGTGCCAGACAGGAGTTCTCCTGGTAGTTTTTACATTGCTCCGGTAGGCTTCTGAAAGACACCACAAAAGTTGTTCTACCTGCTTTCTGGGCTGAGATGGGGAACCGCTGAATTTTGGACTCGGCTGGTGACAAAATGTTCCAAACACACCCCATGCACAATTCCACCGGGGAAGGTGCCAGACAGGAGTTCTCCTGGTAGTTTTTACATTGCTCCGGTAGGCATCAAAAGGACACCACAAAAGTTGTTCTACCTGCTTTCTGGGCTGAGATGGGGAACCGCTGAATTTTGGACTCGGCCGGTGACAAAATGTTCCAAAGACACCCCATGCACAACTCCACCGGGGAAGGTGCCAGACAGGAGTTCTCTTAGTAGTTTTTACACTACCTTGGTAGGCAGCTGAAAGGCACCACAAAAGTTATTCTACCTGCTTTCTGGGCTGAGATGGGGAACCGCTGAATTTTGGACTCGGCTGGTGACAAAATGTTCCAAACACACCCCATGCACAACTCCACCGGGGAAGGTGCCAGACAGGAGTTCTCTTGGTAGTTTTTACACTACCTTGGTAGGCATCTGAAAGACACCACAAAAGTTGTTCTACCTGCTTTCTGGGCTGAGATGGGGAACCGCTGAATTTTTGGAGTCGGCTGGTGACAAAATGTTCCAAACACACCCCATGCACAACTCCACCGGGGAAGGTGCCAGACAGGAGCTCTCCTGGTAGTTTTTACATTGCTCCGGTAGGCATCTGAAAGACACCACAAAAGTTGTTCTACCTGCTTTCTGGGCTGAGATGGGGAACCGCTGAATTTTGGACTCGGCCGGTGACAAAATGTTCCAAACACACCCCATGCACAACTCCACCGGGGAAGGTGCCAGACAGGAGTTCTCTTAATAGTTTTTACACTACCTTGGTAGGCAGCTGAAAGGCACCACAAAAGTTGTTCTACCTGCTTTCTGGGCTGAGATGGGGAACCGCTGAATTTTGGAGTCGGCTGGTGACAAAATGTTCCAAACACACCCCATGCACAACTCCACCGGGGAAGGTGCCAGACAGGAGTTCTCCTGGTAGTTTTTACATTGCTCCGGTAGGCATCTGAAAGACACCACAAAAGTTGTTCTACCTGCTTTCTGGGCTGAGATGGGGAACCGCTGAATTTTGGACTCGGCCGGTGACAAAATGTTCCAAACACACCCCATGCACAACTCCACCGGGGAAGGTGCCAGGCAGGAGTTCTCTTAATAGTTTTTACACTACCTTGGTAGGCAGCTGAAAGGCACCACAAAAGTTGTTCTACCTGCTTTCTGGGCTGAGATGGGGAACCGCTGAATTTTGGAGTCGGCCGGTGACAAAATGTTCCAAACACACCCCATGCACAACTCCACCGGGGAAGGTGCCAGACAGGAGTTCTCCTGGTAGTTTTTACATTGCTCCAGTAGGCATCTGAAAGACACCACAAAAGTTGTTCTACCTGCTTTCTGGGCTGAGATGGGGAACCGCTGAATTTTGGACTCGGCTGGTGACAAAATGTTCCAAACACACCCCATGCACAACTCCACCGGGGAAGGTGCCAGACAGGAGTTCTCCTGGTAGTTTTTACATTGCTCCGGTAGGCATCTGAAAGACACCACAAAAGTTGTTCTACCTGCTTTCTGGGCTGAGATGGGGAACCGCTGAATTTTGGACTCGGCCGGTGACAAAATGTTCCAAACACACCCCATGCACAACTCCACCGGGGAAGGTGCCAGGCAGGAGTTCTCTTAATAGTTTTTACACTACCTTGGTAGGCAGCTGAAAGGCACCACAAAAGTTGTTCTACCTGCTTTCTGGGCTGAGATGGGGAACCGCTGAATTTTGGAGTCGGCCGGTGACAAAATGTTCCAAACACACCCCATGCACAACTCCACCGGGGAAGGTGCCAGACAGGAGTTCTCCTGGTAGTTTTTACATTGCTCCAGTAGGCATCTGAAAGACACCACAAAAGTTGTTCTACCTGCTTTCTGGGCTGAGATGGGGAACCGCTGAATTTTGGACTCGGCTGGTGACAAAATGTTCCAAACACACCCCATGCACAATTCCACCGGGGAAGGTGCCAGACAGGAGTTCTCCTGGTAGTTTTTACATTGCTCCGGTAGGCATCTGAAAGACACCACAAAAGTTGTTCTACCTGCTTTCTGGGCTGAGATGGGGAACCGCTGAATTTTGGACTCGGCCGGTGACAAAATGTTCCAAACACACCCCATGCACAACTCCACCGGGGAAGGTGCCAGGCAGGAGTTCTCTTAATAGTTTTTACACTACCTTGGTAGGCAGCTGAAAGGCACCAGAAAAGTTGTTCTACCTGCTTTCTGGGCTGAGATGGGGAACCGCTGAATTTTGGACTCGGCTGGTGACAAAATTTTAATAAATACACCCCATGCACAACTCCACTAGCGAAGGTGCCAGGGACGAGTTCTGTTGGTAGTTTTTACATTGCTCCGGTAGGCATCAAAAGGACACCACAAAAGTTGTTCTACCTGCTTTCTGGGCTGAGATGGGGAACCGCTGAATTTTGGACTCGGCCGGTGACAAAATGTTCCAAAGACACCCCATGCACAACTCCACCGGGGAAGGTGCCAGACAGGAGTTCTCTTAGTAGTTTTTACACTACCTTGGTAGGCAGCTGAAAGGCACCACAAAAGTTGTTCTACCTGCTTTCTGGGCTGAGATGGGGAACCGCTGAATTTTGGACTCGGCTGGTGACAAAATGTTCCAAACACACCCCATGCACAACTCCACCGGGGAAGGTGCCAGACAGGAGTTCTCCTGGTAGTTTTTACACTGCTCCGGTAGGCATCTGAAAGACACCACAAAAGTTGTTCTACCTGCTTTCTGGGCTGAGATGGGGAATCGCTGAATTTTGGACTCGGCTGGTGAAAAAATGTTCCAAACACACCCCATGCACAACTCCACCGGGGAAGGTGCCAGGCAGGAGTTCTCTTGGTAGTTTTTACACTACCTTGGTAGGCAGCTGAAAGGCACCACAAAAGTTGTTCTACCTGCTTTCTGGGCTGAGATGGGGAACCGCTGAATTTTGGACTCGGCCGGTGACAAAATGTTCCAAACACACCCCATGCACAACTCCACTAGCGAAGGTGCCAGACAGGAGTTCTCCTGGTAGTTTTTACATTGCTCCGGTAGGCATCTGAAAGACACCACAAAAGTTGTTCTACCTGCTTTCTGGGCTGAGATGGGGAATCGCTGAATTTTGGACTCGGCCGGTGACAAAATGTTCCAAACACACCCCATGCACAACTCCACCGGGGAAGGTGCCAGACAGGAGTTCTCCTGGTAGTTTTTACATTGCTCCTGTAGGCATCATAGGGACACCACAAAAGTTGTTCTTCCTGCTTTCTGGGCTGAGATGGGGAACCGCTGAATTTTGGACTCGGCCGGTGACAAAATGTTCCAAACACACCCCATGCACAACTCCACCGGGGAAGGTGCCAGACAGGAGTTCTCCTGGTAGTTTTTACATTGCTCCGGTAGGCATCTGAAAGACACCACAAAAGTTGTTCTACCTGCTTTCTGGGCTGAGATGGGGAATCGCTGAATTTTGGACTCGGCCGGTGACAAAATGTTCCAAACACACCCCATGCACAACTCCACCGGGGAAGGTGCCAGACAGGAGTTCTCCTGGTAGTTTTTACATTGCTCCTGTAGGCATCAAAAGGACAACACAAAAGTTGTTCTACCTGCTTTCTGGGCTGAGATGGGGAATCGCTGAATTTTGGACTCGGCCGGTGACAAAATGTTCCAAACACACCCCATGCACAACTCCACTGGGGAAGGTGCCAGGCAGGAGTTCTCTTGGTAGTTTTTACACTACCTTGGTAGGCACCTGAAAGACACCACAAAAGTTGTTCTACCTGCTTTCTGGGCTGAGATGGGGAACCGCTGAATTTTTGGAGTCGGCTGGTGACAAAATGTTCCAAACACACCCCATGCACAACTCCACCGGGGAAGGTGCCAGACAGGAGCTCTCCTGGTAGTTTTTACATTGCTCCGGTAGGCATCTGAAAGACACCACAAAAGTTGTTCTACCTGCTTTCTGGGCTGAGATGGGGAACCGCTGAATTTTGGAGTCGGCCGGTGACAAAATGTTCCAAACACACCCCATGCACAACTCCACCGGGGAAGGTGCCAGACAGGAGTTCTCTTAATAGTTTTTACACTACCTTGGTAGGCAGCTGAAAGGCACCACAAAAGTTGTTCTACCTGCTTTCTGGGCTGAGATGGGGAACCGCTGAATTTTGGACTCGGCTGGTGACAAAATGTTCCAAACACACCCCATGCACAACTCCACCGGGGAAGGTGCCAGACAGGAGTTCTCCTGGTAGTTTTTACATTGCTCCGGTAGGCATCTGAAAGACACCACAAAAGTTGTTCTACCTGCTTTCTGGGCTGAGATGGGGAACCGCTGAATTTTGGACTCAGCCGGTGACAAAATGTTCCAAACACACCCCATGCACAACTCCACCGGGGAAGGTGCCAGGCAGGAGTTCTCTTAATAGTTTTTACACTACCTTGGTAGGCAGCTGAAAGGCACCACAAAAGTTGTTCTACCTGCTTTCTGGGCTGAGATGGGGAACCGCTGAATTTTGGAGTCGGCCGGTGACAAAATGTTCCAAACACACCCCATGCACAACTCCACCGGGGAAGGTGCCAGACAGGAGTTCTCCTGGTAGTTTTTACATTGCTCCAGTAGGCATCTGAAAGACACCACAAAAGTTGTTCTACCTGCTTTCTGGGCTGAGATGGGGAAACGCTGAATTTTGGAGTCGGCTGGTGACAAAATGTTCCAAACACACCCCATGCACAATTCCACCGGGGAAGGTGCCAGACAGGAGTTCTCCTGGTAGTTTTTACATTGCTCCGGTAGGCATCTGAAAGACACCACAAAAGTTGTTCTACCTGCTTTCTGGGCTGAGATGGGGAACCGCTGAATTTTGGACTCGGCCGGTGACAAAATGTTCCAAACACACCCCATGCACAACTCCACCGGGGAAGGTGCCAGGCAGGAGTTCTCTTAATAGTTTTTACACTACCTTGGTAGGCAGCTGAAAGGCACCACAAAAGTTGTTCTACCTGCTTTCTGGGCTGAGATGGGGAACCGCTGAATTTTGGACTCGGCTGGTGACAAAATTTTAATAAATACACCCCATGCACAACTCCACTAGCGAAGGTGCCAGGGACGAGTTCTGTTGGTAGTTTTTACATTGCTCCGGTAGGCATCAAAAGGACACCACAAAAGTTGTTCTACCTGCTTTCTGGGCTGAGATGGGGAACCGCTGAATTTTGGACTCGGCCGGTGACAAAATGTTCCAAAGACACCCCATGCACAACTCCACCGGGGAAGGTGCCAGACAGGAGTTCTCTTGGTAGTTTTTACACTACCTTGGTAGGCATTTGAAAGGCACCACAAAAGTTATTCTACCTGCTTTCTGGGCTGAGATGGGGAACCGCTGAATTTTGGAGTCGGCTGGTGACAAAATGTTTCAAACACACCCCATGCACAACTCCACCGGGGAAGGTGCCAGACAGGAGTTCTCCTGGTAGTTTTTACATTGCTCCGGTAGGCATCTGAAAGACACCACAAAAGTTGTTCTTCCTGCTTTCTGGGCTGAGATGGGGAACAGCTGAATTTTCGACTCGGCCGGTGACAAAATGTTCCAAACACACCCCATGCACAACTCCACCGGGGAAGGTGCCAGACAAGAGTTCTCTTGATAGTTTTTACACTACCTTGGTAGGCAGCTGAAAGGCACCACAAAAGTTGTTCTACCTGCTTTCTGGGCTGAGATGGGGAACAGCTGAATTTTGGACTCGGCTGGTGACAAAATTTTAATAAATACACCCCATGCACAACTCCACTAGCAAAGGTGCCAGGGACGAGTTCTGTTGGTAGTTTTTACATTGCTCCGGTAGGCATCAAAGGGACACCACAAAAGTTGTTCTACCTGCTTTCTGGGCTGAGATGGGGAACAGCTGAATTTTGGACTCGGCCGGTGACAAAATGTTCCAAACACACCCCATGCACAACTCCACCGGGGAAGGTGCCAGACAAGAGTTCTCTTGATAGTTTTTACACTACCTTGGTAGGCAGCTGAAAGGCACCACAAAAGTTGTTCTACCTGCTTTCTGGGCTGAGATGGGGAACCGCTGAATTTTGGACTCGGCTGGTGACAAAATTTTAATAAATACACCCCATGCACAACTCCACTAGCGAAGGTGCCAGGGACGAGTTCTGTTGGTAGTTTTTACATTGCTCCGGTAGGCATCAAAAGGACACCACAAAAGTTGTTCTACCTGCTTTCTGGGCTGAGATGGGGAACCGCTGAATTTTGGACTCGGCCGGTGACAAAATGTTCCAAAGACACCCCATGCACAACTCCACCGGGGAAGGTGCCAGACAGGAGTTCTCTTAGTAGTTTTTACACTACCTTGGTAGGCAGCTGAAAGGCACCACAAAAGTTGTTCTACCTGCTTTCTGGGCTGAGATGGGGAACCGCTGAATTTTGGACTCGGCTGGTGACAAAATGTTCCAAACACACCCCATGCACAACTCCACCGGGGAAGGTGCCAGACAGGAGTTCTCCTGGTAGTTTTTACATTGCTCCGGTAGGCATCTGAAAGACACCACAAAAGTTGTTCTACCTGCTTTCTGGGCTGAGATGGGGAATCGCTGAATTTTGGACTCGGCCGGTGAAAAAATGTTCCAAACACACCCCATGCACAACTCCACCGGGGAAGGTGCCAGGCAGGAGTTCTCTTGGTAGTTTTTACACTACCTTGGTAGGCAGCTGAAAGGCACCACAAAAGTTGTTCTACCTGCTTTCTGGGCTGAGATGGGGAACCGCTGAATTTTGGACTCGGCTGGTGACAAAATGTTCCAAACACACCCCATGCACAACTCCACTAGCGAAGGTGCCAGACAGGAGTTCTCCTGGTAGTTTTTACATTGCTCCGGTAGGCATCTGAAAGACACCACAAAAGTTGTTCTACCTGCTTTCTGGGCTGAGATGGGGAATCGCTGAATTTTGGACTCGGCCGGTGACAAAATGTTCCAAACACACCCCATGCACAACTCCACCGGGGAAGGTGCCAGACAGGAGTTCTCCTGGTAGTTTTTACATTGCTCCGGTAGGCATCTGAATGACACCACAAAAGTTGTTCTACCTGCTTTCTGGGCTGAGATGGGGAACCGCTGAATTTTGGAGTCGGCCGGTGACAAAATGTTCCAAACACACCCCATGCACAACTCCACCGGGGAAGGTGCCAGACAGGAGTTCTCCTGGTAGTTTTTACATTGCTCCGGTAGGCATCTGAAAGACACCACAAAAGTTGTTCTACCTGCTTTCTGGGCTGAGATGGGGAATCGCTGAATTTTGGACTCGGCCGGTGACAAAATGTTCCAAACACACCCCATGCACAACTCCACCGGGGAAGGTGCCAGACAGGAGTTCTCCTGGTAGTTTTTACATTGCTCCTGTAGGCATCAAAAGGACACCACAAAAGTTGTTCTACCTGCTTTCTGGGCTGAGATGGGGAATCGCTGAATTTTGGAGTCGGCCGGTGACAAAATGTTCCAAACACACCCCATGCACAACTCCACCGGGGAAGGTGCCAGGGACGAGTTCTCTTGGTAGTTTTTACACTACCTTGGTAGGCATTTGAAAGGCACCACAAAAGTTGTTCTACCTGCTTTCTGGGCTGAGATGGGGAACCGCTGAATTTTTGGAATCGGCTGGTGACAAAATGTTCCGAACACACCCCATGCACAACTCCACCGGGGAAGGTGCCAGACAGGAGTTCTCTTAATAGTTTTTACACTACCTTGGTAGGCAGCTGAAAGGCACCACAAAAGTTGTTCTACCTGCTTTCTGGGCTGAGATGGGGAACCGCTGAATTTTGGACTCGGCTGGTGACAAAATGTTCCAAACACACCCCATGCACAATTCCACCGGGGAAGGTGCCAGACAGGAGTTCTCCTGGTAGTTTTTACATTGCTCCGGTAGGCATCTGAAAGACACCACAAAAGTTGTTCTACCTGCTTTCTGGGCTGAGATGGGGAACCGCTGAATTTTGGACTCGGCCGGTGACGAAATGTTCCAAACACACCCCATGCACAACTCCACCGGGGAAGGTGCCAGGCAGGAGTTCTCTTAATAGTTTGTACACTACCTTGGTAGGCAGCTGAAAGGCACCACAAAAGTTGTTCTACCTGCTTTCTGGGCTGAGATGGGGAACCGCTGAATTTTGGAGTCGGCTGGTGACAAAATGTTCCAAAGACATCCCATGCACAACTCCACTAGCGAAGGTGCCAGACAGGAGTTCTCCTGGTAGTTTTTACATTGCTCCGGTAGGCATCTGAAAGACACCACAAAAGTTGTTCTACCTGCTTTCTGGGCTGAGATGGGGAATCGCTGAATTTTGGACTCGGCCGGTGACAAAATGTTCCAAACACACCCCATGCACAACTCCACCGGGGAAGGTGCCAGACAGGAGTTCTCCTGGTAGTTTTTACATTGCTCCGGTAGGCATCTGAAAGACACCACAAAAGTTGTTCTTCCTGCTTTCTGGGCTGAGATGGGGAACCGCTGAATTTTGGAGTCGGCCGGTGACAAAATGTTCCAAACACACCCCATGCACAACTCCACCGGGGAAGGTGCCAGGCAGGAGTTCTCCTGGTAGTTTTTACATTGCTCCGGTAGGCATCTGAAAGACACCACAAAAGTTGTTCTACCTGCTTTCTGGGCTGAGATGGGGAATCGCTGAATTTTGGACTCGGCCGGTGACAAAATGTTCCAAACACACCCCATGCACAACTCCACCGTGGAAGGTGCCAGACAGGAGTTCTCCTGGTAGTTTTTACATTGCTCCTGTAGGCATCAAAAGGACACCACAAAAGTTGTTCTACCTGCTTTCTGGGCTGAGATGGGGAACCGCTGAATTTTGGACTCGGCTGGTGACAAAATGTTCCAAACACACCCCATGCACAACTCCACTAGCGAAGGTGCCAGACAGGAGTTCTCCTGGTAGTTTTTACATTGCTCCGGTAGGCATCTGAAAGACACCACAAAAGTTGTTCTACCTGCTTTCTGGGCTGAGATGGGGAATCGCTGAATTTTGGACTCGGCCGGTGACAAAATGTTCCAAACACACCCCATGCACAACTCCACCGGGGAAGGTGCCAGACAGGAGTTCTCCTGGTAGTTTTTACATTGCTCCGGTAGGCATCTGAATGACACCACAAAAGTTGTTCTACCTGCTTTCTGGGCTGAGATGGGGAACCGCTGAATTTTGGAGTCGGCCGGTGACAAAATGTTCCAAACACACCCCATGCACAACTCCACCGGGGAAGGTGCCAGACAGGAGTTCTCCTGGTAGTTTTTACATTGCTCCGGTAGGCATCTGAAAGACACCACAAAAGTTGTTCTACCTGCTTTCTGGGCTGAGATGGGGAATCGCTGAATTTTGGACTCGGCCGGTGACAAAATGTTCCAAACACACCCCATGCACAACTCCACCGGGGAAGGTGCCAGACAGGAGTTCTCCTGGTAGTTTTTACATTGCTCCTGTAGGCATCAAAAGGACACCACAAAAGTTGTTCTACCTGCTTTCTGGGCTGAGATGGGGAATCGCTGAATTTTGGAGTCGGCCGGTGACAAAATGTTCCAAACACACCCCATGCACAACTCCACCGGGGAAGGTGCCAGGGACGAGTTCTCTTGGTAGTTTTTACACTACCTTGGTAGGCATTTGAAAGGCACCACAAAAGTTGTTCTACCTGCTTTCTGGGCTGAGATGGGGAACCGCTGAATTTTTGGAGTCGGCTGGTGACAAAATGTTCCGAACACACCCCATGCACAACTCCACCGGGGAAGGTGCCAGACAGGAGTTCTCTTAATAGTTTTTACACTACCTTGGTAGGCAGCTGAAAGGCACCACAAAAGTTGTTCTACCTGCTTTCTGGGCTGAGATGGGGAACCGCTGAATTTTGGACTCGGCTGGTGACAAAATGTTCCAAACACACCCCATGCACAATTCCACCGGGGAAGGTGCCAGACAGGAGTTCTCCTGGTAGTTTTTACATTGCTCCGGTAGGCATCTGAAAGACACCACAAAAGTTGTTCTACCTGCTTTCTGGGCTGAGATGGGGAACCGCTGAATTTTGGAGTCGGCCGGTGACGAAATGTTCCAAACACACCCCATGCACAACTCCACCGGGGAAGGTGCCAGGCAGGAGTTCTCTTAATAGTTTTTACACTACCTTGGTAGGCATCAAAAGGACACCACAAAAGTTGTTCTACCTGCTTTCTGGGCTGAGATGGGGAACCGCTGAATTTTGGACTCGGCTGGTGACAAAATGTTCCAAAGACATCCCATGCACAACTCCACTAGCGAAGGTGCCAGACAGGAGTTCTCCTGGTAGTTTTTACATTGCTCCGGTAGGCATCTGAAAGACACCACAAAAGTTGTTCTACCTGCTTTCTGGGCTGAGATGGGGAAACGCTGAATTTTGGACTCGGCCGGTGACAAAATGTTCCAAACACACCCCATGCACAACTCCACCGGGGAAGGTGCCAGACAGGAGTTCTCCTGGTAGTTTTTACATTGCTCCTGTAGGCATCATAAGGACACCACAAAAGTTGTTCTTCCTGCTTTCTGGGCTGAGATGGGGAACCGCTGAATTTTGGAGTCGGCCGGTGACAAAATGTTCCAAACACACCCCATGCACAACTCCACCGGGGAAGGTGCCAGACAGGAGTTCTCCTGGTAGTTTTTACATTGCTCCGGTAGGCATCTGAAAGACACCACAAAAGTTGTTCTACCTGCTTTCTGGGCTGAGATGGGGAATCGCTGAATTTTGGACTCGGCCGGTGACAAAATGTTCCAAACACACCCCATGCACAACTCCACCGTGGAAGGTGCCAGACAGGAGTTCTCCTGGTAGTTTTTACATTGCTCCTGTAGGCATCAAAAGGACACCACAAAAGTTGTTCTACCTGCTTTCTGGGCTGAGATGGGGAATCGCTGAATTTTGGAGTCGGCCGGTGACAAAATGTTCCAAACACACCCCATGCACAACTCCACCGGGGAAGGTGCCAGACAGGAGTTCTCTTAGTAGTTTTTACACTACCTTGGTAGGCAGCTGAAAGGCACCACAAAAGTTATTCTACCTGCTTTCTGGGCTGAGATGGGGAACCGCTGAATTTTGGACTCGGCTGGTGACAAAATGTTCCAAACACACCCCATGCACAACTCCACCGGGGAAGGTGCCAGACAGGAGTTCTCCTGGTAGTTTTTACATTGCTCCTGTAGGCATCATAAGGACACCACAAAAGTTGTTCTACCTGCTTTCTGGGCTGAGATGGGGAACCGCTGAATTTTGGACTCGGCCGGTGACAAAATGTTCCAAACACACCCCCTGCACAACTCCACCGGGGAAGGTGCCAGGCAGGAGTTCTCTTAGTAGTTTTTACACTACCTTGGTAGGCAGCTGAAAGGCACCACAAAAGTTGTTCTACCTGCTTTCTGGGCTGAGATGGGGAACCGCTGAATTTTGGACTCGGCTTGTGACAAAATGTTCCAAACACACCCCATGCACAACTCCACCGGGGAAGGTGCCAGACAAGAGTTCTCTTGATAGTTTTTACACTACCTTGGTAGGCAGCTGAAAGGCACCACAAAAGTTGTTCTACCTGCTTTCTGGGCTGAGATGGGGAACCGCTGAATTTTGGACTCGGCTGGTGACAAAATTTTAATAAATACACCCCATGCACAACTCCACTAGCAAAGGTGCCAGGGACGAGTTCTGTTGGTAGTTTTTACATTGCTCCGGTAGGCATCAAAGGGACACCACAAAAGTTGTTCTACCTGCTTTCTGGGCTGAGATGGGGAACCTCTGAATTTTGGACTCGGCCGGTGACAAAATGTTCCAAACACACCCCATGCACAACTCCACCGGGGAAGGTGCCAGACAAGAGTTCTCTTGATAGTTTTTACACTACCTTGGTAGGCAGCTGAAAGGCACCACAAAAGTTGTTCTACCTGATTTCTGGGCTGAGATGGGGAACCGCTGAATTTTGGACTCGGCCGGTAACAAAATGTTCCAAACACACCCCATGCACAATTCCACCGGGGAAGGTGCCAGACAGGAGTTCTCCTGGTAGTTTTTACATTGCTCCTGTAGGCATCATAAGGACACCACAAAAGTTGTTCTACCTGCTTTCTGGGCTGAGATGGGGAACCGCTGAATTTTGGACTCGGCCGGTGACAAAATGTTCCAAACACACCCCCTGCACAACTCCACCGGGGAAGGTGCCAGGCAGGAGTTCTCTTAGTAGTTTTTACACTACCTTGGTAGGCATCTGAAAGACACCACAAAAGTTGTTCTACCTGCTTTCTGGGCTGAGATGGGGAACCGCTGAATTTTGGACTCGGCTTGTGACAAAATGTTCCAAACACACCCCATGCACAACTCCACCGGGGAAGGTGCCAGACAAGAGTTCTCTTGATAGTTTTTACACTACCTTGGTAGGCAGCTGAAAGGCACCACAAAAGTTGTTCTACCTGCTTTCTGGGCTGAGATGGGGAACCGCTGAATTTTGGACTCGGCTGGTGACAAAATTTTAATAAATACACCCCATGCACAACTCCACTAGCAAAGGTGCCAGAGACGAGTTCTGTTGGTAGTTTTTACATTGCTCCGGTAGGCATCAAAGGGACACCACAAAAGTTGTTCTACCTGCTTTCTGGGCTGAGATGGGGAACCGCTGAATTTTGGACTCGGCCGGTGACAAAATGTTCCAAACACACCCCATGCACAACTCCACCGGGGAAGGTGCCAGACAGGAGTTCTCTTAGTAGTTTTTACACTACCTTGGTAGGCAGCTGAAAGGCACCACAAAAGTTATTCTACCTGCTTTCTGGGCTGAGATGGGGAACCGCTGAATTTTGGACTCGGCTGGTGACAAAATGTTCCAAACACACCCCATGCACAACTCCACCGGGGAAGGTGCCAGACAGGAGTTCTCCTGGTAGTTTTTACATTGCTCCGGTAGGCATCTGAAAGACACCACAAAAGTTGTTCTTCCTGCTTTCTGGGCTGAGATGGGGAACCGCTGAATTTTGGACTCGGCCGGTGACAAAATGTTCCAAACACACCCCCTGCACAACTCCACCGGGGAAGGTGCCAGGCAGGAGTTCTCTTAGTAGTTTTTACACTACCTTGGTAGGCATCTGAAAGACACCACAAAAGTTGTTCTACCTGCTTTCTGGGCTGAGATGGGGAACCGCTGAATTTTGGACTCGGCTTGTGACAAAATGTTCCAAACACACCCCATGCACAGCTCCACCGGGGAAGGTGCCAGACAAGAGTTCTCTTGATAGTTTTTACACTACCTTGGTAGGCAGCTGAAAGGCACCACAAAAGTTGTTCTACCTGCTTTCTGGGCTGAGATGGGGAACCGCTGAATTTTGGACTCGGCTGGTGACAAAATTTTAATAAATACACCCCATGCACAACTCCACTAGCAAAGGTGCCAGAGACGAGTTCTGTTGGTAGTTTTTACATTGCTCCGGTAGGCATCAAAGGGACACCACAAAAGTTGTTCTACCTGCTTTCTGGGCTGAGATGGGGAACCGCTGAATTTTGGACTCGGCCGGTGACAAAATGTTCCAAACACACCCCATGCACAACTCCACCGGGGAAGGTGCCAGACAAGAGTTCTCTTGATAGTTTTTACACTACCTTGGTAGGCAGCTGAAAGGCACCACAAAAGTTGTTCTACCTGCTTTCTGGGCTGAGATGGGGAACCGCTGAATTTTGGACTCGGCTGGTGACAAAATTTTAATAAATACACCCCATGCACAACTCCACCGGGGAAGGTGCCAGACAGGAGTTCTCCTGGTAGTTTTTACATTGCTCCGGTAGGCATCTGAAAGACACCACAAAAGTTGTTCTTCCTGCTTTCTGGGCTGAGATGGGGAACCGCTGAATTTTGGAGTCGGCCGGTGACAAAATGTGCCAAACACACCCCATGCACAACTCCACCGGGGAAGGTGCCAGACAGGAGTTCTCCTGGTAGTTTTTACATTGCTCCGGTAGGCATCTGAAAGACACCACAAAAGTTGTTCTACCTGCTTTCTGGGCTGAGATGGGGAATCGCTGAATTTTGGACTCGGCCGGTGACAAAATGTTCCAAACACACGCCATGCACAACTCCACCGGGGAAGGTGCCAGACAGGAGTTCTCCTGGTAGTTTTTACATTGCTCCGGTAGGCATCAAAAGGACACCACAAAAGTTGTTCTTCCTGCTTTCTGGGCTGAGATGGGGAACCGCTGAATTTTGGAGTCGGCCGGTGACAAAATGTTCCAAACACACCCCCTGCACAACTCCACCGGGGAAGGTGCCAGACAGGTGTTCTCCTGGTAGTTTTTACATTGCTCCGGTAGGCATCTGAAAGACACCACAAAAGTTGTTCTACCTGCTTTCTGGGCTGAGATGGGGAACCGCTGAATTTTGGACTCGGCTGGTGACAAAATGTTCCAAACACACCCCATGCACAACTCCACCGGGGAAGGTGCCAGGCAGGAGTTCTCTTGGTAGTTTTTACACTACCTTGGTAGGCAGCTGAAAGGCACCACAAAAGTTGTTCTACCTGCTTTCTGGGCTGAGATGGGGAACCGCTGAATTTTTGGAGTCGGCTGGTGACAAAATGTTCCGAACACACCCCATGCACAACTCCACCGGGGAAGGTGCCAGACAGGAGTTCTCCTGGTAGTTTTTACATTGCTCCGGTAGGCATCTGAAAGACACCACAAAAGTTGTTCTACCTGCTTTCTGGGCTGAGATGGGGAACCGCTGAATTTTGGAGTCGGCCGGTGACAAAATGTTCCAAACACACCCCATGCACAACTCCACCGGGGAAGGTGCCAGACAGGAGTTCTCTTAATAGTTTTTACACTACCTTGGTAGGCAGCTGAAAGGCACCACAAAAGTTGTTCTACCTGCTTTCTGGGCTGAGATGGGGAACCGCTGAATTTTGGACTCGGCTGGTGACAAAATTTTAATAAATACACCCCATGCACAACTCCACTAGCGAAGGTGCCAGGGACGAGTTCTGTTGGTAGTTTTTACATTGCTCCGGTAGGCATCAAAAGGACACCACAAAAGTTGTTCTTCCTGCTTTCTGGGCTGAGATGGGGAACCGCTGAATTTTGGAGTCGGCCGGTGACAAAATGTGCCAAACACACCCCATGCACAACTCCACCGGGGAAGGTGCCAGACAGGAGTTCTCCTGGTAGTTTTTACATTGCTCCGGTAGGCATCTGAAAGACACCACAAAAGTTGTTCTACCTGCTTTCTGGGCTGAGATGGGGAATCGCTGAATTTTGGACTCGGCCGGTGACAAAATGTTCCAAACACACGCCATGCACAACTCCACCGGGGAAGGTGCCAGACAGGAGTTCTCCTGGTAGTTTTTACATTGCTCCGGTAGGCATCAAAAGGACACCACAAAAGTTGTTCTTCCTGCTTTCTGGGCTGAGATGGGGAACAGCTGAATTTTCGACTCGGCCGGTGACAAAATGTTCCAAACACACCCCCTGCACAACTCCACCGGGGAAGGTGCCAGGCAGGAGTTCTCTTAGTAGTTTTTACACTACCTTGGTACGCATCTGAAAGACACCACAAAAGTTGTTCTACCTGCTTTCTGGGCTGAGATGGGGAACCGCTGAATTTTGGACTCGGCTGGTGACAAAATGTTCCAAACACACCCCATGCACAACTCCACCGGGGAAGGTGCCAGACAAGAGTTCTCTTGATAGTTTTTACACTACCTTGGTAGGCAGCTGAAAGGCACCACAAAAGTTGTTCTACCTGCTTTCTGGGCTGAGATGGGGAACAGCTGAATTTTGGACTCGGCTGGTGACAAAATTTTAATAAATACACCCCATGCACAACTCCACTAGCAAAGGTGCCAGGGACGAGTTCTGTTGGTAGTTTTTACATTGCTCCAGTAGGCATCAAAGGGACACCACAAAAGTTGTTCTACCTGCTTTCTGGGCTGAGATGGGGAACAGCTGAATTTTGGACTCGGCCGGTGACAAAATGTTCCAAACACACCCCATGCACAACTCCACCGGGGAAGGTGCCAGACAAGAGTTCTCTTGATAGTTTTTACACTACCTTGGTAGGCAGCTGAAAGGCACCACAAAAGTTGTTCTACCTGCTTTCTGGGCTGAGATGGGGAACCGCTGAATTTTGGACTCGGCTGGTGACAAAATTTTAATAAATACACCCCATGCACAACTCCACTAGCGAAGGTGCCAGGGACGAGTTCTGTTGGTAGTTTTTACATTGCTCCGGTAGGCATCAAAAGGACACCACAAAAGTTGTTCTACCTGCTTTCTGGGCTGAGATGGGGAACCGCTGAATTTTGGACTCGGCCGGTGACAAAATGTTCCAAACACACCCCATGCACAACTCCACCGGGGAAGGTGCCAGACAGGAGTTCTCTTAGTAGTTTTTACACTACCTTGGTAGGCAGCTGAAAGGCACCACAAAAGTTGTTCTACCTGCTTTCTGGGCTGAGATGGGGAATCGCTGAATTTTGGACTCGGCCGGTGAAAAAATGTTCCAAACACACCCCATGCACAACTCCACCGGGGAAGGTGCCAGGCAGGAGTTCTCTTGGTAGTTTTTACACTACCTTGGTAGGCAGCTGAAAGGCACCACAAAAGTTGTTCTACCTGCTTTCTGGGCTGAGATGGGGAACCGCTGAATTTTGGACTCGGCTGGTGACAAAATGTTCCAAACACACCCCATGCACAACTCCACTAGCGAAGGTACCAGACAGGAGTTCTCCTGGTAGTTTTTACATTGCTCCGGTAGGCATCTGAAAGACACCACAAAAGTTGTTCTACCTGCTTTCTGGGCTGAGATGGGGAATCGCTGAATTTTGGACTCGGCCGGTGACAAAATGTTCCAAACACACCCCATGCACAACTCCACCGGGGAAGGTGCCAGACAGGAGTTCTCTTAGTAGTTTTTACATTGCTCCTGTAGGCATCATAGGGACACCACAAAAGTTGTTCTTCCTGCTTTCTGGGCTGAGATGGGGAACCGCTGAATTTTTGGAGTCGGCTGGTGACAAAATGTTCCAAACACACCCCATGCACAACTCCACCGGGGAAGGTGCCAGACAGGAGTTCTCCTGGTAGTTTTTACATTGCTCCGGTAGGCATCTGAAAGACACCACAAAAGTTGTTCTACCTGCTTTCTGGGCTGAGATGGGGAACCGCTGAATTTTGGAGTCGGCCGGTGACAAAATGTTCCAAACACACCCCCTGCACAACTCCACCGGGGAAGGTGCCAGGCAGGAGTTCTCTTAGTAGTTTTTACACTACCTTGGTACGCATCTGAAAGACACCACAAAAGTTGTTCTACCTGCTTTCTGGGCTGAGATGGGGAACCGCTGAATTTTGGACTCGGCTGGTGACAAAATGTTCCAAACACACCCCATGCACAACTCCACCGGGGAAGGTGCCAGACAAGAGTTCTCTTGATAGTTTTTACACTACCTTGGTAGGCAGCTGAAAGGCACCACAAAAGTTGTTCTACCTGCTTTCTGGGCTGAGATGGGGAACAGCTGAATTTTGGACTCGGCTGGTGACAAAATTTTAATAAATACACCCCATGCACAACTCCACTAGCAAAGGTGCCAGGGACGAGTTCTGTTGGTAGTTTTTACATTGCTCCGGTAGGCATCAAAGGGACACCACAAAAGTTGTTCTACCTGCTTTCTGGGCTGAGATGGGGAACAGCTGAATTTTGGACTCGGCCGGTGACAAAATGTTCCAAACACACCCCATGCACAACTCCACCGGGGAAGGTGCCAGACAAGAGTTCTCTTGATAGTTTTTACACTACCTTGGTAGGCAGCTGAAAGGCACCACAAAAGTTGTTCTACCTGCTTTCTGGGCTGAGATGGGGAACCGCTGAATTTTGGACTCGGCTGGTGACAAAATTTTAATAAATACACCCCATGCACAACTCCACTAGCGAAGGTGCCAGGGACGAGTTCTGTTGGTAGTTTTTACATTGCTCCGGTAGGCATCAAAAGGACACCACAAAAGTTGTTCTACCTGCTTTCTGGGCTGAGATGGGGAACCGCTGAATTTTGGAGTCGGCCGGTGACAAAATGTTCCAAACACACCCCATGCACAACTCCACCGGGGAAGGTGCCAGACAGGAGTTCTCTTAGTAGTTTTTACACTACCTTGGTAGGCAGCTGAAAGGCACCACAAAAGTTGTTCTACCTGCTTTCTGGGCTGAGATGGGGAATCGCTGAATTTTGGACTCGGCCGGTGAAAAAATGTTCCAAACACACCCCATGCACAACTCCACCGGGGAAGGTGCCAGGCAGGAGTTCTCTTGGTAGTTTTTACACTACCTTGGTAGGCAGCTGAAAGGCACCACAAAAGTTGTTCTACCTGCTTTCTGGGCTGAGATGGGGAACCGCTGAATTTTGGACTCGGCTGGTGACAAAATGTTCCAAACACACCCCATGCACAACTCCACTAGCGAAGGTGCCAGACAGGAGTTCTCCTGGTAGTTTTTACATTGCTCCGGTAGGCATCTGAAAGACACCACAAAAGTTGTTCTACCTGCTTTCTGGGCTGAGATGGGGAATCGCTGAATTTTGGACTCGGCCGGTGACAAAATGTTCCAAACACACCCCATGCACAACTCCACCGGGGAAGGTGCCAGACAGGAGTTCTCCTGGTAGTTTTTACATTGCTCCTGTAGGCATCATAGGGACACCACAAAAGTTGTTCTTCCTGCTTTCTGGGCTGAGATGGGGAACCGCTGAATTTTTGGAGTCGGCTGGTGACAAAATGTTCCGAACACACCCCATGCACAACTCCACCGGGGAAGGTGCCAGACAGGAGTTCTCCTGGTAGTTTTTACATTGCTCCGGTAGGCATCTGAAAGACACCACAAAAGTTGTTCTACCTGCTTTCTGGGCTGAGATGGGGAACCGCTGAATTTTGGAGTCGGCCGGTGACAAAATGTTCCAAACACACCCCATGCACAACTCCACCGGGGAAGGTGCCAGACAGGAGTTCTCTTAATAGTTTTTACACTACCTTGGTAGGCAGCTGAAAGGCACCACAAAAGTTGTTCTACCTGCTTTCTGGGCTGAGATGGGGAACCGCTGAATTTTGGACTCGGCTGGTGACAAAATTTTAATAAATACACCCCATGCACAACTCCACTAGCGAAGGTGCCAGGGACGAGTTCTGTTGGTAGTTTTTACATTGCTCCGGTAGGCATCAAAAGGACACCACAAAAGTTGTTCTACCTGCTTTCTGGGCTGAGATGGGGAACCGCTGAATTTTGGACTCGGCCGGTGACAAAATGTTCCAAACACACCCCATGCACAACTCCACCGGGGAAGGTGCCAGACAGGAGTTCTCTTAGTAGTTTTTACACTACCTTGGTAGGCAGCTGAAAGGCACCACAAAAGTTATTCTACCTGCTTTCTGGGCTGAGATGGGGAACCGCTGAATTTTGGACTCGGCTGGTGACAAAATGTTCCAAACACACCCCATGCACAACTCCACCGGGGAAGGTGCCAGACAGGAGTTCTCCTGGTAGTTTTTACATTGCTCCGGTAGGCATCTGAAAGACACCACAAAAGTTGTTCTTCCTGCTTTCTGGGCTGAGATGGGGAACCGCTGAATTTTGGAGTCGGCCGGTGACAAAATGTTCCAAACACACCCCCTGCACAACTCCACCGGGGAAGGTGCCAGGCAGGAGTTCTCTTAGTAGTTTTTACACTACCTTGGTAGGCATCTGAAAGACACCACAAAAGTTGTTCTACCTGCTTTCTGGGCTGAGATGGGGAACCGCTGAATTTTGGACTCGGCTGGTGACAAAATGTTCCAAACACACCCCATGCACAACTCCACCGGGGAAGGTGCCAGACAAGAGTTCTCTTGATAGTTTTTACACTACCTTGGTAGGCAGCTGAAAGGCACCACAAAAGTTGTTCTTCCTGCTTTCTGGGCTGAGATGGGGAACAGCTGAATTTTGGACTCGGCTGGTGACAAAATTTTAATAAATACACCCCATGCACAACTCCACTAGCAAAGGTGCCAGGGACGAGTTCTGTTGGTAGTTTTTACATTGCTCCGGTAGGCATCAAAGGGACACCACAAAAGTTGTTCTACCTGCTTTCTGGGCTGAGATGGGGAACAGCTGAATTTTGGACTCGGCCGGTGACAAAATGTTCCAAACACACCCCATGCACAACTCCACCGGGGAAGGTGCCAGACAAGAGTTCTCTTGATAGTTTTTACACTACCTTGGTAGGCAGCTGAAAGGCACCACAAAAGTTGTTCTACCTGCTTTCTGGGCTGAGATGGGGAACCGCTGAATTTTGGACTCGGCTGGTGACAAAATTTTAATAAATACACCCTATGCACAACTCCACTAGCGAAGGTGCCAGGGACGAGTTCTGTTGGTAGTTTTTACATTGCTCCGGTAGGTATCAAAAGGACACCACAAAAGTTGTTCTACCTGCTTTCTGGGCTGAGATGGGGAACCGCTGAATTTTGGACTCGGCCGGTGACAAAATGTTCCAAACACACCCCATGCACAACTCCACCGGGGAAGGTGCCAGACAGGAGTTCTCTTAGTAGTTTTTACACTACCTTGGTAGGCAGCTGAAAGGCACCACAAAAGTTGTTCTACCTGCTTTCTGGGCTGAGATGGGGAATCGCTGAATTTTGGACTCGGCCGGTGAAAAAATGTTCCAAACACACCCCATGCACAACTCCACCGGGGAAGGTGCCAGGCAGGAGTTCTCTTGGTAGTTTTTACACTACCTTGGTAGGCAGCTGAAAGGCACCACAAAAGTTGTTCTACCTGCTTTCTGGGCTGAGATGGGGAACCGCTGAATTTTGGACTCGGCTGGTGACAAAATGTTCCAAACACACCCCATGCACAACTCCACTAGCGAAGGTGCCAGACAGGAGTTCTCCTGGTAGTTTTTACATTGCTCCGGTAGGCATCTGAAAGACACCACAAAAGTTGTTCTACCTGCTTTCTGGGCTGAGATGGGGAATCGCTGAATTTTGGACTCGGCCGGTGACAAAATGTTCCAAACACACCCCATGCACAACTCCACCGGGGAAGGTGCCAGACAGGAGTTCTCCTGGTACTTTTTACATTGCTCCTGTAGGCATCATAGGGACACCACAAAAGTTGTTCTTCCTGCTTTCTGGGCTGAGATGGGGAACCGCTGAATTTTTGGAGTCGGCTGGTGACAAAATGTTCCGAACACACCCCATGCACAACTCCACCGGGGAAGGTGCCAGACAGGAGTTCTCTTAGTAGTTTTTACACTACCTTGGTAGGCAGCTGAAAGGCACCACAAAAGTTGTTCTACCTGCTTTCTGGGCTGAGATGGGGAATCGCTGAATTTTGGACTCGGCCGGTGAAAAAATGTTCCAAACACACCCCATGCACAACTCCACCGGGGAAGGTGCCAGGCAGGAGTTCTCTTGGTAGTTTTTACACTACCTTGGTAGGCAGCTGAAAGGCACCACAAAAGTTGTTCTACCTGCTTTCTGGGCTGAGATGGGGAACCGCTGAATTTTGGACTCGGCTGGTGACAAAATGTTCCAAACACACCCCATGCACAACTCCACTAGCGAAGGTGCCAGACAGGAGTTCTCCTGGTAGTTTTTACATTGCTCCGGTAGGCATCTGAAAGACACCACAAAAGTTGTTCTACCTGCTTTCTGGGCTGAGATGGGGAATCGCTGAATTTTGGACTCGGCCGGTGACAAAATGTTCCAAACACACCCCATGCACAACTCCACCGGGGAAGGTGCCAGACAGGAGTTCTCCTGGTAGTTTTTACATTGCTCCTGTAGGCATCATAGGGACACCACAAAAGTTGTTCTTCCTGCTTTCTGGGCTGAGATGGGGAACCGCTGAATTTTTGGAGTCGGCTGGTGACAAAATGTTCCGAACACACCCCATGCACAACTCCACCGGGGAAGGTGCCAGACAGGAGTTCTCCTGGTAGTTTTTACATTGCTCCGGTAGGCATCTGAAAGACACCACAAAAGTTGTTCTACCTGCTTTCTGGGCTGAGATGGGGAACCGCTGAATTTTGGAGTCGGCCGGTGACAAAATGTTCCAAACACACCCCATGCACAACTCCACCGGGGAAGGTGCCAGACAGGAGTTCTCTTAGTAGTTTTTACACTACCTTGGTAGGCAGCTGAAAGGCACCACAAAAGTTGTTCTACCTGCTTTCTGGGCTGAGATGGGGAATCGCTGAATTTTGGACTCGGCCGGTGAAAAAATGTTCCAAACACACCCCATGCACAACTCCACCGGGGAAGGTGCCAGGCAGGAGTTCTCTTGGTAGTTTTTACACTACCTTGGTAGGCAGCTGAAAGGCACCACAAAAGTTGTTCTACCTGCTTTCTGGGCTGAGATGGGGAACCGCTGAATTTTGGACTCGGCTGGTGACAAAATGTTCCAAACACACCCCATGCACAACTCCACTAGCGAAGGTGCCAGACAGGAGTTCTCCTGGTAGTTTTTACATTGCTCCGGTAGGCATCTGAAAGACACCACAAAAGTTGTTCTACCTGCTTTCTGGGCTGAGATGGGGAACCGCTGAATTTTGGAGTCGGCCGGTGACAAAATGTTCCAAACACACCCCATGCACAACTCCACCGGGGAAGGTGCCAGACAGGAGTTCTCCTGGTAGTTTTTACATTGCTCCGGTAGGCATCTGAAAGACACCACAAAAGTTGTTCTACCTGCTTTCTGGGCTGAGATGGGGAACCGCTGAATTTTTGGAGTCGGCTGGTGACAAAATGTTCCGAACACACCCCATGCACAACTCCACCGGGGAAGGTGCCAGACAGGAGTTCTCCTGGTAGTTTTTACATTGCTCCGGTAGGCATCTGAAAGACACCACAAAAGTTGTTCTACCTGCTTTCTGGGCTGAGATGGGGAACCGCTGAATTTTGGAGTCGGCCGGTGACAAAATGTTCCAAACACACCCCATGCACAACTCCACCGGGGAAGGTGCCAGACAGGAGTTCTCTTAATAGTTTTTACACTACCTTGGTAGGCAGCTGAAAGGCACCACAAAAGTTGTTCTACCTGCTTTCTGGGCTGAGATGGGGAACCGCTGAATTTTGGACTCGGCTGGTGACAAAATTTTAATAAATACACCCCATGCACAACTCCACTAGCGAAGGTGCCAGGGACGAGTTCTGTTGGTAGTTTTTACATTGCTCCGGTAGGCATCAAAAGGACACCACAAAAGTTGTTCTACCTGCTTTCTGGGCTGAGATGGGGAACCGCTGAATTTTGGACTCGGCCGGTGACAAAATGTTCCAAACACACCCCATGCACAACTCCACCGGGGAAGGTGCCAGACAGGAGTTCTCTTAGTAGTTTTTACACTACCTTGGTAGGCAGCTGAAAGGCACCACAAAAGTTATTCTACCTGCTTTCTGGGCTGAGATGGGGAACCGCTGAATTTTGGACTCGGCTGGTGACAAAATGTTCCAAACACACCCCATGCACAACTCCACCGGGGAAGGTGCCAGACAGGAGTTCTCCTGGTAGTTTTTACATTGCTCCGGTAGGCATCTGAAAGACACCACAAAAGTTGTTCTTCCTGCTTTCTGGGCTGAGATGGGGAACCGCTGAATTTTGGACTCGGCTTGTGACAAAATGTTCCAAACACACCCCATGCACAACTCCACCGGGGAAGGTGCCAGACAAGAGTTCTCTTGATAGTTTTTACACTACCTTGGTAGGCAGCTGAAAGGCACCACAAAAGTTGTTCTACCTGCTTTCTGGGCTGAGATGGGGAACCGCTGAATTTTGGACTCGGCTGGTGACAAAATTTTAATAAATACACCCCATGCACAACTCCACTAGCAAAGGTGCCAGGGACGAGTTCTGTTGGTAGTTTTTACATTGCTCCGGTAGCATCAAAGGGACACCACAAAAGTTGTTCTACCTGCTTTCTGGGCTGAGATGGGGAACAGCTGAATTTTGGAGTCGGCCGGTGACAAAATGTTCCAAACACACCCCATGCACAACTCCACCGGGGAAGGTGCCAGACAAGAGTTCTCTTGATAGTTTTTACACTACCTTGGTAGGCAGCTGAAAGGCACCACAAAAGTTGTTCTACCTGCTTTCTGGGCTGAGATGGGGAACCGCTGAATTTTGGACTCGGCTGGTGACAAAATTTTAATAAATACACCCCATGCACAACTCCACTAGCGAAGGTGCCAGGGACGAGTTCTGTTGGTAGTTTTTACATTGCTCCGGTAGGCATCAGAAGGACACCACAAAAGTTGTTCTACCTGCTTTCTGGGCTGAGATGGGGAACCGCTGAATTTTGGACTCGGCCGGTGACAAAATGTTCCAAAGACACCCCATGCACAACTCCACCGGGGAAGGTGCCAGACAGGAGTTCTCTTAGTAGTTTTTACACTACCTTGGTAGGCAGCTGAAAGGCACCACAAAAGTTGTTCTACCTGCTTTCTGGGCTGAGATGGGGAACCGCTGAATTTTGGACTCGGCTGGTGACAAAATGTTCCAAACACACCCCATGCACAACTCCACCGGGGAAGGTGCCAGACAGGAGTTCTCCTGGTAGTTTTTACATTGCTCCAGTAGGCATCTGAAAGACACCACAAAAGTTGTTCTACCTGCTTTCTGGGCTGAGATGGGGAACCGCTGAATTTTGGACTCGGCCGGTAACAAAATGTTCCAAACACACCCCATGCACAATTCCACCGGGGAAGGTGCCAGACAGGAGTTCTCCTGGTAGTTTTTACATTGCTCCGGTAGGCATCTGAAAGACACCACAAAAGTTGTTCTACCTGCTTTCTGGGCTGAGATGGGGAACCGCTGAATTTTGGAGTCGGCTGGTGACAAAATGTTCCAAACACACCCCATGCACAACTCCACCGGGGAAGGTGCCAGACAGGAGTTCTCCTGGTAGTTTTTACATTGCTCCTGTAGGCATCATAGGGACACCACAAAAGTTGTTCTTCCTGCTTTCTGGGCTGAGATGGGGAACCGCTGAATTTTGGAGTCGGCCGGTGACAAAATGTTCCAAACACACCCCATGCACAACTCCACCGGGGAAGGTGCCAGACAGGAGTTCTCCTGGTAGTTTTTACATTGCTCCGGTAGGCATCTGAAAGACACCACAAAAGTTGTTCTACCTGCTTTCTGGGCTGAGATGGGGAATCGCTGAATTTTGGACTCGGCCGGTGACAAAATGTTCCAAACACACCCCATGCACAACTCCACCGGGGAAGGTGCCAGACAGGAGTTCTCCTGGTAGTTTTTACATTGCTCCTGTAGGCATCAAAAGGACACCACAAAAGTTGTTCTACCTGCTTTCTGGGCTGAGATGGGGAATCGCTGAATTTTGGACTCGGCCGGTGAAAAAATGTTCCAAAGACACCCCATGCACAACTCCACCGGGGAAGGTGCCAGGCAGGAGTTCTCTTGGTAGTTTTTACACTACCTTGGTAGGCAGCTGAAAGGCACCACAAAAGTTGTTCTACCTGCTTTCTGGGCTGAGATGGGGAACCGCTGAATTTTTGGAGTCGGCTGGTGACAAAATGTTCCGAACACACCCCATGCACAACTCCACCGGGGAAGGTGCCAGACAGGAGTTCTCCTGGTAGTTTTTACATTGCTCCGGTAGGCATCTGAAAGACACCACAAAAGTTGTTCTACCTGCTTTCTGGGCTGAGATGGGGAACCGCTGAATTTTGGAGTCGGCTGGTGACAAAATGTTCCAAACACATCCCATGCACAACTCCACTAGCGAAGGTGCCAGACAGGAGTTCTCCTGGTAGTTTTTACATTGCTCCGGTAGGCATCTGAAAGACACCACAAAAGTTGTTCTACCTGCTTTCTGGGCTGAGATGGGGAATCGCTGAATTTTGGACTCGGACGGTGACAAAATGTTCCAAACACACCCCATGCACAACTCCACCGGGGAAGGTGCCAGGCAGGAGTTCTCTTGGTAGTTTTTACACTACCTTGGTAGGCAGCTGAAAGGCACCACAAAAGTTGTTCTACCTGCTTTCTGGGCTGAGATGGGGAACCGCTGAATTTTTGGAGTCGGCTGGTGACAAAATGTTCCGAACACACCCCATGCACAACTCCACCGGGGAAGGTGCCAGACAGGAGTTCTCCTGGTAGTTTTTACATTGCTCCGGTAGGCATCTGAAAGACACCACAAAAGTTGTTCTACCTGCTTTCTGGGCTGAGATGGGGAACCGCTGAATTTTGGAGTCGGCCGGTGACAAAATGTTCCAAACACACCCCATGCACAACTCCACCGGGGAAGGTGCCAGACAGGAGTTCTCTTAATAGTTTTTACACTACCTTGGTAGGCAGCTGAAAGGCACCACAAAAGTTGTTCTACCTGCTTTCTGGTCTGAGATGGGGAACCGCTGAATTTTGGACTCGGCTGGTGACAAAATGTTCCAAACACACCCCATGCACAATTCCACCGGGGAAGGTGCCAGACAGGAGTTCTCCTGGTAGTTTTTACATTGCTCCGGTAGGCATCTGAAAGACACCACAAAAGTTGTTCTACCTGCTTTCTGGGCTGAGATGGGGAACCGCTGAATTTTGGACTCGGCCGGTGACAAAATGTTCCAAACACACCCCATGCACAACTCCACCGGGGAAGGTGCCAGGCAGGAGTTCTCTTAATAGTTTTTACACTACCTTGGTAGGCAGCTGAAAGGCACCACAAAAGTTGTTCTACCTGCTTTCTGGGCTGAGATGGGGAACCGCTGAATTTTGGAGTCGGCTGGTGACAAAATGTTCCAAACACATCCCATGCACAACTCCACTAGCGAAGGTGCCAGACAGGAGTTCTCCTGGTAGTTTTTACATTGCTCCGGTAGGCATCTGAAAGACACCACAAAAGTTGTTCTACCTGCTTTCTGGGCTGAGATGGGGAATCGCTGAATTTTGGACTCGGACGGTGACAAAATGTTCCAAACACACCCCATGCACAACTCCACCGGGGAAGGTGCCAGACAGGAGTTCTCCTGGTAGTTTTTACATTGCTCCTGTAGGCATCATAAGGACACCACAAAAGTTGTTCTTCCTGCTTTCTGGGCTGAGATGGGGAACCGCTGAATTTTGGAGTCGGCCGGTGACAAAATGTTCCAAACACACCCCATGCACAACTCCACGGGGAAGGTGCCAGACAGGAGTTCTCCTGGTAGTTTTTACATTGCTCCGGTAGGCATCTGAAAGACACCACAAAAGTTGTTCTACCTGCTTTCTGGGCTGAGATGGGGAATCGCTGAATTTTGGACTCGGCCGGTGACAAAATGTTCCAAACACACCCCATGCACAACTCCACCGTGGAAGGTGCCAGACAGGAGTTCTCCTGGTAGTTTTTACATTGCTCCTGTAGGCATCAAAAGGACACCACAAAAGTTGTTCTACCTGCTTTCTGGGCTGAGATGGGGAATCGCTGAATTTTGGACTCGGCCGGTGAAAAAATGTTCCAAACACACCCCATGCACAACTCCACCGGGGAAGGTGCCAGGCAAGAGTTCTCTTGGTAGTTTTTACACTACCTTGGTAGGCAGCTGAAAGGCACCACAAAAGTTGTTCTACTTGCTTTCTGGGCTGAGATGGGGAAACGCTGAATTTTGGACTCGGCTGGTGACAAAATGTTCCAAACACACCCCATGCACAACTCCACCGGGGAAGGTGCCAGACAGGAGTTCTCCTGGTAGTTTTTACATTGCTCCGGTAGGCATCTGAAAGACACCACAAAAGTTGTTCTTCCTGCTTTCTGGGCTGAGATGGGGAACCGCTGAATTTTGGAGTCGGCCGGTGACAAAATGTTCCAAACACACCCCATGCACAACTCCACCGGGGAAGGTGCCAGACAGGAGTTCTCCTGGTAGTTTTTACATTGCTCCGGTAGGCATCTGAAAGACACCACAAAAGTTGTTCTACCTGCTTTCTGGGCTGAGATGGGGAATCGCTGAATTTTGGACTCGGCCGGTGACAAAATGTTCCAAACACACGCCATGCACAACTCCACCGGGGAAGGTGCCAGACAGGAGTTCTCCTGGTAGTTTTTACATTGCTCCGGTAGGCATCAAAAGGACACCACAAAAGTTGTTCTTCCTGCTTTCTGGGCTGAGATGGGGAACCGCTGAATTTTGGAGTCGGCCGGTGACAAAATGTTCCAAACACACCCCATGCACAACTCCACCGGGGAAGGTGCCAGACAGGAGTTCTCCTGGTAGTTTTTACATTGCTCCGGTAGGCATCTGAAAGACACCACAAAAGTTGTTCTACCTGCTTTCTGGGCTGAGATGGGGAACCGCTGAATTTTGGACTCGGCTGGTGACAAAATGTTCCAAACACACCCCATGCACAACTCCACCGGGGGAAGGTGCCAGGCAGGAGTTCTCTTGGTAGTTTTTACACTACCTTGGTAGGCAGCTGAAAGGCACCACAAAAGTTGTTCTACCTGCTTTCTGGGCTGAGATGGGGAACCGCTGAATTTTTGGAGTCGGCTGGTGACAAAATGTTCCGAACACACCCCATGCACAACTCCACCGGGGAAGGTGCCAGACAGGAGTTCTCCTGGTAGTTTTTACATTGCTCCGGTAGGCATCTGAAAGACACCACAAAAGTTGTTCTACCTGCTTTCTGGGCTGAGATGGGGAATCGCTGAATTTTGGACTCGGCCGGTGAAAAAATGTTCCAAACACACCCCATGCACAACTCCACCGGGGAAGGTGCCAGGCAGGAGTTCTCTTGGTAGTTTTTACACTACCTTGGTAGGCAGCTGAAAGGCACCACAAAAGTTGTTCTACCTGCTTTCTGGGCTGAGATGGGGAACCGCTGAATTTTTGGAGTCGGCTGGTGACAAAATGTTCCGAACACACCCCATGCACAACTCCACCGGGGAAGGTGCCAGACAGGAGTTCTCCTGGTAGTATTTACATTGCTCCGGTAGGCATCTGAAAGACACCACAAAAAGTTGTTCTACCCTGCTTTCTGGGCTGAGATGGGGAACCGCTGAATTTTGGAGTCGGCCGGTGACAAAATGTTCCAAACACACCCCCATGCACAACTCCACCGGGGAAGGTGCCAGGCAGGAGTTCTCTTAATAGTTTTTACACTACCTTGGTAGGCAGCTGAAAGGCACCACAAAAGTTGTTCTACCTGCTTTCTGGGCTGAGATGGGGAACCGCTGAATTTTGGACTCGGCTGGTGACAAAATGTTCCAAACACACCCCATGCACAATTCCACCGGGGAAGGTGCCAGACAGGAGTTCTCCTGGTAGTTTTTACATTGCTCCGGTAGGCATCTGAAAGACACCACAAAAGTTGTTCTACCTGCTTTCTGGGCTGAGATGGGGAACCGCTGAATTTTGGACTCGGCCGGTGACAAAATGTTCCAAACACACCCCATGCACAACTCCACCGGGGAAGGTGCCAGGCAGGAGTTCTCTTAATAGTTTTTACACTACCTTGGTAGGCAGCTGAAAGGCACCACAAAAGTTGTTCTACCTGCTTTCTGGGCTGAGATGGGGAACCGCTGAATTTTGGAGTCGGCTGGTGACAAAATGTTCCAAACACATCCCATGCACAACTCCACTAGCGAAGGTGCCAGACAGGAGTTCTCCTGGTAGTTTTTACATTGCTCCGGTAGGCATCTGAAAGACACCACAAAAGTTGTTCTACCTGCTTTCTGGGCTGAGATGGGGAATCGCTGAATTTTGGACTCGGCCGGTGACAAAATGTTCCAAACACACCCCATGCACAACTCCACCGTGGAAGGTGCCAGACAGGAGTTCTCCTGGTAGTTTTTACATTGCTCCTGTAGGCATCAAAAGGACACCACAAAAGTTGTTCTACCTGCTTTCTGGGCTGAGATGGGGAATCGCTGAATTTTGGACTCGGCCGGTGAAAAAATGTTCCAAACACACCCCATGCACAACTCCACCGGGGAAGGTGCCAGGCAGGAGTTCTCTTGGTAGTTTTTACACTACCTTGGTAGGCAGCTGAAAGGCACCACAAAAGTTGTTCTACCTGCTTTCTGGGCTGAGATGGGGAACCGCTGAATTTTTGGAGTCGGCTGGTGACAAAATGTTCCGAACACACCCCATGCACAACTCCACCGGGGAAGGTGCCAGACAGGAGTTCTCCTGGTAGTTTTTACATTGCTCCGGTAGGCATCTGAAAGACAGCACAAAAGTTGTTCTTCCTGCTTTCTGGGGCTGAGATGGGGAACCGCTGAATTTTGGAGTCGGCCGGTGACAAAATGTTCCAAACACACCCCATGCACAACTCCACCGGGGAAGGTGCCAGACAGGAGTTCTCTTAATAGTTTTTACACTACCTTGGTAGGCAGCTGAAAGGCACCACAAAAGTTGTTCTACCTGCTTTCTGGGCTGAGATGGGGAACCGCTGAATTTTGGAGTCGGCTGGTGACAAAATGTTCCAAACACACCCCATGCACAATTCCACCGGGGAAGGTGCCAGACAGGAGTTCTCCTGGTAGTTTTTACATTGCTCCGGTAGGCATCTGAAAGACACCACAAAAGTTGTTCTACCTGCTTTCTGGGCTGAGATGGGGAACCGCTGAATTTTGGACTCGGCCGGTGACAAAATGTTCCAAACACACCCCATGCACAACTCCACCGGGGAAGGTGCCAGCAGGAGTTCTCTTAATAGTTTTTACACTACCTTGGTAGGCAGCTGAAAGGCACCCCAAAAGTTGTTCTAACCTGCTTTCTGGGCTGAGATGGGGAACCGCTGAATTTTGGAGTCGGCCGGTGACAAAATGTTCCAAACACACCCCCATGCACAACTCCACCGGGGAAGGTGCCAGACAGGAGTTCTCCTGGTAGTTTTTACATTGCTCCAGTAGGCATCTGAAAGACACCACAAAAGTTGTTCTACCTGCTTTCTGGGCTGAGATGGGGAACCGCTGAATTTTGGACTCGGCCTGGTAACAAAATGTTCCAAACACACCCCATGCACAATTCCACCGGGGAAGGTGCCAGACAGGAGTTCTCCTGGTAGTTTTTACATTGCTCCGGTAGGCATCTGAAAGACACCACAAAAGTTGTTCTACCTGCTTTCTGGGCTGAGATGGGGAACCGCTGAATTTTGGAGTCGGCTGGTGACAAAATGTTCCAAACACACCCCATGCACAACTCCACCGGGGAAGGTGCCAGGCAGGAGTACTCTTAATAGTTTTTACACTACCTTGGTAGGCAGCTTGAAAGGCACCACAAAAGTTGTTCCACCTGCTTTCTGGGCTGAGATGGGGAACCGCTGAATTTTGGACTCGGCTGGTGACAAAATTTTAATAAATACACCCCATGCACAACTCCACTAGCGAAGGTGCCAGGGACGAGTTCTGTTGGTAGTTTTTTACATTGCTCCGGTAGGCATCAAAAGGACACCACAAAAGTTGTTCTACCTGCTTTCTGGGCTGAGATGGGGAACCGCTGAATTTGGTGGAGTCGGCCGGTGACAAAATGTTCCAAACACACCCCATGCACAACTCCACCGGGGAAGGTGCCAGACAGGAGTTCTCTTAGTAGTTTTTACACTACCTTGGTAGGCAGGCTGAAAGGCACCACAAAAGTTATTCTACCTGCTTTCTGGGCTGAGATGGGGAACCGCTGAATTTTGGACTCGGCTGGTGACAAAATGTTCCCAAACACACCCCATGCACAACTCCACCGGGGAAGGTGCCAGACAGGAGTTCTCCTGGTAGTTTTTACATTGCTCCGGTAGGCATCTGAAAGACACCACAAAAGTTGTTCTTCCTGCTTTCTGGGCTGAGATGGGGAACCGCTGAATTTTGGACTCGGCCGGTGACAAAATGTTCCAAACACACCCCCTGCACAACTCCACCGGGGAAGGTGCCAGGGCAGGAGTTCTCTTAGTAGTTTTTACACTACCTTGGTAGGCATCTGAAAGACACCACAAAAGTTGTTCTACCTGCTTTCTGGGCTGAGATGGGGAACCGCTGAATTTTGGACTCGGCTTGTGACAAAATGTTCCAAACACACCCCATGCACAACTCCACCGGGGGAAGGTGCCAGACAAGAGTTCTCTTGATAGTTTTTACACTACCTTGGTAGGCAGCTGAAAGGCACCACAAAAGTTGTTCTACCTGCTTTCTGGGCTGAGATGGGGAACAGCTGAATTTTGGACTCGGCTGGTGACAAAATTTTAATAAATACACCCCATGCACAACTCCACTAGCAAAGGTGCCAGAGACGAGTTCTGTTGGTAGTTTTTTACATTGCTCCGGTAGGCATCAAAGGGACACCACAAAAGTTGTTCTACCTGCTTTCTGGGCTGAGATGGGGAACCGCTGAATTTTGGACTCGGCCGGTGACAAAATGTTCCAAACACACCCCATGCACAACTCCACCGGGGAAGGTGCCAGACAAGAGTTCTCTTGATAGTTTTTTACACTACCTTGGTAGGCAGCTGAAAGGCACCACAAAAGTTGTTCTACCTGCTTTCTGGGCTGAGATGGGGAACCGCTGAATTTTTGGACTCGGCTGGTGACAAAATGTTCCAAACACACCCCATGCACAACTCCACCGGGGAAGGTGCCAGACAGGAGTTCTCCTGGTAGGTTTTTACATTGCTCCGGTAGGCATCTGAAAGACACCACAAAAGTTTGTTCTACCTGCTCTCTGGGCTGAGATGGGGAACCGCTGAATTTTGGACTCAGTTGGTGACAAAATGTTCCAAACACACCCCCATGCACAATTCCACCGGGGAAGGTGCCAGACAGGAGTTCTCCTGGTAGTTTTTTACATTGCTCCGGTAGGCATCTGAAAGACACCACAAAAGTTGTTCTACCTGCTTTCTGGGCTGAGATGGGGAACCGCTGAATTTTGGACTCGGCCGGTGACCAAAATGTTCCAAACACACCCCATGCACAACTCCACCGGGGAAGGTGCCAGGCAGGAGTTCTCTTAATAGTTTTTACACTACCTTGGTAGGCAGCTGAAAGACACCACAAAAGTTGTTCTACTGCTTTCTGGGCTGAGATGGGGAACCGCTGAATTTTTGGACTCGGCTGGTGACAAAATTTTAATAAATACACCCCATGCACAACTCCACTAGCAAAGGTGCCAGGGACGAGTTCTGTTGGTAGTTTTTACATTGCTCCGGTAGGCATCAAAGGGACACCACAAAAGTTGTTCTACCTGCTTTCTGGGCTGAGATGGGGAACAGCTGAATTTTGGACTCGGCCGGTGACAAAATGTTCCAAACACACCCCATGCACAACTCCACCGGGGAAGGTGCCAGACAGGAGTTCTCTTAGTAGTTTTTACACTACCTTGGTAGGCAGCTGAAAGGCACCACAAAAGTTGTTCTACCTGCTTTCTGGGCTGAGATGGGGAACCGCTGAATTTTGGACTCGGCTGGTGACAAAATTTTAATAAATACACCCCATGCACAACTCCACTAGCGAAGGTGCCAGGGACGAGTTCTGTTGGTAGTTTTTACATTGCTCCGGTAGGCATCAAAAGGACACCACAAAAGTTGTTCTACCTGCTTTCTGGGCTGAGATTGTGGGAACCGCTGAATTTTGGAGTCGGCCGGTGACAAAATGTTCCAAACACACCCCATGCACAACTCCACCGGGGAAGGTGCCAGACAGGAGTTCTCTTAGTAGTTTTTACACTACCTTGGTAGGCAGCTGAAAGGCACCACAAAAGTTGTTCTTCCTGCTTTCTGGGGCTGAGATGGGGGAACCGCTGAATTTTGGACTCGGTCTGGTGACAAAATGTTCCAAACACACCCCCTGCACAACTCCACCGGGGAAGGTGCCCAGACAGGAGTTCTCCTGGTAGTTCTTACATTGCTCCGGTAGGCATCTGAAAGACACCACAAAAGTTGTTCTACCTGTTTTCTGGGCTGAGATGGGGAATCGCTGAATTTTGGAGTCGGCCGGTGAAAAAATGTTCCAAACACACCCCATGCACAACTCCACCGGGGAAGGTGCCAGGCAGGAGTTCTCTTGGTATTTTTTACATTACCTTGGTAGGCAGCTGAAAGGCACCACAAAAGTTGTTCTACCTGCTTTCTGGGCTGAGATGGGGAACCGCTGAATTTTGGACTCGGCTGGTGACAAAATGTTCCAAACACACCCCATGCACAACTCCACTAGCGAAGGTGCCAGACAGGAGTTCTCCTGGTAGTTTTTACATTGCTCCGGTAGGCATCTGAAAGACACCACAAAAGTTGTTCTACCTGCTTTCTGGGCTGAGATGGGGAATCGCTGAATTTTGGACTCGGCCGGTGACAAAATGTTCCACACCCCATGCACAACTCCACCGGGGAAGGTGCCAGACAGGAGTTCTCCTGGTAGTTTTTACATTGCTCCTGTAGGCATCATAAGGACACCACAAAAGTTGTTCTTCCTGCTTTCTGGGCTGAGATGGGGAACAGCTGAATTTTGGAGTCGGCCGGTGACAAAATGTTCCAAACACACCCCCATGCACAACTCCACCGGGGAAGGTGCCAGACAGGAGTTCTCCTGGTAGTTTTTACATTGCTCCGGTAGGCATCTGAAAGACACCACAAAAGTTGTTCTACCTGCTTTCTGGGCTGAGATGGGGAATCGCTGAATTTTGGACTCGGCCGGTGACAAAATGTTCCAAACACACCCCATGCACAACTCCACCGGGGAAGGTGCCAGGCAGGAGTTCTCTTGGTAGTTTTTACACTACCTTGGTAGGCAGCTGAAAGGCACCACAAAAGTTGTTCTACCTGCTTTCTGGGCTGAGATGGGGAACCGCTGAATTTTTGGAGTCGGCTGGTGACAAAATGTTCCGAACACACCCCATGCACAACTCCACCGGGGAAGGTGCCAGGGACGAGTTCTGTTGGTAGTTTTTACATTGCTCCGGTAGGCATCTGAAAGACACCACAAAAGTTGTTCTACCTGCTTTCTGGGCTGAGATGGGGAACCGCTGAGTTCTGGACTCGGCGCGGTGACAAAATGTTCCAAACACACCCCATGCACAACTCCACCGGGGAAGGTGCCAGACAGGAGTTCTCTTAGTAGTTTTTACACTACCTTGGTAGGCAGCTGAAAGGCACCACAAAAGTTGTTCTACCTGCTTTCTGGGCTGAGATGGGGAACCGCTGAATTTTGGACTCGGCTGGTGACAAAATGTTCCAAACACACCCCATGCACAATTCCACCGGGGAAGGTGCCAGACAGGAGTTCTCCTGGTAGTTTTTACATTGCTCCGGTAGGCATCTGAAAGACACCACAAAAGTTGTTCTACCTGCTTTCTGGGCTGAGATGGGGAACCGCTGAATTTTGGACTCGGCCGGGTGACAAAATGTTCCAAACACACCCCATGCACAACTCCACCGGGGAAGGTGCCAGGCAGGAGTTCTCCTGGTAGTTTTTACACTACCTTGGTAGGCAGCTGAAAGGCACCACAAAAGTTGTTCTACCTGCTTTCTGGGCTGAGATGGGGAACCGCTGAATTTTTGGAGTCGGCCGGTGAAAAAATGTTCCAAACACACCCCATGCACAACTCCACTAGCAAAGGTGCCAGGGACGAGTTCTGTTGGTAGTTTTTACATTGCTCCGGTAGGCATCAAAAGGACACCACAAAAGTTGTTCTACCTGCTTTCTGGGCTGAGATGGGGAACCGCTGAATTTTGGACTCGGCCGGTGAAAAAATGTTCCAAACACACCCCATGCACAACTCCACTAGCGAAGGTGCCAGGGACGAGTTCTGTTGGTAGTTTTTACATTGCTCCTGTAGGCATCAAAAGGACACCACAAAAGTTGTTCTACCTGCTTTCTGGGCTGAGATGGGGAACAGCTGAATTTTGGACTCGGCTGGTGACAAAATTTTAATAAATACACCCCATGCACAACTCCACTAGCGAAGGTGCCAGGGACGAGTTCTGTTGGTAGTTTTTTACATTGCTCCTGTAGGCATCAAAAGGACACCACAAAAGTTGTTCTTCCTGCTTTCTGGGCTGAGATGGGGAACCGCTGAATTTTGGACTCGGCTGGTGACAAAATGTTCCAAACACACCCCATGCACAACTCCACCGGGGAAGGTGCCAGACAGGAGTTCTCCTGGTAGTTTTTTACATTGCTCCGGTAGGCATCTGAAAGACACCACAAAAGTTGTTCTACCTGCTTTCTGGGCTGAGATGGGGAACCGCTGAATTTTGGAGTCGGCCGGTGACAAAATGTTCCAAAGACACCCCATGCACAACTCCACCGGGGAAGGTGCCAGACAGGAGTTCTCTTAGTAGTTTTTTACACTACCTTGGTAGGCAGCTGAAAGGCACCACAAAAGTTGTGTGTCTAGCCTGCTTTCTGGGCTGAGATGGGGAACCGCTGAATTTTGGGACTCGGCTGGTGACAAAATGTTCCAAACACACCCCATGCACAACTCCACCGGGGAAGGTGCCAGACAGGAGTTCTCCTGGTAGTTTTTACATTGCTCCGGTAGGCATCTGAAAGACACCACAAAAGTTGTTCTACCTGCTTTCTGGGCTGAGATGGGGAACCGCTGAATTTTGGACTCAGCCGGTGACAAAATGTTCCAAACACACCCCATGCACAACTCCACCGGGGAAGGTGCCAGGCAGGAGTTCTCTTAATAGTTTTTTACACTACCTTGGTAGGCAGCTGAAAGGCACCACAAAAGTTGTTCTACCTGCTTTCTGGGCTGAGATGGGGAACCGCTGAATTTTGGACTCGGCTGGTGACAAAATTTTAATAAATACACCCCATGCACAACTCCACTAGCGAAGGTGCCAGGGACGAGTTCTGTTGGTAGTTTTTACATTGCTCCGGTAGGCATCAAAAGGACACCACAAAAGTTGTTCTACCTGCTTTCTGGGCTGAGATGGGGAACCGCTGAATTTTGGAGTCGGCCGGTGACAAAATGTTCCAAAGACACCCCATGCACAACTCCACCGGGGAAGGGTGCCAGACAGGAGTTCTCCTGGTAGTTTTTACATTGCTCCGGTAGGCATCTGAAAGACACCACAAAAGTTGTTCTACCTGCTTTCTGGGCTGAGATGGGGAACCGCTGAATTTTGGACTCGGCCGGTGAAAAAATGTTCCAAACACACCCCATGGACAACTCCACTAGCGAAGGTGCCAGGGACGAGTTCTGTTGGTAGTTTTTACATTGCTCCTGTAGGCATCAAAAGGACACCACAAAAGTTGTTCTACCTGCTTTCTGGGCTGAGATGGGGAACCGCTGAATTTTGGACTCGGCTGGTGACAAAATTTTAATAAATACACCCCATGCACAACTCCACCGGGGAAGGGTGCCAGACAGGAGTTCTCCTGGTAGTTTTTACATTGCTCCGGTAGGCATCTGAAAGACACCACAAAAGTTGTTCTACCTGCTTTCTGGGCTGAGATGGGGAACCGCTGAATTTTGGACTCGGCCGGTGACAAAATGTTCCAATCACACCCCATGCACAACTCCACCGGGGGAAGGTGCCAGACAGGAGTTCTCCTGGTAGTTTTTACATTGCTCCGGTAGGCATCTGAAAGACACCACAAAAGTTGTTCTACCTGCTTTCTGGGCTGAGATGGGGAACCGCTGAATTTTGGAGTCGGCCGGTGACAAAATGTTCCAAAGACACCCCATGCACAACTCCACCGGGGAAGGTGCCAGACAGGACTTCTCTTAGTAGTTTTTACACTACCTTGGTAGGCAGCTGAAAGGCACCACAAAAGTTGTTCTACCTGCTTTCTGGGCTGAGATGGGGAACCGCTGAATTTTGGACTCGGCTGGTGACAGAAATGTTCCAAACACACCCCATGCACAACTCCACCGGGGAAGGTGCCAGACAGGAGTTCTCCTGGTAGTTTTTACATTGCTCCGGTAGGCATCTGAAAGGCACCACAAAAGTTGTTCTACCTGCTTTCTGGGCTGAGATGGGGAACCGCTGAATTTTGGACTCAGCCGGTGACAA